>NW_024063520.1:0-600000 GCF_006381635.1 Hibiscus syriacus | reverse complement strand
CGTAATCATCATAAATAAAAGAAAGGTGTTGATTAACCAAGTAATCATCATAGTAGAAGAGCGATCATTAAGAGGAAAAATAGTTTTCATAACAAGGAAGAACCCAACCCCAATCTGACACTCCGAGCTTGGTCTGAAAAATACAAATGGAAAAATGAGATAATTTGCGTGGGGATTAAGTATCACAGATACCACAGATGTTAATGTCAAGCAGAATGATCTACAAGAGCTGATAGAGATTTGGGAAGTAGCTAACAAGGAAATGTTTCACAAGAAATATGGTGGCATAGCCCATCTCCTCTATGTAAAGATAGATGAACTGTTGTTTAAAGCTTTGGTCTGATTCTGGAGTCTCGCATACAAATGCTTCACTTTCAACAGATAAGATTTGACACCAACAATAAAAGAGTACTGCTCTATTTAACTTCGAAAGCCTCCTGGTGGATTTAATTTATTCCAGACCTCTAAAAATCCAATCCTTCAAAAGCAAACTTGTGAAGATTACTGATAGAGGTGAAAATTGGATAGTAGAGCATATACAACAAAAGGGAGAAAACGAATGTTTTCCATGGCATTGTCTCAAGAAGGTGATAGTCGAGCACATATATGAAGATAAGGGATTAGACACCTTTACTCTGGCTATATTTGGTCTGGTAATATTCCCAAACACTTTATCCCACGTGAAGGTTGTTGTTGCAGATTTCTTTGACAAATTGGAGAGATATATAAATCCTGCACCGACTGTCTTGGTGGAGACCTTTCGATCCTTAAATCATTGTTGTAGATTAGAGGGAAGTCGATTCAGAGGCTGTGCTCAACTACTAATCGTCTGGATTCAGAGTCATTTATAGAAAAAAGAGAAAGTAGTTGGGATCATGACTAGAACTAAATAAAAGGGCCAAATCGTATTCGTAGATTGATCTCTCTTGTAAAGATGAAAACTCTTATGGATGAATGTTTCTAAAAATGGTTACTTTTGGGAATCAATACCTTTTGCATTTACAGTCTGCACTGCATTTATTTAAACATTTTCACATGCATCATTCATGAAAAATGGAATTATTTTGTGTAGAATTTGATGATAGTAGTCCTGTTCAAGTGACACTACATTAATAATAGAAGTAAGATTCAAACAATTAAAGGAAGAATCCGAAATCAGTACAGTAGAAGCCTAATCAGCTGGTTGTTGGGCTGAACCTTATAGGATGATCCAAGAAAAGAGTCCCCATTTCACGAGGTCTATATCGTATGCAGCTATCACATAGGAAGCTCAGGACATTCTATTGAGAATTGCAAGGCACTGAAGCGCAAGATCCAGAACCTGATAGATTCAGGGGAATGGATAATCGAATAAGGATGAGGGCATTGCATCTACCACTTGCCTTTAGAGCATTGTTTTGTTTGAACTCATTTTTATTCGGTCTTTCATATTTGTTTAAATATTTTTAAATCTTTTAATGATCAAATTTATTCTACATTCTAAGGTTGAATAATTGAATAAATTTTAATCTTGTAGTTCTTTGAATATCGAATGAATTACATAATCTTTTAATTCTTCAAGAATTATGGATTTTTAGCATATGACATGATTATACCATTTTTATACCATCTAAAACCAAAAATAAAACCTCCCAATCCTTTCCCCAAAATAATTCATGTTCACTACCAAAGGACCAAATTTTGACATTATCTTTCTTTGAGACTTTGAAACATTGCCTTTATATTTTTTTGAGACACAAAAAGTCATACCCTTACCTTTTGTTGAGCTAATAAAGTCACATCATCGTCTTCTTATAAGCAAAACCGACATTTTTTCTACCATTAAAACCTGAAGGCATTGAGTACAAGATGTTCACTTGAACATAAACCTTTTCTACAAAAAGACACAATGTGAGGCATCTCGAATCAATTTTCTAAAAAGGAGCCAGAATAATTGAGACATGCTAGAAGAAAGAAGAAAAAAGGGGAAATTGGTTCAAAATAATTTTATCACGCATTAATTACATTGTTTCCATGTGAATAAAAATTACCCCTAAAAATCTATCCCTGGGGATACCTCTTCTACAAAGACTTCCGTGTATGAAATGATGAACGACTTTTGTTTCATTATCCCTTCACAAAAGGAGAAAATATATATCCATGTGTCCCCATTTGAGCCTGAATTATATTTTCTTCTGATTCAACCCTAACCAAGGATCACCCTCCACACTAGGGGGCAATGTGAAGGAAATCTTCCTGCATGAGTGAAGACCATCAAACCAGATACGATACTGAAATGTGAACAAAATACAAAGTGAAAATATCAAATAAAAGAAGAAGAAAAGAAAAAAGAAACAAAGAGAAAAAAGAAAAAAAATGAAAAAAAATAAAGAAAAAGGGACAAGAGAAACATGCAAAGAGTCCCTCGAAAGCTTCAAACTATAAGATTGATCAAGCTCAATCATTTCAGAATCAGTTCACCAGAAGATCTTAGAACATCAAGAGAAAATAAAAGACACATACGAGTAGATCCAAATAGAGCAAGACAAGATTGAAGGCATCAAATTGAATTAATCGTTGGTTCAATTACCCTTAAACACTTGTTTGGGCCTATTTATCCCTTTCTTTCATAATCGTGAACCATGACCTACATTATGTGCCTTAAAAGTACTTTCTAATCATACATGGATTTCTAAAAAGAAGAGATTATCTTTAGATTTTATCCCGCTCATGAGGATTAATATTTTGTTTACAAAAAAAGGTTTTTCTAAAATCTTTAATGTATGGTAGAGAAAAATAACAAAGGGGGATTCAAGATGTAAATTCTGAATAACGTCTTGAACCCAAAGGATGATTCGAGTTGAAAACCTGAAAAGGTAGCTCGAATATAAAAATTATGCAGTTGTTGCATAGGAGGCGATCGCACAAATTCCATAATAAGGCATCACACAACCCAAATGTGATCATGAGAGCTGGGAGTCGAAGAACACTTCCAGTTTAGGAGCATACAAGCTACCCCATCAGATAAGGGAACATCAAAGAAATATGTATACCAAACTGTTGATAAAAAATAACAACCTGAGACATTTTATCCTCTCCTTACTTAACCATACCTCAAAGATAGCATTGATCTTAACACTTTTCAAATAGCTATAATTTATTGAAGGATTAAAAGTGTAATTAATTCTTTGATATCCAATGAATTATTCTTTTATGATTTGTCTCAATTGTAAAACCTAGAAAGGGTAATATTTTCAAACTTTGATTAAACATTTTTCAACATCCTTTTAATTGATATTTTCAGACTTTTGAAAATAAAAGAATAAGAAAAATGTTCTTCAAACAAGACAATCTCTCTGGAGTTGATCTTGGAAGTTGACATGTGGCTCTTAGACACAAAGCTCATATTTAGAATCAGTGTTGAAGAAAGAAATGATGAATGTTGGGGCATTTTTGGAGGCTCATATCATCTAGGAGTACAATTGATAGGGAAGCGGTGGCATGCTAATGATCGTTGCTCTTGTTGAAGAGTCAAACCTAGAAAGCTCTAGACTCGATGAAGAACAAAAGGGGATGAATAGTAGAAGGTGGCCCCTTATGAAGGTGAACGGTGAAGATGATGATGGTGAGGATGGATTTGTGGGAAATAGATGGATAAGTGTCCTATCAAACCCTCCTAGTCACAATGAAAAGGCAAACTCGATAATATGGTTCTAAGTGTTCTATCGAACCCTCCTAGTTGGAATGAAAAGGAAAACTCGATAATATGGCTCTGAGTAACCCTCCTAGTCGTGATGAAAAGGAAAATTGGAGTGTGAAGATTAATCTCCCTCTCGAGAACTTGAAAGAACTCCAGGAGAAGAAGGTTCGAATGCACAAGGCAATAAACACTTGCAAAAATGAACTCTCGTTGTATTATTAATCAAAGAAAATTAATTTACAAAGTTGAATGAAGCCTTGTTTATATAAGGGATGAGTTCTAAAGATCCTAAATAATTAATGAATAAAATAATAACAAACTAAACAATTTTTAACTCTAATTCTTAATAAAATAATAATAAACTAAAATAATAATATTTTAACTCAACCTTAATTCCTAATAAAATAATAAATCTAGTCCTCAAAGATAATGCATCATCCTATATTAAATTATATTAAAAATAATCAATATAAATATTGAAAATTCATAATAGTTACAAAAACAATCACGGATTAATCTCGTACAGGAATTTCTGCATGCGTTATCTTCAGTAAAATGAACGTATCTTGATTTCCCGATATCAGATTGATGCGAATCAAGAACCATTGGAAATATAAGAGAAAAAAATTGTATCTCCAGTAGATATGTCGATCAAATAAGATCAGGATCCCATTAAAAAAGTCATCGCAAGTCTGTTGTTGTTCTAGTCTTCTTTTCCAAGGCTTGGACGAGTGGATCGTTTGGAAGAATTATTACTTCTTCCTTTGATGTGAGCCTTGTGATGCATGTATCATCCTTAATTTATTCAAAAATATTCAACCTCGAATATGAAAAATTAAAGGGAGCAACATTAGATTCGTTTAATGATTCATTCTGATTATGCTTACCGAATAAATATGCTTTGAATCTTCGAGACTTTGTTCTTCTAATAGGTTCAAATAGAAACATTAGTCCAAAGAAGCATGTATTATGGAATCTGGTGCATGTATTATTCCCATGTCCTAAAAAGGATTTGTCATCAAATCTAAAAATCCAAGAGAATGAGAATTAGATGTGTTGAAAGGAAAACTTGTGAAACATTTGCCAGGATCAATGTGATGTGTCATTATGTGTGTTAGTCGAGGTTTCTTCTTTGCAGGGACTGATTTCTTGTAGTCTTGAAATCAACTTTTGTATACAAGTCTTGTCATCTGATGTTTAGGTTGAAATTCAACATGGCGTTGGCTACTGTTGGCTTTCTTTATGATTGCTGCATATATTCTCTCCATGGCTTGACTCGTGTGTGGTGAGAATGAGTGTTGAAAAACCATGTCAATTGGTTTGTGAAAGTAATCCCTTAAGTCTCCTAAGTGTGGTTCATGAATTAATATTATCGGGAGGAGATTTGTGGACTACATAACCTTCGTGGTAGTGCATCGTCTACTGTGTTTTGCTTACCTCGGTCTTTTATGCACTTAAAGGAGTTGTGTTTAGTATGGATGACACCTTCAAGAGTCTTACCTTATAAAAAGGAGAAGAAGTATATTAAAATATCATTAAAATAAGTAATAAAATACTTACCTTTAGACTCTCATAAAATATTGACTCTTCATT
Source organism: Hibiscus syriacus (assembly GCF_006381635.1). Lineage (NCBI taxonomy): Eukaryota > Viridiplantae > Streptophyta > Magnoliopsida > Malvales > Malvaceae > Hibiscus > Hibiscus syriacus. The sequence goes on along the minus strand of NW_024063520.1, from coordinate 594,728 downwards.
GATATAGCATATTGATTAGGGCTTTCAGGTGGTAACCTGTCAGGAGGGTCACCTAACACCATTCGACTACTCTTAGTGATGGAAGATTGTGTGGACCAGTATCGTGTTGTTTTTACTTTTTCATCATTTACATGGATGCCCTGTGCACGAACAATTAAGCCTGTGAAGTTGTTCAAATCATATTTCGTCATTAAATTGGCATCCAGACTAAGGCTTTCCTGGATGTAACATTATTGTAACAAATCTAAGTCTTTGTTTTCTTCAGGATTGTATGTTTGACGAGGTATGATGAAACCTTGAATTAGATTGGTTTGGTGTTATTTTCCTCTTTCCAATGGTAATCCATCAAGTGGATCGCCTAACATTTCTCAAAAGTCCTTAAACAAAGATGAAAACACACTAGGTAACTCCTTGTTAATGTTAGAAATCGAAACAATTGATTCCCTAAAGAGAACAAGGATGCAAGGCTATTTGTAAAGAAAGTTCTTTCTCAATTCTTTTCTGCTCACACATAGATTTTGAATTACTCATTTCTTCTCACAATTAGGTTCACTCACCTCCCATGGGTCATTATTCTTTTGGCTTTTGTAACTAGTGACCTCTTTTGATTTTGCCTCTTTCTCAGCTTTTTCTTTTTTTGATTTCCTTACCTCCTCACAAATTCTCATTAGATCTTTCAGGATTTCTTTTGGTGGTATTGGCCTGAGAGTGTAAAGATTACCGTCTAAGTTCAAAGCGTATTTGTTTGCATTACTATAGTACATAACATCATTGTCATATTTCCATGGTCTTCCCAGAAGGATGTGAGAAGATTGCATTGGAATTACGTCACACCATTTCATCACAATACTTGACCATCTATAGTTTGACTAGCCATTGTTTGGTGACTTTTGTCTTGGAATCTTTCTTAATCCATTGCTAACATTATGGTTTTGGATGTTGTTGACAAGGTAGGTTGGGTGTCTCTACAAGGTAGCTACTCACCATGTTTGCACAACTTCCATTATTAATGATTATGGAGTAAGGTTTACTTTTGTATCAAACATCGTGAATGGAATAAGTTTGTTCTTTGAATATCAGCTTCTTTTGTATCTTCAGTGCTTAAAGGCTGACGTATAACCTTACAATTAGGTCTCAAAAATTGTCCTGGTTCAAACATCCTAAAAATCACAACACTTAATGAAACATTTAAAGTAAAAAAAAAAAAAAAGATAATGTATTATTTAAAGCAAGAAAGTAACACAGCGAGAGACAAGTAAGCTGATCTTGTATTCTTTAAAACTCACATTACCAAGTAGTCTTCCACAGTATTCTTCCAATTGATAGGGAAGCGGTGGCGGGTTCATGAACGTTGCTCTTGTTGAAGAGTCAAATCTAGAAAACTCTAGACTCGATGAAGAAAAAAGGAGGATAAATAGTGGAAGGTGGCTCCCTTATGAAGGTGAACGAAAAAGATGATGATTGTGAGGAAGTATTTGTGGAAAATATATGAATAAGTGTCCTATCGAACCCTCCTAGTCGCAATGAAAAGGAAAACTCGATAATATGGCTCTAAGTGTCCTATCAAACCCTGTTAGTCACAATGAAAAGGCAAACTCGATAATATGGCTCTAACCAACCCTCCTAGTTATGATGAAAAGGAAAATGGGAGTGTGAAGATTAATCTCCCTCACAAGAACTTGAAAGAACTCCATGAGAAGAAGCTTCGAAGGCACAAGACAATCATCACTTGCAAAAACGAACTCTTGTTGTATTATTAATCAAAGAAATATGATTTACAAAGTTGAATGAAACCTCGTTTATAAAGGGGATGAGTTCTAAAGGTCTTAAATAACTAATGAATAAAATAATAACAAACTAAACAGTTCTTAACTCTAATTCCTAATAAAATAATAATAAACTAAAAAGTAATATTTTAACTCAACCTTAATTCCTAATAAAAAAATAATTCTAATCCTAAAAGATAATGCATCATCCTATATTAAATTATATTACAAATAATCCATATAAATATTGAAAATTCGTAATATTTACAAAAATCACGTATTAATCTCATATAGGAATTTCTGCATGCACTGTCTTCAGTAAAATGAACGTATCTTGAGTTCCCGATATCGGATTGATGTAATTCAAGAACGTTTGAAATATAGAAAGAAGATTGTATTTCCGGAAGGCATGTCGACTAAATAAGATCAGGATCCCATTCAAAAAGTTGTCGCAAGTCTGTTGCAGTTTTGGTTTTCTTTTCTAAGGCTTGGACGAGTGGATCATTTGGAAGAGTTATTACTTCTTCCTTTGATGTGAGCCCTGTGATGCATGTATCATCAGTATCATTGAATTGAGAAGACATCTATGAGTTAGAAAGATGTGACAAATGAAAATAGTGAAGTAGAGACAGTGGAGCTTACAATATGACTTTTTGTTCATTGTTACAATATACAACATATTGTTGCATTGTTCTGGTGATTTCCCATGCATTAATGCTGGCAAGCCACAACATCCCACTTATATTCCCACCGAGCTTTACTCTTTGGTGTCCTCGAAATACCATACAAAAGCTCTGAACACCATGCAAAGTGCTTCTCTGGTTGAAAAATCTAGACAAAAACTACAGGAAATGATGAACAAGTTGCCAAATATTTGAGAACATCCAAATTTCCTGGAGCTTCACAGTTTCTCCTTTGTGCTTTACTTGATAAAAAAAATTATGATCTTTATGCATCTTGCCAAGATTGGCCTAGTCATACAAGTGTATGGCTCTAACTAGGATCAATGATTAGTACCTTACAAATTTGCTTCTAAAAATCAATGCAAAGCTTGGAAGACTAAATTTGATGTCAGCAATTCATAAAACATCTTCAAATCCAGTTGTTTCAAAGGTTCCAACTATCATCCTTGGCATAGATGTGTCCCATGGTTCTCCGGGGCAGTCTGACATCCTATCAATTACTATGGTGGTTAACTCAAAGCAGTGGTCTTTGATTTCCCGCTATAGGGCAGCCGTGGATACACAATATCCGAATCTTGAAATGATAGATTCTCTTTTCAAACCATCTGGCGAAACCATCTGGCGGTGATGATGATGGTATCATGAGGGAAGCTCTATTGGATTTCTATACAAATCCACACAAAGGAAGCCAAATTCATCAGGGGTGGTAAAATTTGTTGGGGAACAAAATAAATTGTCACGAGCCAAGATTTACCAAGAGGCACGTTGGTGCAAACAAAGAGTGAGGACAACCGAATCATAGATAGAATGAAGACTGCCCATGCAATCATTCCTACCATTGATCTAGAAAACATACATCAACATATACATACATGTTAGAAGAGTTTTCATCTTGGCATCATACATTCACATCATGCGCAATAAAGACTTTGATTTTCCCTCTCATGAGGATACCTTTAAAAAAATTCACTTGAAATTTTGTCTTTCTTAAAGACATTTTCCCCTCTTATGTGGACAAATTCCAAATTCATCAAATCAAACAAATAAAATAAAACTTCATCATGACACCCATAAATATCCAAGATAGTCAGTCATATATACATCATTTCTATCTTTCATGAAATAAAAGCTCGAAAATGACTAGATGTCTTCAACCTGAAAGAGTATGCCATCATATTTGACTTCCTGAAGTCAACAATCAGATTTTTTGAAGACATTTCCTCAACATGCAAGAGTTGGCAGTCTATAATCACTTGATATCGTCTCTCTCAAAACAAATTCCATCTAGTTATAGAAATTTTGCCACAAATTTGAATTTTTTGAAACAAATTTTGTCTCGCTTGAGACAATTTCTCTCAAAACAAATTTCATCTCGCTTGAGACAGTTTCCCCTGAGATGCAAATTTTGAAGTACTTGAAATGAAGTTGATCTCAATCGAGATTGTTTTATCAAAACAAACTTTGTCTCACTTGAGATGGTCTTTCTTAAGATACGAACATTTGATATTGTTTTTACTCAAAACAAATTTCATCTCGCTTGAGATAATTCCCTTAGAACAAAATTTCAAAGATTATTTTACTTAAACAAAATTAATTTCACTTGAGATTGTTTCTTTCAAAACAATTTTTCTCATTGGAGGCAAATTTTCCTCAAAATACAAAATTTGGAAATTGTTTCACTTAAAACAAAATTGATTAAACATTGAGATTGTTTCCCTTGAAACAAAATTTTGTCTCTCTTGAGACACTTTCTCTTGAAACATAAAAAAATTTGAGATTGTTACTCTTGAAACAAAGTTTTGTCTCTCTGGACAATTTTACTTGAAATCTAAAATTTTTAGATTGTTTCCCTTGAAACAAGTTTTGTCTCTCTTTAGACAATTTCTCTTGAAACATACAACTTTGAGATCCTTTCCCTTGAAACAAATTATGTCTCTCTTGAGACGGTTTCCCTTGAAACTATTATCCCTAAATATGTCCAACCATCCTCATCACGTAGGACCATACCTCCTCATCACGTAGGAGCCGTCAACCTTAGAAAACCAGTTGTCCTTATAACGTAGGAACCGTGTTATCACCATTCCTAAAATGGCATGCCATCCTCATCACGTAGGAATGTCATCCACTGACCAAACCTCCTCATCACGTAGGTACCGTGTCACCCCTAGACAACCAGTCATCCTCATCGCGTAGGAAATGTGTTATCAGTCTCCTAAAGATGGCCTACCGTCCTCATCGCGTAGGAACTGTGTCACCGACCTGATCTCCTCATCACGTAAGAGCAGTATCACCCTTAGACGACTATAACTCTTCATCACGTATGAGTAGTGTCGTCCCCAATAACAAACATATCAAATTTCAAAGAAAAAAGAGAACCGAACAAATTTTTTTTATCTTTTTCATCTTTACCATATTCTGTTAACACAAGAATGTGCAAAGAGTGGCAGCTGTAGACACCCGTTTTGTTCGGGTCTGCAAAATATTATTATTAATATCATTTATTATTATTATTATATATTATTATTATTATTATTATTACTATTATTAATTATTTTGTTACATTTTTTGCAGGACCCGGCCAAGAAGCACCGAAGCCGAACTACAAAGGAGTTTCGTTTTGATGTCAAAATAAATTCCTTTCTAATTAATAAATAAAGGAAATACTTAGTAAAGAGAAGTAAGGGTCGATCATCAGGGACTTAGAAAATTTTAAATTTCTGTTTGAATGGTCTAAACCAAGCGATAAGTAATAAAAAGGGGTTTATGGTAAAACTGATTAAATAATAAAAAAATATTTAAAGTAAAAATAAAGAAAATAAAGGATGTAACGTTGAAAATGAATGTAGTAAAAAACAACCTCAAGCCTCGCTTTGACTTAATTTCCTTCGGATCATCGCATTAGATTTTCCCTTCAGGATTCACGTCGATTACTTTGTCTACAAGGGCAATCCATGTGACTCTTTTTGTATACCGAATACCTAAGGCAATCTTCGATTTCGACTTTGGGAATTAATTTCATCAACATCAATTGTCATAGATCAATAACTGTTTAAGTTGTGAAGACCGACTCGGATTGTTGTTTCAATAACTACTAATTCCGATCTTTTCCCTCTTGGCAAGGCTATCACGCCAAGTGTGTACCCAGGAAGTCGAATGTGCTTCAATAAATCGATCCTTCCTCCTACATTTAATCGCAACAACATTGACCAATCAATAAAATTGTTTTGATTTTTGAAAAATAAGCACAGAGATTGAGAGAGATATTATGAAGTTATTAAAGTGCTTTTCAATTCTCCCGTTGGAATTGAGTCATCGTTTCAGCTCTCGGCTTATGAGAAAATTAGCTAAGCATGACAAAAGTCATCCTTAGCATATTTAAAAACAAAAATTAAAATAAAAGAAAAAAATGAAAACTTAAAATATAAAATAAAGGAGTGAACTTTATAAAAATGAAAAGGAGAATGAGAAGATTGTAATCTGAGTTATGAATTTAAGCTTACCTTAGAGGGTATTTATAGCCTCTAAAAACCTAGAGATAAATAAAGAAATTAAAATAAAAAAAGTCCTAAAGAAAAATGTTTTCTAAATTCAAACTTTAAAATAGGTCTCCTAATGTAACTTTGCCCATCCATCTTCCAAAAGGCCTGACTAGATCTTCTAGAAAACTGCCACTGACTGCACCTTCTACAAACTGCGATGTCAGACCTGTCATGCCCATGTCTCCAGCCATGACTAAATAATAAAAAAGATGAAGAATGCACATGTTTTACTACTAACTCTGGAGAGTAAGACCCTGTACAAAAACAAGCATAACACAAACAAATCAGTAACAATAAATCGATAAGATCGAAGAATTAACGAGAAATTTTACTGATTCATAACACTCATCAAATTCCCCATCACTTATCTCATGCTTGGCCTTTAATATGATATAATCAAATCACTAAAAAAGTCCATTTAATTTTCTTTGTCAGGTTTCACATTCAAGGAAGCAAAGTAGAGACCGCAAGAATTATTCAAGTCAAGACAACAATCAATTAAACATCAACAATTGGAACAAGTTAAATGCAATTATAGCATCCATTCATTCATTAATCTCAATGACCATAAATCAACACCTTACCGGGATTCACTCAAATCACTCAATGTGTTTTTGGTATAGAACGCTCAATTTCAGAACCGACACGAAATTATTATAAGCATGCAAGTAAATCAAATCTCCGCTATAATAAGAACAAGATGCATAAATCAAATGGGTTTTTAGTGGTTTTAATGGGGCTTAGGTAAAGGTGGGAAAAGGCTAAATAATATGGCTAGAATTCAAGGCAATGAACTAACAAATAACAAGTTTAACTCCATCAAAACATTAAGCACAACAAGAAAAAAGACAAACTATCAAACAATAACTTTCTTTTTGAAGTGAATTTTTCTTTTTCGCATTTTTGTTGTTGTTTGTTTTCCACTTTTTCTCATGTCTTTTCTCCCTTTTTTCCGAACAGTTTTCTTTTCTTTTTTCCAACTGCTGTTGTTTCTTTTTATTTATTTATTTTGGAGCATGAATTGGATTAACTATTCACTTGCCCTGAAATAAAAAAGCTCAAGTTTATAAATGTGGTGAAAAAAATGGAAATAGGCTCAAGAGTGGTTAACTAGGGGAAAATGCATGGGTAGGTAATTTTAGTGGGAAAACAGAATGGTTAATCCTAAGGTGCCCAAATCATTTTTAAGCATCATGTTCATGTGTAATCTTGACAGTATTTAAAATGCAGGTTCTAGAATACTAATGTCAAATTTTACACATTCAATCCAACAAGATGAGAACAAAATGATATGCTCGTAAAGGCTCAAATATCACCAAATTGTTTTCATGCATTGAGCTATGCACATTTCAACCAATAACATCATGGAATATTATAAGAAATCTAATTTGATCATAATTTGTGCTATTCGCTATCAAGAATATCCTAAGCTAAACAATTATGTGTTCTCAAACAATCATGGCATTCTAAAAAAAAATATTTAACAAGACAAAGGAATTTAATGAAATTTTCGCAAATCCAATCAACACATACTAGCATCAAAACATAAAGATAAGCAAAGGGAAATTCAACCTACACTCTACTCCCCTTCACTTAAAGCGTTTTGCCTCAAAACGTAAAACTAAAGTGCAAGAGAAGGAATAGAGTACTCCCCGGATTTTCTATCGACCACAACCATGGTGGGAGGTGATGGGACGAAGATATGAAAGAAATTCAGTAGTGTTCGTCTCAATGGTGTAGAGACGGCTATGGACTTCATCCATTTGTGTCTGCATGTCCAGGAGAGGTATTGTAGGTGGCGGTTGTGGCGCATTACAGCGAACAAAAGTTGCTCGATACGAGGAGTGAGGACACCAGGTGGAACAAAGTATGGTGCGCTCGGGGTTCCAGTATGTAAGCTCATCGAGTCCAAGCATCGCTCATCCAAGGCATCTGTAGAAAAAACATATGTAAACTTGGTAACACCAAAATTAGCAATGTGAAAGGTTAAATGAGTAATATAAGAGCCAAGGATAAGTGGGTGGTTGGATCAGATAATGATCTCAAAAGCTGAGCAAACGAAAATCCTAAGTTCACCCGCTGGTCGGCTGACGTGAACCATAGAAAAAAAAGCTCAACCTAGCTTAAGGAGGAAGATGAGTCACTTAATCCGAAATAATTGTATGCGAGGAAATGATGGATGTAGTGTAAGGTCGTGTCATGGATAAGATGAGCTCGAGTGGAGCGAGCATTGAACGTATGGCCAGCCAAGCCGGTAAGTGTCTCGTAAGCCATATCGGCATTGAAATCCTGCAGATATCCATCACGAACCCTGTAGCAATATTAAAGCTAGAAATAGACATTGAAAAATAGTTTTCGCATAATCGAAATGTAATGACATCAAGAGAGTTAACATTAATAAGAAGATTCAGTTAAAAATTAAAAGTGGCGTAAAATTCAAAGACAAGTTTATAAAGCGTGCCACAATTAATCATTGGATATAAAGTCCAACCAATGGCAACAAAATAAATATGGACAAATTCACGTTAATGCAAAGTTTCTCAAGTTCGAGTCGGAATATATTTACCTACATGAAACAGACGATGTCTTGCCGACTCAAAACATACCAACTCCTCGTCAGTGAATTACAAGTAACTTTCCAGAGTCTCTTCCGCAAGACAGCATATGAGCGACCCCATTGGTTATGCTCGGGATTCTCATAGGCATGCGGTGGACTTTCAGGAGCAAGAAAGTCACTCGGGCTAGAGGAATTGGTCAGTGAAGCTTGTTGCCGGGTTGTTGCCGAGAACTCGATGTCGCAGGAGAAGGATCCAGGGGCAGAAAACTAGCTTCGAAATCCTCTGTAAAACCATAAACCATATAGTACATTAGCAAAGGTTGAACTGAAATAGGAGTAAAATTTACCTTCGGTGCACTGTCGGACGCTGTCGAAGTCATAGAACACGTCCATAAAGCCGACAGTTACGGATGAGATAAAGAAGTTTCCACAATCTTCATTGACTAGAACGACGAAAAAGGGGAGTGCGATGGTGAAGGATGGTGAGCAGTGGTCTACACAGGGTGTAATGAAGTGATGGGTACAAACGCCGAATGATACAAAAAAGATGGAGCGTAGTCCCAGCCTCACATTGGGTGAACAAGAGGTGGCAGAGGAAGGAATCAGAATCTCTTGGTATGGCGACAAATGTGGTGCATTGAGACGGTGACATCCTCCAAGGACGGTGGGCAGAGGAGCCACGGTGTTGCCCGATTGGTTTTTATGCACACCATTGTGGAGTGGAGAGGAGTGGATGGGTAGAAGCACGTTAGGACGAACGAAGTAGTCCAGTAAGGCCGGTGACGGCGAGGAGAGAAAGAGATGATGGATGCATTTTTTGGGGAGAGGTGATCGGTTTGGAAAATATGAAAGGGGGTTTAGCTTTAATTTGGCTCTGTCATTCGTGGGGGAAGTGTTTGAGGTTGAGTATAATTTGGTTTTGATGAGATAAAAGGTGAGTTAAAATTAAATAGGTGAAGTGATAGGGAAAGGGGGCCCATGGTTAAATAAAAAGAAAGAGAATAGAGAGAGCGACATAATATCTCACAAAAAAAGGGGGAAAATGTGTTTTGGGTTTTACCACGTGAGCCAGTCTCCATAGAGGTGTGCTAACATACGCCGTTTTTAATGAAACAGTGCACACTAGCTTGAATGAATTATGCCAAAGTTTTGCACGATTTTTTACTGCTCACGGAGTCTAATTTTTGCACTGTTCGAATATAATTTGTGCGAACCTTCTTCATTTAAGCTTGATTAAAAACATTTGGTTCTTGAAAAATAAAAACTAAATGAAACTTGATCAATCGAAAATAAATAAATAAATGCAACTAAATTAAAAATAATGGGTTCCCTCCCACATAGCGCTTTTGTTTAACGTCGTTAGCTCGACAACCTATTTCAGACTACATGTTCTAAGAGAAATACTTCATTCATTTCATACGCTTTTTCCCACCAAGAATGTCCTTATGAGAAATTCTATGATCGTATAAATCTTTATTTCTCCTTGTAGAATTTGGCATTCTTATAGGTTTTCCTTTGGAAAACTTATCCGAAATAACTGGTGAAGTAGCATTTTCTCCTAAAAAAGCACTCTTTAAGTTTTTCGGCATTTGTTTTAGTTCTATCTTAGGTGCCTACAAAATAGAAGGCAAAACATTAGAATTAGACATAATCAATTTTAGATATGCACAATCTGAAAATATTTTTTTTCAACTTCCTGATTTCCTCATCGTGATCTTCTAGCTCCCTGCATAGATCAAAAGAAAAATTAGTTTCTACAAACTCATTTTCCAAAGGATCAATAATACCAACATAATTTATGCTCGCCACTTTTTCTGGGTGTTTCATTTTCTTATACACATCATTTCTTATACACATTAAATTTAACGATCTCACCATCAAACTCCATGGTTAAAGTACCGCTTCTTACGTCAATTTTTATGTGCGATGTAGTTAGGAAGGGACGCCCCAATAGAATATCGGAAGAACTACTGGTGCGATTATTCTCCATGTCAATTATATAAAAATCAACAGGAAATATTAAGTTGTTTACCTCAACTAGAACATTTTCCAAGAGTCATTCCATGTAAATGATAGATCTTCCAGCAAGCTTAATTGATATTTTTGTATCCTTCAAGGGCTCATTAGTAATCATATTATAAATAGAGAGAGGCATTACATTAATAGAAGCACCAAGATCACACATGACTTGTTTTATCCCAACTTTATCAATTTTACAGGGTATTGCGAACATACCTTGGTCTTTCAGTTTCGGTGGTAACTTTTGTTGGATACAACTGATACATATTTTCCTAGATTTACCTTCTAATTCCCGGTAAGCTTCCTCTTTGTTGTACAAAGGTCCTTAAAAAACCGGGCATATCTTAGAACCTTTCTGATAACCTCGAGGAGCGGTATATTGATTTCCACATTCCAAAATACATCTAGAATTTCCTTTTCCTCAACTTGTTTATCCCTTTTAACTAACCTTGATAGAAAAGGTGGTGGCACGACATAGGGAGATGGCATTGGATCCGTTTGTACTTCGTCACTCTTCTTCTAGGATCCTGAATCAACAGTGTTCTTTCTTTTTTGGATTGCTTCATCTTTGGAACAGGTGGCGTGATCACTGTACTACTTGAAGAGTGGTGGTGCTAACATTTCCCTTGGATTTACCTCGGTTTGAGATGGAAGTTTACCTTGTGATTCCAAGCGTCCTACTGTTTGAGCCAGTTGGCTTATCTGCTGTCCATCTCTTGGAAGTGGGCTTCAGTACGAATCTAGAATTTTCTTGGGAAAGAGCTAATCTTTCAATAATTGACTCTAATGATGTCTTCTATGGTTGTTGTGGCGGTGGAGGTGGTCTTGCTTGATAACCTTGATTCGACCTTAGGTTTTGATCATAACTGAAATTTGGATGATCCCTTCATCCTGGATTGTAAGTATTACTATAGGGATTATAGGCCCTCTGAGGAGGTCCTGGAAAGTTCCCTATTGCATTGACTTGAGTTGTTGTGTCATCTTGAATCAGTGGACATCCATATGTTGGATGATCAGGTAATGAACATATTCCACATAATCTATTTGGTCCTGTCTTTCCTTCAACAAGAGAGTTAACTACTTCAGTTAATTTATCTATCTTAATTTCTAAAGAATATGAACTTATCTCATGAATATTTCGAGGAGGTTCATTATTTGGATGGAACTGTTGGGAATTTGTGGCCATTGCGGAAAGTAAATCCCTAGCCTCAGTAGGAGTCATGTTCACCAAATCTCCTCCGCTGGCAGCATCGATCATCTTCATTTCAAGGGAAGTTATTCCTTCAAAAAATATTGAAGGAGTGTTTGCTCAGTTAACCCATGTGTGGGCAACTAGCACATAATTTTTAAATCTCTCCAGTAGTCATAGAGTGACTCTCCATCAAGTTGTTTTATTCCAAGTATTCTTCTTCGTAACTCACTTGCTTTCGCCGTAGGGAAAAACCTATTAAGAAAAAGGTGAGTCATTTGAGCCGATGTAGTAATAGAATTTGAGGGTAGTAAAATAAGCACTCTTAGTCGAATAGGCTAAGGAAAAAGAAAAAGCTCTAAGTTTGATTTGATCCTCAATTACTCCCTGTGGTCTCATGCTAGAGCATACCATGTGAAATTCCTTGAGATGTTTATGTGAATTTTTGTTTGGTAATCCATGGAAGGTAGGATGAGATGAATAAGGCTAGTTTTTAACTAATGTGAAGTTTTACCTTGGAGAAAATCAATGCACAAAGGCTCTTGTTCAATAGGAGCTGCAGCTAACTCTCTGATAGTGGGATTGTCCATCGGATATGGTTTTGTATTAACGGATTCACCTGAATTTGATTCTGGATCTAATTGTTGTCTCCTTCTTTCCCGAAGCTTCTGTGCATCAAGTCTCCTAGCTCTGGTTTTGATTTCTTGGTCATACTCCACTAATTCGCTCGGGTTTATCCTGTTCATAAATCAAAAGCAAACAAAAATTAATTACTTTGGCAAAGTCCCTGACAACGACGCCAATTTGACAACTATCGTTTTGATGTCAAAATAAATTTCTTATTCTCAATTAATAAATAAAGGAAATATGTAGTAAAGAGAAGTAAGGATCGATCCTCAGGGACATATAAAATTATAACTTTTTGTTTGAATAGTCTAAACCAGGCGATAAGTAATAAAAGGGGGTTTATGGTAAAACTGGTTAAATAATAAAAAATGATTTAAAGTAAAAAAATAAAGAAAATAAAGGGTGTAAGTTTGAAAATAAATATGGTAAAAAAAGCCTTAAGCCTCTCTTTGACTCAATTTCCTTCGATTCATCGAATTAGATTTTCCCTTCGGGATTCACGTCGGTTACTTTGTCTACAAGGGCAATCCTCGTGACTCTTCTTTGTATACCGAATACCCAAGGTAATCTTCGATTCCAGCTTCAGCTCTATGATTATGAGAAATTAGCTAAGCATGAAAAAGTCATACTTAGCATATTTAAAAATAAAACTTAGAATAAAAGAAAAATAAAATAAAAACTTAAAAATAAAACAAAGGAGAGAACTTTATAAAAATAATAAGGAGAAGAAGAAGATTGTAATCTGAGTTGTGAGTTTAGGCTTACCCCAAGAGGGTATTTATAACCTCTAAAAACCTAGAGATAAATAAATAAATTAAAATAAAAATAATCCTTAAGAGAAATGTTTTCTATATCCAAACTTTAAAATAGGTCTCCTAATGTAACTATGCCCGCCCATCTTCCAGAAGGTGCACTGACTAGAACTTCTAGAAAACTGCCGCTGACTGGACCTTCTAGAAACTGCCACGTCAGACCGTGTCATGCCCAGAGTCATGCTCGCGTCTCTAACCGTGACTAAATAATAAAAAAATGCAGAATGCACCCATTTTACTACTAATTGTGGAGAGTAAGTCCCTGCACGAAAACAAGCATAAGACAACCAAATCAGCAGCAATAAATCCATAAGATCAAAGAATTAACGAGAAAATATTACCGATTCAGAACACTCATCAGCCAAGTTACAAACTTACTGAGATCCAATAAGTGACAAGCCCACAAGAACCAACCCAAGGCCCAACGCTTAAACCCAAGAGGACCCAGTAACCCGAACTGGCCTAGTTTGATGACCTAGTGTAATAAGGTTTTGAAACCCTAAATGTCAACCAACTACAACCACCACCGAAGTTGAATCGTCTATCATCAGCGAATGTGATGTACGCGCTCGCCTCTTCAGCTCCCCAATCAGTGCGTGTACCCCATCGTTCGGCTCCTCGCGCGCTTGTGCTACTGCAGTTGAACATCCCATCATTGTTGTCATCCACAGTAACCGAATAGTACTCAAAATATTGAAGATATCAACCAAGTTAGAAACCCATACCCATAATCCCTAAAAATAAATTTTTTACCTACCAAATCAGATAACCCATACCCTATGCAGAGATATCATAACCAAACCAACAAACATCACCATTTCTATATAGCATGCAACAAAAAAAATAACATATGGAGGGAATGAGGAGAAACCATTCGGTAAAAAAACAAAAAGAAAAATATTGAGTTACTTTCGAACCAAAAGAAAAGAGAGAAAAATATATGTGAGATAAGATCAAGCTGTCATTAGTCTCACCGGAACTAGGAGCAGCCCATCTCCGAAGGTAAAGGATCTTACTTCCTAAGTTTGGTATTGGGGGTTCGTTATGTTCGAGTCGTTATAGAAAGGCAGAGGGGGAAGATAGAAAGGAGAGGGTTATTGTGTTTGAATCCCCGTGGGCACTGATCTACGGTGCTTGGGGTGTTGGTTTTATCTTCGATGAGGGGTAGCAAGGTAAGAAGTGAGAGAGTTTTTTTAGTGCTTTTCCTCTCTCTTTCTCTGGGGTTAAAGGGAAATGAAAGCAAATGGGAGAGGAACCGGTGTTTGGCCTTGGATTTGGGCTGTTTATAATTTGAGTGAAACGACGTTGCATAGAGGGGAGATCGAGCGTTTCGTTAGGGGATAATAGTAATCTTAGCCATGTTGCTTTGTAACTCAACATGCGTGTTCTGATCTTCTAGGGATAATAGCACTTTAGGCCCCTGGTCGTTTATATCAATTTGTTTTAGCCTTTAATGAAACTTTTGTGATATTCTACTTTGAGCAGTTATCTTTCAATGTTTCCATTTATTCCATTATCCTATATTGTATGCTATTTGCGTTGGTATTGGACTCTGGTTATAGTATTTGTAAATCTTTCATTTCAGACCTTGCTTTGTATATTGTGGCTTTAGTATAATTTTTATTTACCTTACGAATTTCTAGATTGTTTCATTTGGTACTATATGTTGTTTTGGGATTTTTTTTTGTTTAGTACTCATATTATGTAAAATTTGTATATTAGTTCTGATTGGTTATATTATTATTGTTTTAACTCTAAAGTTGTTGTTCTTGCTATTTAATCCTTATTTACTAGGTATGATTAGATTCTTATTAGTATTTTAATTTATCATGTTTGTAAATGTGCATTTTAGTCCAAATTTGTAACTTTGTTTTATCGATCATTATAATTTAATGTATGTATGTATGTATATATATGTATATACATTATGTAATTGTTATAAGCATTCTTTGTATGAAATTTTTTATTTCTTTTTGTTTTATTATGTTCATATTTAGATAATTATTAACACCTTTTTTATAAATCATCATTGTTTTCTAATATATGGAAATGAGAAAATTTCATTGTGAGAGAAACCTACGAAGACATCTCCCAACTACAAGGGAAAGTATATTTTCGAGGATTTTTCGCATAAATGTTTGTTTTGTATAATATAATTTTCTTTGTTCCATGTTTATTTATTTTGATTATTTTTCACCTCTTTTCACTTTTATTTTTTTATTTTATTTTATCTTTGTGAAAAATTGCGAAATAACGTCTTTTGTGAGGGGAATCTATGAAAAAATCTCCTAACTATAAAAGAAATGCATTTTCAAGGATTGTTCGTACACAATGACATATTTTGTCTTATAAAATAATTATAATATTCTTTATTCTATAAGAATATTTTGGGGATATTTAATCTTTTTTGATCCATTGCATTTCTTATTTTAAGTGGTTTTTTAAATTGACACTTATTTAAATAAATTTGAATAAATAGAAGGATCATAACTCAAATATATTTTCAAAGTTTGTAATTCCCAATATTTAAACAACATATAATCATTTAGGTACCAAAATTTAGGCGTTGCGAGGGCGTTCACCCTTCCCCACACGTAATCGACTTTGGAACTCTTAAAAATGAATCTTTGGTAAAACACATACCATTTTTGTCATTTAAGGTTTCCAACCTACCTAACTTAAAGGTTTGTGGCGACTCCAAAATCAAATTGTTTTCAAAGTTATATTTAATTGGCTTCCCCAAATACCAATTTTTCAAGTCTAACAGATCCCAGGGAAATGATATGACACACACCATCAATAACAAATTTTGTACGAGTCAGAAAAGGTAAACAATTTTAACGGTGTTGTCACAAAACATACTAAAACTAAAACGAATAACTCATGACTAACAGTGCTTTGACAACACAACATGCTAAAAGAAAAGTAATGTACGTACCACAAAGCTGTCTTCAGCTAAAATTTCATTTGTCATCACTGCCTTAAATATAATATATTAAGATTTTTTTAAAAATAAATTATTAATAATATTAACATTTATATGTTGATTTTTTTAAATGTAGTATAAGGTTTTCATGTATTTAAAGTTCAAGTTTGAGATTGAGTTTTAGGCTTCAGTCGAGTTAAGTTTAAGACTTTTTTTAAAATTTCGAGCCTTTTCGAGCTTTTGCAAGCTTCAGTTCATGATTTCAAGTTTGAGTCGAGCTTGAAACTTTTAAGCTAGCAAGTTTTTTATTCGACCGAGCTTCATTTCATAGTTTTCGAGTCGAGCTCTATAATACTCAAGCTCGATTCGGCTCGTTTACACCCCTAACCTCCTCAACCCCAAATTCCTCAAAATGATTTCTATCAGTACCATCACCCAGTTGCAATGCATGACATTAATTGATGCTATGAAAAATCATGAGATCTATGATATGTCAGAGATATGTGTTGTTCACTGGGGTACCTCCAAGGAAGGATCTACGGAGTTGGCGCTTGAACTGAAAATTTAGCTGAGCATTTTGGTAGTTTTGTTATTTGGTCCCTTATTTTTTTATTCATTTAATTCCTCCTTTATTTTAGGTATTTTGTTTCACAAAATTTGAACCACATGCTCCTAAACCATTGTAAAATAACTATGTACTTTCAATTTATTTTTTTAATAAAATTTATTTTTCTATTTTTTCAATTTGATCCCTCAACTTTACATTAATTTCTCATTTATTCATTTTATTTTTTTATTTTAAGTCCATTTTTATCATATTTGAACTACATGATCCTAAATCATTGTAGAATAATATTTATCTTCAATTCCTCTTCCTAATAAATTGTCTTTCTATTTTTTCATTTTAATCCTTCAACTTTACATGATTTCTTCATTTCTTCAAGTCATCCTTCATTTTAAGTTCATTTGTTTTACCATATTTGAAGCATGTGCTCCTTTACTACTATAGAATACCAGTGTAACTTCAATTCCTATTTTTAATTATACACAATTACTCTTTTTTCAATTTAGTGCCTTAACTTTGAATTTAATTCAATTTGATCTTTTGATTTTTTTTTGGCAAGTTCTTTCTTCTCATCAATTATGACTCCTTTATATTCCATCAATACTTTATCCCCAATATACATTCTTTGAAAAATAATATTATAAATATATATTTTATAATTTTAGGTTGTATTTAATTTATTAAATAAAATTATAATGTTAAAAAGAACATGAAAAAATACATATGTATATCTTATATGGTTAAAGAAATTCGATAAATTGGAACCAAATTGTATCATAATATTATAACTAATTAAAATTAAATTTGTATAGAAACTCGAATAACTTGACTCAATCTTAATTTCATAAACTTGACTAAAAAAATAAAGTTTAAGTCACAAATTATGGCTCGTCAACTCCAGTAAATCGATTTTTTTACTCGACTCGGTTGAATGCTCACCTCTCGATGCATGGAATCAAGTCTTTCTAAAGCCCCAATTCATTTTCTTTAATTTTAAACCAATCGGATGATGACGTGTGACAACATATAATTATTTACAATTAATTTAATAAATAATTTTTTGCTAACATATATTATGTCACTTCACCATTTTAGCCCCTGAACTACCTTGTTAGTAAGTAACATTAATTGTTAGTTAATTGATGATTTTAATAAAAAAGATTATTTTGATTCAAAATGAAACGTTAAAGGATAAAGTTCTTAAAAGGCATTAAGATCAATGTGACTATTCAATTAGATGTTGAGGATGAATATTAATCTTGTTTTTGTATGTTAACAATAAGATTTCTATATTTTGAGAGCTAAAAGGCAAGTTTACTCTAAGGTGATTAGGTGGACGACAACTCTTCACTCCGAATCAAGCTTTCGTAATACCCGATGAATCTTATAAATGGCATTAAGTCTCAATGTTCGGCATTAAGTCTCAATGTTCGGCCTTATGGACAATTATTGGCACGTGGTAATATTTATCCATTCTATTTTAGTGGCGAATTACTATCCGAATATCTATGAATGAATAACTTGATGCTTAGTGAGACTGGACAACCGTACTTAAATATAAATGGTGAAATAATACTCAATACTTAGTGAGACCGGCTACTATCACTATTATTTATACTTGATTGCTTGTGTGACATCAGATATAAATTAGCTGACCTTTATTCCCATATGTAATGGGATAAGGGGGAGGTAGGATAGTAGGTTGTCCCCAACGTCAGGTTGAGAGTAGCTTTCGTAGGAGACCTCCGAATTATGAAATGCCTTCCATGAGACTCGATCCCACGACCCCAAGGTTCAGATATCATTATTTTATATCACTTAATTGTTTAGTGAGATCAAGTTGTATTGTTATGTTTTTTTGTGGATGTCATTGAATATTTGACTTTGTCGATTATTATTTGATGTTAGGTGAAACTAGATAATTTATTATTGTTGATGCAATTTCATGACTTAAGTCCTAAGAACAAGGACTAAACATTAGAGTATTACTATTCCAAATGGCATTCTTTTTTTAGATAACAATGCATGCTCCAGTAATGGCTAATACACTGTATGGAAATAAAATTACACTAGACTTTTTAAGATTTTCAACCTAGCAATTAGATTAATCCAAACATATATTATTTCTATGTCATATTTAATATATAAAATTTCAGTAATGGCTAATTTACTAAAACTGCCAAGTATAGCTAAGCAGCTTCGTTGAACAACACTAAATTTTCAAATTTGAGATCATCTTCGCCTCGTTTTATCGATGGTGCAATTTTATCCTAAAATTGGTGAATAGCCAATGAACTATGTGTTCAAGGGGAAGTAAAGCAAGAAATACATGAATGGTTATTTAAGTAAACAGTGCTAAGCTTACAAAATGTGTTAGTATTTGGACTAAAATCAAGTACTTCAATATTTATCATTAAACTTCTAAAGTTTGTTGGTTATGTTCACTCCTTAACCCAACCATGTACTCATTATTGAAATACCATACACACTTCATTCACATTTCAATATATTACTCAAACTACAAACACACACAAACCTTAATTATACATGCTATTGTTTTCCCATGGAGTTACATACCCTTAGAGCCCAAAACACATACAACTTGTTACCAAAATGCTCCAGCTTTGCATAGTAAGCATGCCTCCAAGACCTGATGAAAAATAGGGGAGCCACCAATCCCCAAAATCCCATTACAAATCCAACAACAATGCTCACATAAAACCCGTTCACTTTACTTCTTCCACTGCTTTCTCCATTCTTTGTAGCATCGGTCGGAACACCTTCAGTGCTGCAGTTTTTACTGACAGGAGGCCCGCAGAGATGATTGCCCATGAATGAAGAGTTTTCAAAGCTTTGAAGTTTAGTGGATGTTGGGATTTGTCCTGTCAAGTTGTTGTAGGAAACGTTTAATTGATTCAAGAAATTCAAATTGGAGAAACTTGAAGGGATTCCACCATGCAAACGATTCATCGATAAATCAAGTGATTCTATCAACTCCATGTTGCCAATGCTGTCTGGTATATTTCCTGTTAGGAGATTCCCTGACAAATTTAATGACAATAGCCCAATGAGACTTCCAAGTTCTTCTAGGATATCTCCTGTGAGACTGTTAGCTGAGAGGTGAATGCTGGTAACAAGTGCTAGTGTGGTACTATACCCATCCTCTCTTCCTTTCACCTCCAGTGACGCACCTATCAAATAAGTGTACATATATGCATTTCTAACAAACGTCTCCACTTGGTAGTAGTATTTACTTTGTTTTTCTTTAGTGGCCATTGCACTTAAATTTCTAAAACATTTTGGAATATCTCCTAAAATGTTGTTGTGTCCAAGGTACAAATTCTGAAGAGATTGAAGAGTGCAAATTGTATGAGGAATATGCCCATCAAAGTTATTTGAATGGAGGCTTAGTACCACAAGATTAGAGAGCTTGTCACCAATCCATGTTGGTATTCTTCCACTGAAATGATTTTCACTGAGATCAAGAATAACCAAATCAGTACAATTTTGCAATGTGGAGGGTAATTCTCCGAACATGCTATTGTTCCGAAGGTTTAGCATTGCAAGACTTGTATCTCCCAAAGAAGATGGGATTTTTCCTATCAAATTGTTGTTTCCCAAATTTAAGAGCTCCAAGTCCTACCAACGATTCCAGTAATCTGGAATTTCTCCAGAGAGAAGATTTGTATCAATGTGAAGAATTAGCACTGACGTCCCTGATGAATTGCAAACAAATTAAGAAAGGGATCCTGAAAATAAATTCTTTGAAAAACTTAACAATCCTAAAGATTGCAGAAGTCTTGGCAGTGTACCAGAGAATCGATTTGAACTGAGGTCGACAATGTTTCCTACATTCAAATATGAAATCCCTCCAGTAAGTTGATTAAAGGAAAGATTCACAATTTAAAATTGAGAGGAATGGTTCAAAAACCAAGTGGGCACAACGTCTGCTATTCCTGCCTGCGAGATATCTAATTGAGACAAGTTCTTTTGGAACTTTAAACACCGGGGAAACTTCGAGCCAAGATGGCGCCATTGAATCAATCGGATAATTTCACATTGAAAAGGAGGAATCCAACTTGAGTTTGGTTCAAATCTCAACATGCTTTTGGAGGCCATCAAAGTTGTCAACCTCGAGAGATTAGCAAAGTGAGTTTCTGATACAACTCCTTCCAATCGATTTTCTAAAACATCAAAGAGCTTCAAAGATGATAACTCCCCTATCGACAATGGAATGGGAACAGAAATGTTGTTTCGAGCAAGGTTCAGGTAAGCTAAATTTTTAAATTGCCCAAGTTTACGAGTTAAATGGCCAGAAAGTTGGTTATCTGCCATACTCAATGATTCTAAGTTCTCCAAACCACATTTAGACATACTCTGTAGGATTTACGATATGTCTTGCTCAATTCCATTAGATGACAAATCAATCTCCTTCAATTTGCAAACATCTCCCAAAGAAACTGGTACTTTTCCTTGAAGCTGATTGTCCGACAGATCAAGGTGAATGAGAGAGCTCAAGTTTCCAATGGCATTTGAA
The DNA here is from genome assembly GCF_006381635.1 of Hibiscus syriacus. Lineage (NCBI taxonomy): Eukaryota > Viridiplantae > Streptophyta > Magnoliopsida > Malvales > Malvaceae > Hibiscus > Hibiscus syriacus. The sequence goes on along the minus strand of NW_024063520.1, from coordinate 573,508 downwards.
ATTTCATCTTGTAAATAGTTATCAGTAAGACCAAGGGATTAAATATGGTTTAAACTATACAAGGAGTTGGGTATGGATGAATTGAGTGAGTTTAAACTAAGATCAACACCTTTAAGAAATGACATGTTCCCAAAGTAATCAGGAATTGGGCCTTTCAAATGATTGCCACTAAGATCCATGGACACGAGACCAATATTGACCTAGGAACTGAAGATAATTTGTTCAGATAAAGATCAAGAATGGCTAGTGAATTTGTAGAATTAACCGTCCTGATCGAAGATGTATCATCTTGCAACATGCAACCAGACAAGTGCAACTCTAACAAAGAAGGAAGATTGGATAATGTTGCCTGTATCCAATCAGTTGCATTACGAAGATCCACTCGGCTCAAATCAAGGTACTGCAAAGAAGAAAGTCCAGAAATCCATTGAAGACTTCTCTCTTCTTTCAATAAATAATTACCTCGGAGGTTAAGATACAGCAACTCTGAGAGATTCCCAAGGTTATGAGGAACGGCTCCCTAGAATAGTGATTGGGAGAGGTTAAGATATGTTAAACTCCCCAGCAAACCTAAAAACTCAGGGATTTAAATGCTTCAAAAATCATTATTGCTCAAGTCAAGCCAATTGAGATGCTACAACTCCAACAGAGAAGATTGATTTTGCCTACTAGAGCTGAACGACCGTAACCTTGCCGTCCATCAGGAGGAGACAAGAGCAGTTGAGTGACGTGGCCTGTTGTGTTATGGCAAACAACACCATTCCATTCACAGCAATCCCCACCTTCAACCCAGGAAGATAGGTTGTTTGAGGGATCAATCAGATCATTCTTCAACTTCAAACGAGCATCTCTCTCACTTCCAATGCAAAGCACATTGGAATTGCCATGGCAGAAGCTAACACATGCAGCTGCAATGAGAATAAGAAATGGGAATGAGGATATTGTAAGAATTGTCATGGTTGCAATTGCATTATAGTAACCTTTTCTAGCAACTGTGAATATATAGAGAGTCATGCTAAAAATAATATGGTAGACAGCACGCGCAAGGGACTTTCACTTGAAGAGAAATTTCTAAGTTACTGCACCAAAAATAAAAAATTAAATTAAATTGATAGTCAAAAAGCATACGGTGCTAATTGTGAAAAAGATGAAATCATGAAAAGGAAAAAAAACATGACAAGGATATCAAATTGTTGCGTGTTGTGAGTACTATAAAATATACGCAAATAATGTGCAAGTATACACAATCGCTCAAGTAATATAATGATGAGTGAGTATCGTCTCCACAGGGATTGGGTGAAATCACAAAAGTCTAACCAAAGCAATGCACTAAATTATCTAAGTATAGTTAGTCTTGATATATACAAATGTCACGGCAATGGATATGTGTATGCTGGTGGATGCGGATTGATGGTGTGATGGTGTAGCAAATGGAAATGCAGTGGCAATGATGGATGTTTAATGTTGAGTATGGTGAAATGTTGAGGCAATGAGAAATGGTAAAAATAGTAAACAAAAAGATAAATAAAATAAGAAGAAAATAATCCTCACGTGACAAGCTTCGAATGAAATGAATGGTAAGGATTGGTCTAAGGTTGCTAAACTTATTTCTCAAGTATATTTAAGCTATCTTGTCTTTACTTACTCGACAGGGCTTTCCTAAGGTGTTCAAAAGAACCAAACAGAATAGGATGCCAAGGCATCTTCTCTCACTCAACGATGTTGGACAGCCTACCCTATTGATAAAGACACCCTTTTTAGTCGTTGAAATCCTAACCTAGTCTCTTCAGAAATTTGGCATACATCGGCATCTGTTCAACAGCTTCCAATAGAGGCATATTGATATGGAGCTGATCAAGAATGTCTACGAACTTCTTGAACTGAACTTCATCATTGTGCTTCTTCAATCTTTGTGGGAAGGGTGGGGGAGGTATAGCTTCCTTAGCTGTAGGAATAGAATTTTCTTTTGCCTTGGCATCAGAATCTGGTACCTTGGCAGAATCCTCCTCCTTGTCCTTCTCAAAAACTCTATCATCTTGTAATTCAGCTTCAGTAGTGGGATTAGAATCATCATACTGTGGCCCACTATCCTTGACTTGTCGATTGATTTGTATTCCACTCCTAAGAGTTAACACATTGCAGTGCTCTTTTCCAGGCCCTTTAGTGACTTCAGTATCACTTGGCAAACGTCCTTGCTGATGCTCTTACAATGCCGTAGCAATCTGACCAACTTGACCTTCCAAAGCTCTCAGAGATGAGCTATGGCTTTAAAGTAAGGCGCCTTGACTATGAAGTAAAGCTCCTTGATTCTTAATTGAAGTAGAATGGTCTTGCAGCTTTGTCTTCGTAGTAGATATGAATTCTTGAATTGTAGCTTCTAAGGAACTTATGCTCGCTAAAGATGAAGCTCCTTTGTTAGCATTATGCCATGGCATAGCATTTTGGTAACTTTGAGGCTCATTGTGATTCTGCTGCCTAGTAGGTTGATTAGCATTGTGGGCTCCTTGATTTCCCCATGAAAAATTAGGATGCTGACGCCATCCAGTATTATAAGTGTTTGAGTAAGGATTGTTGCTGCATCGATTGTAATTGCCTACAAAGTTGATGGACTCATGGTTGGTTGGGCATTCGCTCTCGTGATGATTGCCTTGGCATAACAGACATGCCAGACTAGTTGTTTTCACTTCCTTCACATCAGTGAAACATTGTAAGTTCTTCAACATATTAGTAATAGCGGAGAGTTGAGCGGACACCGAATCTTTGGCTTCTAACTCGAATGCTCCAGGTGATCTCCTCCCACTCCCAAGTCTTGAGGAAGGAAATTGATAATCATTGTTAGCAATTCTGTCAAAGATAGCAAACGCCTCCGTAGGTGATTTGTCCAGCAATGTCCCATTTGCCGAGGCATCCAGTAACATCCTCGTGGGTGCATTGACTCCATTATAGAACATGACTACTTGAGTCCAATCATGAAAACCATGATTTGAACACTTTCAAAGCAAACTCTTGTAACGATCCCAACACTCATACATGGATTCGTCGTCGCCCTGGCGAAAAGATGATATTTCATTCCTTAGCTGCGTATTCATATTTGGTGGGTTGTACCTCAATAAGAAGCTCTTGCAAAGATCGGCCCATGATTCCATCGAACCTGCTGGTACACCACTCAACCAAGCCCTTGCTCGGTCACGCAATGAATACGGAAAAAGCTTTAATTTCAGAAAATCCTCATGCACTCCTTCTTAGCGAAAAGAATCACAAACTTCCAGAGAATTGCGAATGTGCTGCCTGGCATCTTCAGTTGTCATACCCCCAAACTGCCCAATGGAATTCAACATGTTGAACATGACTGGTTTCAGCTTGAAATGTGCAGCTTGAATTTCGGGTGCCACAATCCCAGGATTCAGATCATCCAGCATCGGATTTAAATGATCTCGAATAACACGAGGCCTGATAGCAGGTTCAACATTGTTTAATGCCGCGGCATTCTGATTTCCGTCATCTTGACCAATGCCTTGGTTTCTAATCTGATACATATTTCCTTGAGCACGTCTTCTTCTTCTATAGAGTCTTTCAATCTCAGGTTCTATTGGTTCCAAAGGCTCTTCAGAATTTCTTCTAGGCATACACTAAATAAACCTGAAAAAAAAATAAAACAAAAATATCAAGTAAACTATACAAAAATAAAAATGCAAAACAAAATAAAATGCTCTGGAAAAACTAAATAACTTCAGGCTGCCAATCCCCGGCAACGGCGTCAAAAACTTGTTGCGTGTTGTGAGTACTATAAAATATACGCAAATAATGTGCAAGTATACACAATCGCTCAAGTAATATAATGATGAGTGAGTATCGTCTCCACAGGGATTGGGTGAAATCACAAAAGTCTAACCAAAGCAATGCACTAAATTATCTAAGTATAGTTAGTCTTGATATATACAAATGTCACGGCAATAGATATGTGTATGCTGGTGGATGCGGATTGATGGTGTAGCAAATGGAAATGCAGTGGCATTGATGGATGTTTAATGTTGAGTATGGTGAAATGTTGAGGCAATGAGAAATGGTAAAAACAGTAAATAAAAAGATAAATAAAATAAGAAGAAAATAATCCTCACGTGACAAGCTTCCAATGAAATGAATGGTAAGGATTGTTCTAAGGTTGCTAAACTTATTTCTCAAGTATATTTAAGCTATCTTGTCTTTACTTACTGGACAGGACTTTCCTAAGGTGTTCAAAAGAACCTAACAGAATAGGATGCCAAGGCATCTGCTCTCACTTAACGATGTTGGACAGCCTACCCTATTGATAAAGACACCCTTTTTAGTCATTGAAATCCTAACCTAGTCTCTTCCGAGATCTAAGGGATTAAGTTATAATATTCCTAGGTCGTTTCAAAGCCCCTTGAAAATACCATAACCCATTGCTTATGAGGATCTTATCTTGCGTTTCTTCCGAATACTTACAAGTATTTTTAGTCTAGGATTCTTCCGAATACCTAACCTTCATCTAAGAGATGGACATTTCCATGCCTCTTACAAGCCTAGATGGTGAAGCATTCATAAGCAAAGCAAATAAAGAACCAAAATAAACTTAAATATACCATTAAAAATAAAGTTTAAACAACCATTCAACCAACCACCACCAAATAAGTTAGTTCATGGTGGGGTTCGAAATATCCAAACACAAAGTGATGAAAATTCATTCCAACAACCCACAAAATAATATAAAGAAATAGTAGCAAAAAGGGAAGTGAGAAGAAGCCTTCGACGCGCCACCAGAGGTCTCCTCTCGGCCACCATGAACCACCTAGCTCGCTAGCTCCTTTCGGCTCCTAGCTTGCCACTCCTTGGAGCTTAATCAATGGAGGAATATTCCAAGGAAAAAGAAAGGAAAAAGAGAAAATAAAAATCTGAATTTTTTTCTGCTCTATGCGTGTGCTCACCGTCCTTTCTCTCTCTCCCATTAGGTGTCATATATAATAAATAAAATATCTAGGGGTAATGATGAGTTTGTTGGGTGCAAAATACCCCTCATACCCCTAGAATCACATTTTGTGCATGAACCTTATCCTCCAAGTGGCAATGGTCCATTGGTAGCTCTGGAAGGTGGTTACAGCAGTACTCCACGTGCAGGGACAGCTGTCCAGTGCCAGCTGTCCTTATGCAGAAATATCTTTTTGTCTTTTTCTGCGCCAGAAATGCCAAGGCATTTCAATCTGCTTTAGCAACGTGTGATGACGTGGCATTACTTCCCAAAGAATCCTTTTTCTTGCTATTCCCTGCACACCATAGACGAACTGTACCTTTCCCTCAAATAGCACCATTAAGAAATAAAATAGCACAGCCACCACAAATGCAACTATATGCAACTACATGATCCTAAAATGACTAAAATGAGCTTTTAAACAAACAATAACTTAAGTGAAAAAGGCTTTAAAAGTAGCCTTTTTAGGAAGTTAACACACCCCCAAATTTAAGCTATTGCTTGTCCTCAAGCAATGGATAGCAGTTACATAAGCATAATGTCATGGCAAAGTTCGATAGTAAAACAGTAGGACAAAATTGAATTTCAACCCTCAGAACGATAGGCTTCAACATGCTAGACTTATCAAGAATTCAAGTACTTTTCCCTAGGTCAAAATGCTTTGTGGTAGTGTGTTGTGCGTGATTGTATCCAATCTATACTTAGCGAATTTAACAATTTCTAATCAAGTCCCCTAGTTTTTGTCAAGGCATTTACTTATCATTAATCACATTTTTACTCCCTTTTCTGTGATTTTTTTTATGCTGTTACGAAGGGAGTCAGCTCATCATACCTACTCTCCCACACTCTAGATGAAAGGGAGCATACCTTCCATCCCCGAGCTAGTTAAGTAGAGTCATCCTGTGACTTCTTTCATTCACTCATATGCACAAGGCTTCCATTTATTAAAGAAAGTTCCAGGAAATGCCACGGCAAAGAGGAGTGTCCCTCTACAGCTATTCTTAAGCATTTATTCACAGTTTCATTTCTAAGGGAGTTTGTTTATGATTTTTCTTTTAAACACCATACTATATTTCAATGCCAAGACTAACTAAAGTTCCTTCATAAAAATTTCCTAAATTTTCTAAGTATAGAGAACATACAAATCGTGTAAATATTTTTCACAAAGCATCAAGCCCTAGAGTAAGTTCTATCATTCTCAACAGTCATTTACATTCAGATTCTAGCCTAACAAAATTATCATCATCGGGTATCCTCAAAACATTTTATCTAACTGTCCTACCATTTACTGATGCCATGGCATAATACTATGCTAATACTATCATGCATATGACCAACCAAGAACAATACCTCCCCCAAACTTAAGGGAAGCATTGTCCTCAATGCTTTAAAGAGAACTAAACTAACTATAAACTATATGTTATGAAATGAAATGCAACTAAATGAAAATAGATGCAAGATAGGTACCTCAATGTTTACGTGGTGGTGGTGCTTTGGAGGTGCTAGCAGCTCCTCGTCGGGTGCGCTTTCAGATAGGTACTGGGCTGGACTCGGAAGAAGTGGAGTAATAGTACGCAATGCGTCCAGCCGTGGTCTTGGTGCGGCGACCACTACGTTGTGCATGAGAAGGATTGGGTGCTGGGACGGGGTTGGGTGTTTCTTCGACAGGGACAGTGGGCGGATAATCAGGAGTCTTGGACCGGTGTGTATCAGGAGTAGGGTCATCAGCAGGAGGATCAGGTGCATCGTGCTCAGGCTCTGGAGATGCCTCGACAGTGAATGCCGGCAGAATTTCGTCTGGGAATCCAGGAAAATTCCGTTGTCCGTGGGGAATGATTTCTTGAAAGAATGATTCCACCACAGCATCTCTATGCTTCACATATCCAAAGAAGTTACAGATGTCACCGTGTAAAGCATGGACTTGAGCTTGAGTCTGCGTCACAGCTTCCTCGAGAGCAAGTAACCTTGCCTCGGCATTCGTTTCTGTAGCACCTGCAGATTGCTCATGAACAGGGTCGTTAGACTTGGGATTTTCAATTCCCAACAACAGTGGAAGTCGAGCCCTATTGATGCCCGATAATCCAGGTAAAATTTCATCAAAAGCATTTTCCTCAACCTTTTTCTTACGACATAAAGCAGTAATTAAATTAGGAAACACCAAAGCACTTGCCTTTTTACCCAAACAGTCGTGAACTTGCTGAACAATGATACGACCCACATCGATCGGACGGGATACCATTATAGAATGTAAAAGCAATAAGCGTGAAAGTGATACCGTACTGCTGTGGGAGGTGGGCATGAGTTTGTGCTTGAGAAAGTGATTCCATAATTTGGCACGCGGCTGAAGACGTTCCCGGTTGACCGAGTATCGGCTCGTCTGGCGACCATTCCACTCAGTGTTTTCGAAACAAAGGTCCTCCAAGACCCCATCGTATGTGTTGCTATCGGCTTCCTCTTCGAACGTGGCATGGTTATCCACAACATCCTGCAAATGAAAATAACGATTAATAGTAGTGGATATAAAACGGATTTGCTTTCCTCGAACGAAGATGGAGTGTTGCTTGGGCTTGGAAATATTCGCATAGAACTCCTTAACTAATGAGGCGTTCACCAAACCAGGATGACGAGAAAAACTTCTGCCACGTGAGCGGCGTCACGATGTCCATAACATCGGGTCCAAAACCACCATCGGTTTCCTCGATAAAAATAAATCCTAACTCAAAAAAGAGTTTTCGGTTCTTAAAAGTTTTAGAACCGAGCCTTGGCCTCATCGTTCTCAAACTGTTGCCAAGCGATCGTGTCGGTTGCAGCCGGTCTTGAGCGCACCATTTTCAGTGTTTTTGATGTAAGAAAAAATGAAAAAGGAAGAAGCTTTTGAAATCTTTAAAAACTTGGATGTATTTCGGCTATGGAGAAATAACAAAGAAAGAAGATGAATGAAAGAAAGAGAAAAGGTAAAAGTTAAAATGAAAGAGAAAAATTAATAATGAAAGATAAAAGAAAAAGTTAAAAATTTGGGAGGGAAAAGGGGTGATAGGATGGTTAAGAGAGAAGTTAGTGGGTGGGGGTTGTGCGTGTATGGGGAAGGAAAAACTGCCAAAAAGCAATGATGTGATGGGACAAAAACTGTGGAAAGAGAAAAGTAAATGTCAGAAATTAAATTAAATAAAAAGAAACAAATCAAAAGAATATCTCTCCAAGTAATGCTTTGTCCTTTCATCTCTTTGGTAACCTCTCCTTGTATGGTTTGCAGCAATGTGGTCCCTACAAATCAGATCAAAAATTAATTACAAAATAAAATAAAACTAAAGAAAAAACTTGAATGTTAAATTTTATTTATGCACAGACACATATTCTATGCCGAGGCATCGAATTTTGGTTCTCCTCTGGGCAGGCTTCAGTATCGTGCAGCCGTAACACGTTCTTGTTGTGCGGTGGTGGAATTCCATTGTAGGCTTTCAGACGCTGGCCATTGACCTTGAAGATCTTCCCATTGTCTATTCTCTTGATGTCAACAGCTCCATGGGGATAGACATAATGCACCTCAAATGGCCCTGACCATCGAGATTTTAGCTTCCCAGAAAGAGTTTAAGTCTGGAGTTGTAAAGCAAGACTTGTTGCCCCACATGAAAATGCCGTGGCATCAGTTTTTGGTCATGCCACTTCTTGGTTTTCTCCTTGTATATTTGAGCATTCTCATATGCTTGTGCTCTAAACTCTTCCATTTCATTAAGTTTTAATAATCTTTGCTCCCCAGCTAGTTGAGCATCGAAATTCAATCGCTTGATAGCCCAATAAGCTTTATGTTCAAGCTCAACCGGGAGATGACAAGCTTTACCATACATTAACTTGAAGGGTGACATCCCCAAAGGAGTTTTGAATGTTGTTCTGTACGCCCAAAGTGCTTCATCCAACTTTGGTGACCAATCCTTTCACTTTGGGTTCACCACTTTCTCTAAAATCTGCTTGATCTCTCGATTAGATATCTCAGCTTGGCCATTTGTCTACGGATGATATGCCGTGGCAATCTTGTGTCGAACTCCATATCTCAGCAATGCCTTGGCAATTAACTTGTTATCAAAATGGGTTCCTTCATCACTGATGATAGCACGAGGTACTCCAAACCGAGTGAAAATATACTTGTGCAAAAACTTGAGTACGGTCTTAGAGTCATTCTTTGAAGTTGCTATTACTTCCACCCACTTTGACACATAATCCACAGCAAGCAATATATATAATTTTCCTTCAGAAGATGGGAATGGTCCCATGAAGTTGATGCCCCATACATCAAACAGCTCTATCTCCAAAATATTTTGCAGTGGCATCTCATGTCGTCTGGAGATGTTTCCAGTCCGTTGGCATCGATCACATCCTTTGTAAAATGCTTGGGCATCTCTAAAAAAAGTTGGCCAGTAAAAGCCTAATTGCAGGACCTTAGCAGCAGTCCTTGCTCCACCAAAATGGCCTCCACTTGGGGCCAAATGACAATGGTACAAAATATCACTTTGCTCCTCTTCAGGTACACATCGTCTAATGAGCTTATCGGCACAATGTTTGAACATATATGGCTCATCCCAAAAATAGTGCCTTGCATCGTGCTTGAACTTCTTTTTAGCCTGACTATTCAAATCAAAAGGAACAATTCCACTAACAAGAAAATTAACAAGGTCAGCGTACCACGGGATTGCCGCGGCATATAAAATTTTCTCATCAGGAAATTCCTCTTGGATATCTACAGTGTCATGGCATTCAGAATTGTTCTCTAGCCTAGATAAGTGATCAGCAACTTGATTTTCAGTTCCTTTTCTATCTACCACCTCTAAGTCAAATTCTTGCAAAAGTAAGATCCACCTAATAAGTCTAGGCTTGGCATCCTTTTTGCTCACTATGTATTTTATAGCCGAATGATCAGTGTGAACAATAACTTTAATGCCTATTAGGTAAGGTCTAAATTTATCAAAAGCAAAATACTACGGCAAGTAATTCTTTCTCAGTGGTGGTGTAGTTCAATTGTGCTTCATTTAAAGTGCGGCTAGAGTAATAAATAACATGAAAGATTTTACCTCGGCGTTGCCCCAAAACAGCTCCTACGGCATAATCGCTTGCATCACACATCAGCTCAAATGGTGATGTCCAGTCAGGAGGGACTACAATGGGTGCCGAGATCAGTTGTCGTTTCAGCTCAGTAAATGTGTCGAGGCATAATTCACCAAACACAAAGGGTTGGTTTTGTTGAAGCAATGTGCACAAGGGTTTAGAAATCTTGGAGAAGTCTTTGATAAACCTTCTATAGAATCCAGCATGTCCAAGAAAACTTCTTATTCCCTTGACCGAAGTTGGTGGTGGCAACTTTTCAATCACTTCAATTTTCGCCTTGTCTACCTCAATACCCTTGTGTGAAATTTTGTGGCCTAATACAATGCCTTTAGTCACCATGAAGTGACATTTTTCCCAGTTTAAGACCAACTCAGCCTCCTCGCATCTCTTGAGAACTATTGCTAAATTGTCGAGGCATCATTCAAAGTCGTCCCCACAAACAGAAAAATCATCCTTGAAGATCTCCAAAAAAATCCTCAACCATATCTGAAAATATAGCTTGCATACAGCGCTGAAACGTTACCGGGGCATTACAGAGTCCAAAAGGCATCCTCCTAAAGGCAAAAGTGACATAGGGACAAGTAAATGTAGTCTTCTCTTGGTCCTCTGGTGCGATGGCAATTTGATTATACCCCGAGTACCCATCCAAAAAGTAATAGAATGCTTTGCCGGCCAATCGATCCAACATTTGGTCGATGAAAGGTAGAGGAAAGTGGTCCTTCTTCGTAGCTTTGTTGAGTTTTCGATAGTCCATGCATATCCTCCATCCGGTAACAGTGCGAGTGGGTAATAGCTCATTATCCTCATTCGTAACCACCGTCGTGCCTCCTTTCTTCGGAACACATTGGACAGGGCTCACCCATGAGCTATTGGAGATAGGGTAGATCACTCCAGCATCAAGCCATTTCAGAATTTCTTTCATCACCACTTGCTTCATAATAGGGTTGAGTCTTCTTTGTGGTTTAATTGAATTACCGTGGCAATCTTCTAGCAGAATCTTGTGCATGCAGATCGTGGGACTAATGCCTTTCAAATCGGCCATAGTCCAACCAATCGCTTTCTTATGCTGCATCAAAACACTTAACAAACTTTGCTCTTGGTTAACAGTAAGGTTAGCGAAAATAATCACCGGTAAAGTCTCATCGCTACCTAAGTAAACATATTTAAGATGCCCTGGCAAAGTCTTAAGCTCTAGGTTGGGTGCATGCAATAATGAAGGCTTAAGAGAAATGAATTCATCAAAATTCAGAGGTTCAAAATTCATACCTGATCTAACTTGTACTAAGCTAGATTGCTCCTCCAAAATTGGAAAGTCGTCGGACTCCACTAAGCTTTCATCATCCACCCAGTATTCATTTTCTGCTAGCTGAATGAAGTTGTTCTGGTAAAGATGTTCAGTCTCTTCTTCAATCACTGAGTTCAATTCAGAAATGCCTTGGCATTCTTCAGTGTCATCAACATATTTGAGCGTTCTAAAAACATTGACAGTCACACACTGATCAGCCACTCTCATGGTGAGTTCACCTTTTTCACAGTCTATCAATATACGTCCAGTGGCTAGTAAAGGTCTTCCCAGAATGATTGGTGCCTTGGAATATGCCAAACTTCGCAGTCCAGAATTAAGAAGTCGACTGGAAACACAAACTTGTCCACCCTTACTATGACATCCTCGACTCTCCCTTCCGGTTTAACATGGGATTTGTTGGCAAGTTGTAAAATAACTGAGTTAGGTCTTGCATCTCCTATGCCAAGCTTCAAGAATATCGATTTCGGCATTAAGTTGACACTTAAACCAAGATCACATAAAGCCTTTCCAACGAAATTAGCTCCAATTGAACAAGGAATAATGAAACTGCCCAGATCATTTCTCTTTAGCGGTAACTTACTCAATGAAGAACAAAATTCTGTTACCGTGGCAACAGTCTCTACTTTCCTCTTCTTGGTACAGATGTCCTTCAGAAATTTGGCATACATCGGCATCTGTTCAACAGCTTCCAATAAAGGTATATTGATATGGAGATGATCAAGAATATCTACGAACTTCTTGAATTGAACTTCATCATTGTGCTTCTTCAATCTTTGCAGGAAGGGTGGGGGAGGTCTAGCTTCCTTAGCTGTAGGAATAGAATTTTCTTTTGCCTTGGCATCAGAATCTGGTACCTTGGCAGAATCCTCCTCCTTGTCCTTCTCAGAAACTCTATCATCTTGTAATTCAGCTTCAGTAGTGGGATTAGATTCATCATGATGTGTCCCACTATCCTTGATTTGTCGATTGATTTGTGTTCCACTCCTAAGAGTTAACACATTGCAGTGCTCTTTTCCAGGCCCTTTAGTGACTTCAGTATCACTTGGCAAACGTCCTTGCTGACGCTCTTGCAATGCCGTAGCAATCTGACCAACTTGACCTTCCAAAGCTCTCAGAGACGAGCTATGGCTTTGAAGTAAGGCACCTTGACTATGAAGTAAAGCTCCTTGATTCTTAATTGAAGTAGGATGGTCTTGCAGCATTGTCTTCGTAGTAGATATGAATTCTTGAATTGTAGCTTCTAAGGAACTTATGCTCGCTGAAGATGAAGCTCTTTTGTTAGCATTATACCATGGCATAGCATTTTGGTAACTTTGAGGCTCATTGTGATTCTGCTGCCTAGTAGGTTAGTTAGCATTGTGGGCTCCTTGATTTCCCCATGAAAAATTAGGATGCTGAAGCCATCCAGCATTATAAGTGTTTGAGTAAGGATTGTTGCTGCCTCGATTGTAATTACCTACAAAGTTGATGGACTCATGGTTGGTTGGGCATTCGCTCTCGTGATGATTGCCTTGGCATAACAGACATGCCAGACTAGTTGTTTTCACTTACTTCACATCTGTGGAACATTGTAAGTTCTTCAACATATTTGTAATAGCGGAGAGTTGAGCGGACACTGAATCTTTGGCTTCTAACTCGAATGCTCCAGGTGCTCTCCTCCCACTCCCAAGTCTTTAGGAAGAAAATTGATAATCATTGTTAGCAATTCTGTCCAAGATAGCAAACGCCTCCGTAGGTGATTTGTCCAGCAATGTCCCATTTACCGAGGCATCTAGTAACATCCTCATGGGTGCATTGACTCCATTATAGAACATGACTACTTGAGTCCAATCATGAAAACCATGATTTGAACACTTTCGAAGCAAACTCTTGTAATGATCCCAACACTCATACATATATTCGTCGTCACCCTGGCGAAAAGATAATATTTCATTCCTTAGCTGCGTATTCATAATCGGTGGGTTGTACCTCAATATGAAGCTCTTGCAAAGATCGGCCCATGATTCCATCGAACCGACTGTTACACCACTCAACCAAGCCCTTGCTCGGTCACGCAATGAATACGGAAAAAGCTTTAATTTCAGAAAATCCTCATGCACTCCTTCTTGGCGGAAAGAATCACAAACTTCCAGAAAATTGCGAATGTGTTGCCTGGCATCTTCAGTTGGCATACCCCCAAACTGCCCAATGGAATTCAACATGTTGAACATGACTGGTTTCAGCTCGAAATGTGCAGCTTGAATTGCGGGTGCCACAATCCCAGGATTCAGATCATCCAGCATCGGATTTAAATGATCTCGAATAACACGAGGTCTGATAGCAGGTTCAGCATTGTTTAATGCCGCGGCATTCTGATTTCCGTCATCTTGACCAATGCCTTGGTTTCTAATCTGATACATATTTCCTTGAGCACGTCTTCTTCTTCTAAAGAGTCTTTCAATCTCAGGTTCTATTGGTTCCAAAGGCTCTTCAGAATTTCTTCTAGGCATACACTAAATAAACCTGAAAAAAATAAAACAAAAATATCAAGTAAACTATACAAAAATAAAAATGCAAAACAAAATAAAATGCTCTGGCAAAACTAAATAACTTCAGGCTGCCAATCCCCGACAACGGCGCCAAAAACTTGTTGCGTGTTGTGAGTACTATAAAATATACACAAATAATGTGCAAGTATACACAATCGCTCAAGTAATATAATGATGAGTGAGTATCGTCTCCACAGGGATTGGGTGAAATCACAAAAGTCTAACCAAAGCAATGCACTAAATTATCTAAGTATAGTTAGTCTTGATATATACAAATGTCATGGCAATGAATATGTGTATGCTGGTGGATGCGGATTGATGGTGTGATGGTGTAGCAAATGGAAATGCAGTGGCAATGATGGATGTTTAATGTTGAGTATGGTGAAATGTTGAGGCAATGAGAAATGGTAAAAACGGTAAATAAAAAGATAAATAAAATAAGAAGAAAATAATCCTCACGTGACAAGCTTCCAATGAAATGAATGGTAAGGATTGGTCTAAGGTTGCTAAACTTATTTCTCAAGTATATTTAAGCTATCTTGTCTTTACTTACTCGACAGGGCTTTCCTAAGGTGTTCAAAAGAACCTAACCGAATAGAATGCCAAGGCATCTGCTCTCACTCAACGATGTTGGACAGCCTACCCTATTGATAAAGACACCCTTTTTAGTCGTTGAAATCCTAACCTAGTCTCTTCCGAGATCTAAGGGATTAAGTTATAATATTCCTAGGCCGGTTCAAAGCCCCTTGAAAATACCATAACCCATTGCTTATGAGGATCTTATCTTGCGTTTCTTCCGAATACTTACAAGTATTTTTAGTCTAGGATTCTTCCGAATACCTAACCTTCATCTAAGAGATGGACATTTCCATGCCTCTTACAAGCCTAGATGGTGAAGCATTCATAAGCAAAGCAAATAAAGAACCAAAATAAACTTAAATATACCATTAAAAATAAAGTTTAAACAACCATTCAACCAACCACCACCAAATAAGTTAGTTCATGGTGGGGTTCGAAATATCCAAACACAAAGTGATGAAAATTCGTTCCAACAACCCAAAAAATAATATAAAGAAATAACAGCAAAAAGGGAAGTGAGAAGAAGCCTTCGACGCGCCACCGGAGGTCTCCTCTCGGCCACCACGAACCACCTAGCTCGCTAGCTCCTTTCGGCGCCTAGCTTGCCACTCCTTGGAGCTTAATCAATGGAGGAATATTCCAAGGAAAAAGAAAGGAAAAAGAGAAAATAAAATTCTGAATTTTTTTCTGCTCTATGCGTTTGCTCACCGTCATTTCTCTCTCTCCCATGAGGTGTCATATATAATAAATAAAATATCTAGGGGTAATGATGAGTTTGTTGGGTGAAAAATACCCCTCATACCCCTAGAATCACATTTTGTACATGAGCATTATCCTCCAAGTGGCAGTGGTCCATTGGTAGCTCTGGCAAGCGGTTACAGCAGTCCTCCACGTGCAGGGACAGCTGTCCAGTGCCAGCTGTCCTTATGCAGAAATATCGTTTTGTCTTTTTCTACGCCAGCGCCAGAAATGCCAAGGCATTTCAATCTGCTTTAGCAACGTGTGATGCCGCGGCATTACTTCCCCAAAGAATCCTTTTTCTTGCTATTCCCTGCACACCATAGACGAACTACACCTTTCCCTCAAATAGCACCATTAAGAAATAAAATAGCACAGCCACCACAAATGCAACTATATGCAACTACATGATCCTAAAATGACTAAAATGATCTTTTAAACAAACAATAACTTAAGTGAAAAAGGCTTTAAAAGTAGCCTTTTTAGGAAGTTAACACAAATCAACAAGTCTATGAAGTATATGTCACTCCTACTATATGACCACCCACCCAACAAAGAGAGGATAATGTTTTTTAAAAAGTTAATTGAACATATATTTTCATAAATTTTAACCATCGAAAATATATATATTCCTTTAAAATTAACAATCTTAATATTTTAAATATGTTTAATAATTTAAAATTAAAATATAAAATTGACAAAGAAATGAAATATTCAATAAAATTTATGGAGTAAATCTGACTCCCACGACCCCACGAAAATAACACATCAAATTAGCTATCTTTTTCTAATTTTTTGTATCTTGTGTAGAATTTATGAAATAGACTTGATAAGGAGGTCAAGTCAACTAAGTCTACGGAATAAATCCCACTCCTACGGCATGGCTATTCAACATTAAATTCAACATTAATATATTAAGTATGTTTGATAATTTAATGTTAA
This sequence comes from Hibiscus syriacus, assembly GCF_006381635.1. NCBI lineage: Eukaryota > Viridiplantae > Streptophyta > Magnoliopsida > Malvales > Malvaceae > Hibiscus > Hibiscus syriacus. The sequence continues at coordinate 557,331 of NW_024063520.1, read as the reverse complement.
AATTATTTATTTATTTATTTTGAATGAGAAAAATATTAAACTCTACATTGTTCATGAAATCATCCTCGTTTCAATAGAAAATAACTTGGGTATGTGTATTCAAAGTCGGCCAAATTGGGCAAATATGGTATCCAGGTGAATTATTTGGCTCAATAGGGCACCCAAACATTTAATTTGAGTTTTACGGCAAATTGAACAGTCCCTATGGATCTCGTCACACCAGCGTAACGAGTTTCATGAGATATAATTTTTTAATCAGCCGTGTCAAGTGGGCCCCATAGTCAGAATAAAAAAATATTTCTTGAGTGCCTCGTCGCTCTGGTATGACGAGTCTGAATAAAAAAATATTTTTTCTTTCAAATTTTTTATAAAGAAATTAAAAAAATATAATATTTTAATGCCCATGGAACTCGTCACGCTGGCGTGACGAGTTCCAATAGGTATAATTTTGAATTTTTTGACCGTTGGATAAACCATTGTTCAACAGTCGATTTTTTTTAAAATTTCAATGGAGCTCATCACGCCGGTGTGACGAGTTCCAACGGTTATTTTCAGTTTGAAAAAACTAGTCGTTGGGTAGAGTAGTGTAAATAGAGGTTTGGGTTGGACTGATTTTTCACTTGTAATCAACACATTCTACTGAGAGAAAAAATTTTGTGTTGAAATGGCCTCAAGAGAAGAAATGTTACGTCTTGTTGATGTTCATATTTCGTCGATCGAGTTGACAATGACAAGTTTAATTTGTTTTATTTCATTTTAGTTTTGACAAAATTATAGTATTAATAATAATTATTTATGTAATTATATTAAATAATTTATTTTCAAATTGTAGGGAGAAGAACGAACCATTAATCATCGAGGAATGACGAATGAAGAACCACATGAGTGGATGGTGATATATCTTTCACAATCTGGATTATATGGAGTGAAGTTTCTTCGCGGATTTAAGGTGATGTCGGCACTAATATCGGCGTTGATTGAGTGTTGGAGGTCCGAAACGCATACGTTTCACTTACCTTATGGTGAAATGACGATAACTTTGGAAGATGTCGCATATCAACTTGGCGTTCCGATTAATGGTATGTCATTGGTTCTTCGTAACACTTATAAGATAAATAATGTTATTTCAAATTTATTGGGAAATGAGGCTCCAACCGATGTCATTGATGGGTTGCGGGTACGGATAATGTGGTTGGAAAGAGAATTTAGAATAGATGAACAATCAACGGAGCAAGAGGTGATATATGCAGCTCGAGCATATCTTTTGACGTTGATTGGAGGGATACTGCTACCGGATAAATCGGGCAATTTGGTGCACACCCAATATCTTTCGGTAATGGAGGATTTAGCTGTATGTCGCCATTATAGTTGGGGTTATGCAATTTTGGCGTTTTTGTATCGTGAACTATGTAAGACGATCATAGTCGTTAAAGGAAAAAAAGTGGATGTAGCGGGTTCTTTAGTTTTGCTCCAATCATGGGCGTGGTATCGTCTCCCGTTTATGACGCCTATTACATCCGCTCCTATGGAGTTTCCTCTCGCCACAAGGTAAATTCATATATTTAAAGTTTTGATAGTTTATAATATTTAATTAAATATTTTGAAAATGATAAGAAATAACGTAATTTTTTTTAGATGGAGACACCAAATAATCGATACAAAGTTGTCGGGTGCAACCAAAGTAGATATTCGGATGAGAATTGATATCGCCGGTATACATGCGGCAAATTTTCATATTTTTTGCATTAACTTTGAAATTGTAATATTAATTGTTTAATTATACTAAGATAATACTTTTGACAGTTTAATTGGATGCCTTATTATAAGTCGGATATCTAACGGTGTCTACTGCCAATGTTCTTTCAAGGAGTGGACACATGGTGTGCCATAACACTATTGCTCCATTTCTTGATTGTTGAGATCCATGTTACCGATAGAGTTTTGCGACAATTTGGGTTTCACCAACCAGTAGAAATGTCAATATATAACATTGACGATTTGCATAAAGTAGATGTGTGTGGGAAGCATACCGAAGATTGGACTAGGAAGCATGCTACATTCATATATCAATGGCAAAATAGATATTTACAATTACCCAATCGTTCTAAGGTACAACCCGAAGATTTTGATTTAAATGGTTCTCCCTACCTCTAAAATTATGAAGAAAATGAGAAACCATACTTGACAACGCCGAAAGAGCGGTCCGAGTGGGAAATAATGAAGGAAAAATATGGAAAAAATCATCATCTTTGTCAACATCTTCTTCTTATGCTTCTGCCAATTATTATTCATCATAATAAAGTTATGGTGGATATGGTGCATATCAACCGTCGATGGAGAGTCGAGCGGCGTGGGAAGAAAGTGGGTAGGATCAAGTGCCTCTTTCACAATAATTTTCCTCAGAACCGGAAGAAAGAGGTCCATGTGATCATCTTATTCATCACAAACAATCTCAATTTGAGGCGATGACGTCAATGATGGCGTCAAACATCTTAAGTACTCTATCGTTTCACCCGAAGATGTATATCAAAGTGGTGTAGTAGTGTTCGGAACACCGGAACCGGAAGAAGAGAAAAATGAAGAAGGTGGACGACCACGACGAAATCAACGAGTACCACGTCATTACCATTCTACCACGCCTTGACATCGGCAAGAATTTCGCAAATATAAGTAATAAATTTATTTATTTAAGTTTTTGTAGTCAATATTTAATTGTATCAAAAATTGATTTTTAAGTAATAAATTTGTTTATTTTTTAAATTATAATTAAATAAAGCACATTTTTGCAAAAATTTTAAAACTTTAGAATTGTTTAAATTTTATTGATATTTAGTGTAATTAATAAATTTGAAAAAAATATTAAAATTTTTAAAATTCCGAAGTTAAAAATAATATGAAACTTTTTTAATTTTTTAATAAATTTGAAAAAAATTAAAATTTTTAAATTTTTGAAGTTAAAAATTATATGAAACTTGTAGAAATTTTTAACAAATTTGGGGAAAAACTCACATGGAACTCGTCACGCCGGTGTGACGAGTTCCAACGGGTATAAATTCAAAAATTGGACCGTTGGGGTGATCGTTGTGGAACGATCAATATTTTTTTAATTAAATGGAACTCGTCACATCGAAGTGACGAGTTCCAACGGCTATTTTTTTTTATAATTTTAGTATAAATAGGGGTTTAGGGTGAAAATTATGATGTATGAGAAGTGACAAAAAATGAGAATATCAAATATGTGGTCGTGGGAACAATTTGGGATTGATTTCGCTAATAGTGTTTACGGGTTTCACAACACCGACTCGGAAAGCGACGATTTAGATTTAAGTTATTCTTCAGATGAAGAGTGGGAAAGGATGCAATAAAGTACATACTTGATGAGCATAAGAAGAATAAAATGAAAATGAAATAGGAGAAGAATAAGAAGAAGTATGAAGATTTACCGAGGCAGCGTAGCAAACGACTAGTTGAGAGGGAAGAACAAATAAAAAGAAGAAGTATAGAAATTGAGAAGAAGAAGACAAATGAAGATCGAATTGTAGATAAATGTAAAAAAATTTAAAAAAAATGACATATGTTCAAATATTCATTTGTATGGTTTTAGTTTTTGTATGACGTTGTCTTTATTAATTAATTATTCTCTCATTAAAATTCAAAACTTTATTTATTATTAAAATTAGATGTTTTCATTATCAAAATGATTAATTTTGAGTAAATTCGTGATTAAAAAAATTAATGAAGTTTTAAATTTAAAATTTAAATTGTCAATTACAAATTTGTCTTCTCCATTTTCAATTAAAAAAACAATACCGATATTGTTCATTTGGTACAGATACCAAAGATAAAAGAAGTATTGATACTTAGTTGGTAGTATGGACATTATTAGTATTTTCCAAACAGGTCAAATGACAAATGTCTTACCGATAATCATTGAATAACTAGGGGTTTTACAAAGGTTACTCTCCATCCTTGAAATAGAAAGAACAAATTTTACTAATGGTTTGGAACTAGGGGTTTTACAGTACATAATATTTTGTAATGCCTATTTTAGCGTCCAACACGATATTTTGGAAGATGTGGACAATGTTTTCTGTTATGACCTTCACCTCTGCAGTGGCCACAAAGTTTGGGTTGACCTGGCTCTCTTTGAGGATCATCCATGTTAGTACGAATTCGGCTAGATTCAGGTCGACCCCATAACTTCCTACGCAATCAAGCAATTAGCAACCATTCCTCAAAAATTGTGCATGTAGGCCAATATGCTTTATTTGGGAGGTACTTGAAGTCACAACTGCAAATGTTGCGCATTGTAATACCCCAAAAATCAGGTCATGGACTATATTGAAAAGATTTGGAATTTTAAGACTTATTTGAATAAATGGTAAAAGATAAGAAAATGATTTAAAAAAGTGTTTTGGATTAAATTATAGCATTAGATGAACATAGAGGGTATTTCAGTATTTTAAGGAGAAATGAAATTAAAATTTATCCTTATTAGGGATTTTGGGAAGGAAAGGGGAAAGTAGAAACAAAAAGAGTTATATATTCTCTTCTTCTTCTTCCCGTGCAAGGACAACCCTCCATAGCCAAAGTTAAACTTCAATTAATCAATTTTTCCTTTCAATTATGGGTTGTTTTTACAACCTTAAGTGATATGTAAGGTAAAGGGAGGGTTAAATAGGATTAAAACAAAGATATGGATGAAATATTAGAGATTTAAGAAAATGGGTTTTGAAATGATATGTTAGTATATATTGGTGTTTATTGATGATTATTAGTAGTTTTGACTTGTCAAAGTAGTAAATAAGAGATTAGAAGTATTGGATGAGTTTAAAAAATAGTTAGAAATTTTGGTGTGATTCTTAGAATCTAATGATCTTGAGGGGTACTAGATGTTTTAAGTATTAAAATGAAGGAATGTTAGTATGGATAGTAAAAGAAGAGTTTGATAGTATTGTATGATGTAAATATAACTAAATTTGACCCAATTTATGTAATAATCGGTTTGAAAAACTGGAAAATCTGGGCAAGAGTATCGGTACTGATAGAACAGTACCAATACTATATGCTAAAATGGGATGAATTACGTGAGTAGTATCGATTCTTATTCAATCAGTATCGATACCGACGAGGTAGTATCGATGCCATGGTAAGGGTATCGATACCAAACAACATCGAACCTAAAACTAGTATCGATACCGGAATGGGGTATCGGTACCATAGTATAGAAGTATTGGTACCAGGGTAGTAGTATCGATACTATTAAGCTTGGAACAACCAATTAGGTTGAAATTGTTATAGAAATTGATATAATGATATTTTGAATATTCTTAAAGTACAAGGATTAGGAGTATACTAGCATTGGTATGTTTTGTGTACTTAATGAATACTTGTGTAAATAGAAACCAAGCTCCTGATTCTAGCAAGAAAAGGGAGAAAGATAAAGATGCTGATTAGTCAAAAGTCTCTACACTTTATTAGCGGGGATTACCAGGTGAGTATCTTGTTGTAAGTATATAAGAGGAAGAACATTCAAATTAGAATGTTTAAATTTATATATGTTTTATTATATTGATTATGTTATTTCTATATGTATGGAAAGAATATTATGAATGAATATTAGAGTCTGAACTGCTTTAAATCAAATCCATAACCAAAAATGCATGAACGGATGCAATAAGGCATGAAAGGATGTCATAACTAAAAATGCATGATCGGATGCATTAAGGCATGAAAGGATTCCATAACTAAAAATACATGAATGGATGCATTAAGGCATGAAAGGATGCCATAACTAAAAATGCATGAAAGGATGCATTAATGCATGAAAGGATGCATTAAGGCATTAAAGGATGCCATAACTAAAAATGCATGAAATGATGCATTAAGGCATGCAAGGATTCCATAACTAAAAATGCATGAAAGGATGCAATAAGGCATTAAAGGATGTATTAACTAAAAATGCATTAAGGCATGAAAGGATGCCATAACTAAAAATGCATGAGCAGATGCATTAAGGTATAAAAAGATGCCATAACTAAAAATGCATGAAAGGATACATTAAGGCATGAAAGGATGCCATAACTAAAAATGCATGAGAGGATGCATTAATGTATGAGAGGATTCCATAAATGAAATTAACGAATAATTACTAAAGAAAAATGAAAAGAAAGGTATGTTGGACATACTAAGGATGTTTAGGATCAGAATTATGAAACAAGTTTGGTTTCAATAATAGGGACTTATCTAATCCTTATGGATGATACGAATTATTTCAAAGACTAAGAAATTCATAATAAGTTTATGAATTTTTGTATTAGTAGTGGGTATGCAACTCATCTAAATTATAGTAAGTGTTAAGAAATGACAGTATTAACACTACCAATGTAAACTATAGAGTTTATAATGAGTTGAGAAAGAGTTCGTTGGTATTTTGAGTAATTATCATAGTATAAACTATTTTAAAATACAAGCTTAATGGCCTAACTTTGCATTTGACTGAAAGGTGTCAATTATGCCAGCTAAATAAACGGTTAAAATACCGTTGAGTAAAAGAATAATGGCCTAATTGTGCAATTGGCAGAAATGTGTCAATTATTCCAGTTAGATGAACGGTTAAACAGTGTTGAGTAAAAGAATAATGGCCTAATATGCAATTGGCATAAAGGTGTCAATTATGCCAGTTAGATGAACGGTTAAACATTGTTGAGTAAAAGATGAACAGTTAAACACTATGAGTAAGATAGGAACGGTTAAATACTATGAGTAAGATATGAACGGGCAAACACTGTTGAGTAAAAGAATAATGGACTATCTGTGCATTTGATAGAAAAGTGTCAAATATGCAAGTTAGATGAAAGGCTAAATACTCTTGGGTAAAAGAATAAAGGATTTAAAACGTATTGTGATATTAATGGTGCATAAGTGATATGAAGGGATGATAAATATTTATATATATAATGTACAACAATGCATAACCATTATGAATGGATGTTATAAAGGAAATTGTAAACAGGACATAATGGGCATGAAAGAATGCTCAAATGAAAATAAAAAATGGTGTATAAATAGTATTTAAGGTGCCGCTATATTTATTATAAAAGATACATGATCGATTGGTACCTTGGTGAAATACATGTATAGTACTTTCACATTTAATGTACACAAGGCAAACAAAGAATAAAGAGGGAAAATATACAGAAAGATAGGTATGATGGGAATAATATGAATAATTTCCATGATGGTATGAAAGAATTTATGGTTTAACTGAGAAGGGCCTAACTGGTCCTTATGAGTGATGTAATTAAATTATTCATTTTGTATTCATAAGATATTGTCGTATAATTGTAATATCCTTGCAATATTATATCTCAATAAGTAAACTTAACGTGTGTTTATTTCACACGTAGGTGAAAGTAAAGATTAGTTGTGTAAGGAGTGCAACAGTAGCTGCAACTTTCATCAATTAAAGGTTGACTCATCAGTAACATCATGACAATCTTATTCATTTTGATAACTTAGTTGACATGTAATTAAACTATTGTAAATATTTTTGTAATGTAATTAAGTGATAGTTTAGTATATTGCCTCTATGAATATAAAATTTTGTAGTTGTTCAAATTGAAACAAAAATTTTATGGGTTTTCAAATGAAAAAAAGTTTTATAAAGTGATGTGACCTATATATCAGGTGTACAGAAATGTATACGTGATATGGGTGTTATATTTATTGGTATCAGAGCTACATGTTTAATCAATTCTCGGTCGATTTCGAATGTATTTTAATGTAAAAAATATTACATGTCATTAAGATTGTCAAAGTTACTGATATGGTGTCAATTAGAGGGCGATTGATGTCACTCATTATTAGCTTTATTGTTATTCTTATGTATGTCCTAATAGATGTCGAAAACTAAGGACAAATGTAAGAAAGTAGATGATATTGAAAAGAAGGTTGAGATCAAAATTGACCCAAAAGAATCTGACATGATTTTAGTATCATGTCGTATAAAGGTAGAAGCTGATAGGGATTTTCCTCCATTTTGTTGAAGGAATGCCCCAACGTTTAACGATGTTTCTGCTTTGGAGAAATCTATTAAAAAGCTTGAACTGTTTATAAGAGTAAATTTGGTTACTAGTGTAATTTTAGGATTAATTGTTATGAGTTTATTGTTACAAGTTGCCAAGTCTTCTTATTTAATGATGTGGATTACTAGACTTTTATAGTTGAGAGAGAAAATATTTCAATTGCTCGAGAATATTTTAAATGCATCTGGAAAGTTACATGGATTTCCTCAAAGGAAATGAAATATTTTAAAATAAAAGTACTCAATTTAACTTAATATCGATTGAGATGATAGGGGTAAACCCTAGTAGGTCATGGTGCAAGTGAGAGTTAGACAGGTAGTAAACATTTAATAAAGATTCCTGGGGCTATGTTCCTAATGGATCTGATGAAAGTGTCATTTGATTATTTAAAATCATATTGAAAATAAGTTGTTTGTCTCCAAAGACGATTAATTCAGAAAGATGCAGAGAATATGGAAATTATAGTTTTAGTGAGAAAGTAAAATCATCACTCAAGGTGATATCGATAATGATTGTGTAGAAAATGATGTCAAAAAGATATATATATATATATATAGCTTTTACGGTTAAAGTGTTAGATACTTAATTAATTAATGTTGAAATTGTTTGATAATTTTGGAATTTATAGATGTCTTTTCAGGTAAATTGATTGAGTTACCTCCATAACAAAAGGTGCAATTCAAGGTTTATGGTTATTAAAGTATTGAACATGTTTCTATAATTTAGTATTAAATGACTTAAGTGAGTCAAGAGAATTAGAAGCTCAATTATAAGAATTGATTGATCAAAGTTTTATCAACTCAAGTATTTCATCTTAGGAAGTATGTGTGTGTTACTAGCGAACAGAATGATAAATCTATGTGGTTATACATAGATTTTGAAAATTAAATAAAAACTCTTTGAGAGAAGAACTTGTTTACCAAAATATTCAAATGTGAAACTTTGGTTAGAAGAGATTGTTTACTGTGGCCATGTTGTTTCGGTATAAGAGTAGATCTTAATAAAAACTCATGTTATTGTAAATTGGAAACTCCCAAAGAATAATCCTGAAGTTCGGATTTCTTTGAGGCTTATTATTTACTATTAAAGGTTAGTGAAAAACTTTTCGATGTTAGCTTTGTTGCTAACCAAGTTTTAAGGAAAGATATGTCTTTTTGCAGAAAGAAAAAAGGACAAGAGAGTTTTGAAATACTAAAGATGATTGTAATAGAGACATTAGTGTTTATACAACCTGAGTTGGGTAAATATTATGTGGTTTTTACTAATGCATCTATCAACAGTTTAGGAAGTGTGTTTATGCACAAAGCTAAGGTGGTGACATATGCCTCAATAAAGTTAAAGACTCAAAAGAGGAATTATCTACGCATGATTTAGAGCCGGCCGTAGTAGAACGTCTTAAAAGATTTGACGTTATATTTTTGTATAGTGAGCGGTACTATAATGGTACTAATTACAAAAGTCTTATGCTGATCTAAAGATAAAAGTGATTGAGTAACAAGAAAGTGGTAAAATTTTTTGAAAGTATCATTTTGGAAGTAAGTATTGCGGTTGGGACTGAGTTTGAGAATTTTTGAACCTTAATAGATTCTATCAGTTAGCTTTTGTCTTCTGAAATAGACAAGACCTATAATGCTTTCATGTGTCATTGATTATTAATGACCAATCAAATCCATTACATGTTCTTACTTTGGGGGAAAATAGAGATTCAATTAGAATTAAATTAAAAAAAAAACCAATATAGATCTGGATTAGAGAAATCCAGAAATTGCGTGACCAAAACAATTCCTCTAGTTGAAGTATTTTGGTAAACGCATAAAGTCTTTAAATTTTATGACGTATTTTTTGGGGGAAGAATTGTAATACCCCAAATATCAGTCAAGGACTATATTGAAAAGATTTGAAATTTGAAGACTTATTTGAATAAATGGTCAAAGATAAGAAAATGGTTTGAAAAAGTGTTTTGGATTAAATTGTAGCAATAGATGAATATAGAGGGTATTTCAGTGTTTTAAGGAGAAATGAATTTAAAATTTATATGTATTAGGGATTTTGGAAAGGAAAGGGGAAAGTAGAAACAAAGAGAGTTATCTATTCTCTTCTTATTCTTCCCGTGCAAGGACAACCCTCCATAGCCAAAGGTAAACTTCAAATAATTAGTTTTTCCTTTCGATTATGGGTTGTTTTTATAACCTTAAGTGATATGTAAGGTAAAGGGAGGGTTAAATAGGATTAAAACAAAGATATGGATGAAATATTAGAGATTTAAGAAAATGGGTTTTGAAATGATATGTTAGTATATTGGTGTTTATTGATGATTATTAGTAGTTTTGACTTGTCAAAGTAGTAAATAAGATATTAGAAGAATTGGATGAGTTTAAAAATAAGTTAGAAATTTTGACGTGATTCTTAGAATCTAATGATCTTGAGGGGTACTAGATGTTTTAAGTATTAAAATGAAGGTATGTTAGTATGGATAGTTAAGGAAGAGTTTGATAGTATTGTATTGTATTGTGTTAATATAACTAAATTTGACCTCATTTATATAATAATCGGGTTAAAAACTAGAAAATCTGGGCAAGGGCATCGGTACTGATAGAACAGCACCGATACTGTAGGCTAAAATGGGATGAATTAGATGAGTAGTATCGATACTGATTCAATTAGTATCGATACCGAAGAGGTAGTATCGATATCATGGTAAGGGTATCGATTCCAAGCAACATCGAACCTAAAATTGGCATCGATACCGGAAGAGGGGTATCGGTACCATAGTATTGAAGTATCGGTACTAGTGTAGTAGTATCAATACTATTGAGCTTGGAATGACCAATTAGGTTGAAATTGTTATAGAAATTGAGATAATGATATTTTGAATATTCTTAAAGTATAAGGTTAAGGAGTATACTAACATTGGTATGTTATGTGTATTTAATGGATACTTATGTAGATAGGAACCAAGTGTCTAATTCTAGCAAGAAAAGGAAGAAAGATAAAGATGTTGATTAGTTAGAAGTCTCTGCACTTTATTAGCAGGGATTACCAGGTGAGTATCTTGTTATATGTATGTAAGAGGAAGAACATTCAAATTAGAATGTTTAAATTTATATATGTTTTATAATATTGATTATGTTATTTCTATATGTATGGAAATAATATTATGAATGAATTTTAGAGTATGAACAGCTCTAAATCAAGTCCATAACTAAAAATGCATGAATGGATGCATTAAGGCATTAAAGGATGCCATAACTAAAAATGCATGAAATGATGCATTAAGGCATGAAAAAATGCCTTAACTAAATATGCATGAAATGATGCATTAAGGCATGAAAGGATGCATTAAGGCATGAAAGGATGCCATAACTAAAACTGCATGAGCGGATGCATTAAGGTATGAAAGGATGCATTAAGGAATGAAAGGATGCCATAACTAAAAATGCATGAATGGATACATTAAGGTATGAAATGATGCCATAAATGAAATTAACGAGTAATTACTAAAGAAAAATGAAATGAAAGGTATGTTGGACATACTAAAGATGTTTATGATAAGAATTATAAAAGAAGTTTGGTTTCAATAATAGGGACTTATCTAATCCCTATGGATTATACTAATTATTTCAAAAACTAATAAATTCATAATAAGTTTATGATTTTTTATATTAGTAGTGGGCATGTAACTCATCTAAATTATAGTAAGGGTTAAGAAATGACGTTATTAATACTACCAATGTAAACTATAGAGTTTATAATGAGTTGAGAGAGAGTTCGTTGGTATTATGAGTAATTATCATAGTAGAAACTATTTTAAAAAACAAGCTTAACGGCCTAATTGTGCATTTGACTGAAAGGTGTCAATTATGCTAGCTAAATGAAAAGTTAAATACCGTTGAGTAAAAGAATAATGACCTATCTGTGCAATTGGCAGAAATGTGTTAATTATGCCAGTTAGATGAACGGTTAAACACTGTTGAGTAAAAGATGAACGGTTAAACACTGTGAGTAAGATATGAACGGTTAAACAATATTGAGTAAAAGAATAATGGACTATCTGAGCATTTGACAGAAAAGTGCCAAATATGCAAGTTAGACGAAAGGCTAAATAAATACCCTTGGGTAAAATAATAAAGGATTTAAAATATATTGTCATATTAATGGTGCATAAGTGATATTAAGGGATGATATATATATATTTATATATATAATGTACAACAATGCATAACTATTATGAATGGATGTTATAAAGGAAAATGTAAACAGGACAAAATGGGCATGAAAGAATGCTCAAATGAAAATACAAAACGATGTATTAATAGTATTTAAGGTGTCACTATATTTATTATAAAAGATACATGATCAATTGGTACCTTGGTGAAATACATGTATAATACTTTCACATTTAATGTACACAAGGCAAACAAAGAATAAAAAGGGAAAATATATAGAAGGATAGGTATGATGGGCATAATAGGAATAATTTCCATGATGGTATGAAAGAATTTATGGTTTAACTGGGAAGGGCCTAACTGGTCCTTATGAGTGATGCAATTAAATTCTTCATTTAGTATTCATAAGATATTGTCGTATAATTGTAATAGCCTTGCAATATTATGTCTCACTAAGTAAATATTTAACGTATGTTTATTTCACACGTAGGTAAAGGTAAAGATTAGTTGTGTAAGGAGTGTAGCAGTAGCAGCAGCTTTCATTAATTAAAGGTTGACTCATCAGTAACATCATGACAATCTTATTCATTTTGAAAACTTAGTTGGCATGTAATTAAACTATTATAAATATTATTGTAATGTAATTAAGTGATAGTTTAGTATGTTGCCTGAAACAAAAATTTTATGGATTTTCAAATTACAAAAAGTTTCATAAAGTGAAGTGACCTCTATATCACGTGTACGAAAATGTATACATGATATGAGTGTTAAATTTATTGGTATCAGAGCTACATGTTTAGTTGATTCTCAAGCGAAATCGAATGTATTTTAATGTAAAAAATATTACATGCCATTAAGATTGTCAAAGTTACTGATATTGTGTCAATTAGAGGGCGATTGATGTCACTCCTTATTAGTTTTATTTTTTTTCTTATGTATGTCCTAATAGATGTCAGAAACTAAGGACAAAGGTAGGAAAGTAGATGATATTAAAAAGAAGGTTGAGATCAAAATCGACCCAATAGAATTCGACATGGTTTTAGTATCATGTCGTATAAGGGTAGAAGCTAATAGGGATTTTTCTCTATTCTGTTGAAGGAATGCCCCATCATTTAACGATGTTTCTGCATTGGAGGTATCTATTAAAAAGTTTGAACTGTTTATAAGAGTAAATTTGGTTACTAGTGTAATTTTAGCATTAACTGTTATGAGTTTAGGGCTACAAAGTTGCCAAGTCTTCTTATTTAATGATGTTGATAATTAGAATTTTATAGTTAAGAGAGAAATAATATTTTAAATGGATCTGGAAAGTTACATGGATTTCCTCAAGAAGGAAATGAAAGATTTTAAAATAAAAGTATTCAATTTAACGTATTCTCAAGTGAGATGATAGCGGTAAACCTTAGTGGGTCATGGTGCAAGTGTGAGTTAGACAGGTAGTAAACATTTAATAAAGATTCCCAGGGCTATGTTCCCGGTGGATCTGATGAAAGTTTCATTTGATTATTTAAAATCATATTGAAAATAAATTGTTTGTCTCCAAAGACGATTAATTCAGAAAGACGCAGAGGACATTGAAAATAAAGTTTTAGTGAGAAAGTAAAACTATCACTCAAGGTGATATCGATAATGATTGTGAAGAAACTGATGTTAGAAAGATATATATATATATATATATATATATATATATATATATATATATATATATATATGGTTAATGTGATAGATATTCAATTAATTAATGTAGAAATTGTTTGATAATTTCACAAAAATTAGGAATTTATAGATGTATTTTTAGGTAAATTGATTGAGTTACCTCCATAACGAAAGGTGGAATTCAAGGTTAATGGAATTCGGTTACCGACGGCCACCGCATGCTGACGATTCTGGCCACCGCCAACAGCGGTCGGTGACCAAAAAAATACCCCGAATCGAAGTTCTCCAAACCCTCAACCCAAATCCAACCTTATTTACCCCTAAAAATCCCTTGATCGCTCCAGATCTAAAATAAATTGAAGACTTTACCTTCGGTTAACAACGGTTTCTGGTGACATTTCGGCTCTCCTCAGTGGTAAGTTTCTCTTACTTTTTTTCTTCTATATTTTTTCTGGTTCGGTTGTTATTCGAATCATTGGTTGTTTCTTTTGTTTTCACCTTGTTTCCCCTTTTCTCTCATTTTTATTGTCCTCCGTTGTTGTGTGTTCTCTTTCCCTTGCTGGTGATGGCCTTTTATAGGCCCCGTGGTGATGCTTGTAATGATGAAGCTTCGGTGAGTCCCCAGAGCTACGGTGGTAACTCACCCTCGAGATGATGAGGTGTGCGTCTGTCATTCATCTTCTGGAGTCTTTCGTTGAGGCGGTGGTGGCGTGGCAGTGGCTGGCTGGAGTAATTGGAGGCGGCGACTGGAATAGCCCTAGGGTGTTAATGATACCCTAGGGTTTCTACTGGATCAATCTGGGTCATTAGATCTCTCCAGATCCAACGGTTGAGATCTGCGGTGGCTGGAAAATATGATAAAACCCTAGCTGCTGGTTTTAGGTTTCTTGGGCCTATTTTTTGGGCTTCCCGGTATACACCGGATCTTCTATTTGAACTTGTAGAACAGACTCTGGGTCTAGATCGGGTCTGCTGTAAATGGGCCTCTGGAATTGATGTAACTAGGTCTTAGAGTTTTATAATAATAATAATAATAATATAATAATAATAATATAAAATGGGAAAAAACTAGTGTCTATAGCTGCCCCTCTTTGCTCATTCTTGTGTTAACAATAATAGGCCAAAGACGAAAAGACAATAAGTTTTTATCCAGTTGACCTATCTTTACTAAGACCGAAATATTGAAAAAATTTCTTCTCATTATGAACTTCTTCTTCCTCTTCAAACGAGTTCTTCTCATTATGAACTTTTCCATTGAAAATGTTGAATTTTCAAGTGAGGTGTCGTTGATTTAACTCCATATGCGGTGAATCAAGCTAAGGTTGAACGATTTCTTCTCATTAAGAACTTATTCTTCCCCTTCAGATGAGTTTTTCTCATTATGAACTCTTCATTGAAAATGTTGATCCCTTGAGTGAGGTGTCGTTGATTCAACTCCATATGTGATGAATCAAGCTAAGGTTCAAACAAGTTCTTCTCATTATGAACTTCTTTTTCCTCATCGGACAAGTTCTTCTCATTATGAACTCTCCATTGAAAATGTTGATGTTGATCTATCTCCTTCTATGATAGAGTCGACCAAAAGATTGAACAAGTTCTTCTCATTATGAACTTTTTCTTCCTCTTCGGACGAGTTCTTCTCATTATGAACTCTCTACTCGAAATATTGATCCCTCGATTGAGGTGTCATTGATTCAACTCCATATGTGATGAATCGAGCTAAGGTTAAACAAGTTCTTCTCATTATGAACTTCTTCTTCCTCATCGGATGAGTTCTTCTCATTATGAACTCTCCACTGGAAATGATGACCCACCTCCTTCTGTGATGGATTTCTTTGCTGAAATCCACGTTTTCAAAGATTGAAAAGTAGACTAATTCTTTGCTAAAATCTTTGTTAACTTTGGAATTCCTATCAAATATCTGGATAAAAATGTGAAACAAAATTAAATTAATGAAAAGAAATTTGTTTGAAGAGGAACTACCTCAGTTGTGATAAATTTGTTTTGAGGGAAAATTGTCTCAAGTGAGACAAAGTTTGTTTTAAGAAAAACTATCTCGAGTGAGATAAAATTTTGTTTCGAGCGAAACAATTGTCTCAAGTGAGACAAATTTTGTTTTAAGAAAAACTATCTCGAGTGAGATAAATTTTTGTTTCGAGTGAAACTATCTAAAGTGAGATAAAATCTTTTCTTCAAAAATGTTGAGATAACTGCTCCCTCTTGCTGAGGACGTCTTGTTGTCTTGTAATCTCATTCTTTCCTAAAAGATTTGTAAAAAATGTATCTGATTGCAACTATCTTGAATGTCCTCATGAGAAGAGAAAATATCATTGAGAAAGATAAGATTTCAAGAGAAATATTAAGGGTACCCTCGTGAGAGGAAAAATTAAAGTTTTTATTGCATAAGATGATAGATGTTTGATACAATGATGCAAAATCATGTATGTGTATGTGTATATCGATGCATGTTTTCTTGACTAAGGATAGTGAAGAGGTGCTCAAGTAATCTTAGTTCTCTTCCTATTCTGTTTGCCTTCATTCTCCTCCCACACCAAGGTGTACCATTGCATTTATTTGCAAAAATCTGCTTTTCTTGCTCCCTAATATTCAAGTTCTTTGCTCCAATTTTTATCCTTGATAAAACTGGCTTTCTTTGCCTGGAATTGTGCAGAAATCTAATAAAGCTTTTATCTTTGAAAGGAGAATCTATCATCTTTGGATAATGTAGATGTAAATATGTTAAACTTAGCAGAGATTAATTAGGAGAACAACGTATGTTCTAGTTTGACTCTTGAAACACATCACAATGAGGATTTATCCTAATTCATTTCAAGTCTCCATATCAAATTGGATCTCAAACAAGACTATTTAGACCATATGGTGAGATGTTTAACAACAACCTATTGTTCAATCTTGGTTGGCTCCATTAGTTTCTTGTTTAAAATTTTAGCGCCTCTTTGTGGAAAGCAATTTTCATCATTTCTTGAAGTTTTGGAATACAACCTTCATCTTGGGTCAATAAATGGAAACACCATATTATTGCAACACTGGTTCAACATCATAGTCACTGGTTCATAAAACATTTGACAACACATTCATCATTTCTTGTGGCTTCTGCCCAGATTTCTCAATCAGGGAACTTTTTGCATGGTGTTCAGAGCTTTTGTATGATGTCACAATGACACTTAAGAACAAATCTCAGTAGAAATACCAGTGGGATGTTTTGGCTAGTTAGCATCAATGTAGGTGAAATCACCAGGATAATGCAATCATATGTTAAACAAAATGATCATTTATGGTAAGCTGGATTGTCACTGTTTCACCATTTTCATTCTTCATATCTTTCTATCTCATTGGAAATATTTTCTCAAATCAATGATTTTATATTCTTGGATAATATGGACCTCCCAAAATGCCCCAACATTTGCTGATATAAATGTTTAAAATGCATTCAAAATTGTTTCTTGCTAATATGAACCTTCAAAAATACCTTAACATTTTTCATACTGATGTGAGCCTTCAAAATGCCCCACATGGATCATTTCTGTCTGAAATGGGTATTCAAAAATGCCTCAATATTCTATTTCTGGTTGAAATGGGCTTTCAAAATGTTACAATATTTTTCCAACTGATGTGAGCCTTCAAGATGTCTCAACATTCTAAGTTGTAAGGCTCACTCTCAATGTCCATTGGATTTGAATCTCATGATCCCCACGAGGTCCAACTTGGATAATGCCCCATTGTGGATACTCGTGGCTCTCTACATGCCCCCAAATATCTTAATCTTGAATGTTCTCATTCGGGTGTCACTAAACAGCAGTATTGTCAAGTAACTTGAGGGATTCTCTTCATGTGGTCACAAACTTAATCAATCATTCTGACAGAAATGTATGAGATATGTGCCTCTTTCGAATGAAATGATCATCTTCTTCTTGACTGGTTGCATTCTTGCCTTTTCACTATGCACTGGGATATATGTCCTTTCGAACAAAGTGGTCATCTTCTTCTTGACGGATTATCACGAAAGGAATGTTACAAGTTCAATTCTTCAACCTTTTAGATCTCCAAATTACTTGTTTTCAAGAATGTGAAGTTCTTCATCATTCTGGCATCACTCATTCTTTTTCTCCAATAGAGGTAGAATAGGCATCAACATGCTTCAAGAACCTTTCTCATTTGAAAATGTCCTGTTTGAAAATCTTTTTTCTCCTTTCAAAAGAAATGAAAGAATTTTGTAAAGTATTTCTTAATTTAGGTTCATAGTTGAATCAAATTATAAACATGAGTTCAAAGAATATCAAAATAATCAAACGCTCTTTAATGTTTTAGAATATCAAAAGATTGATGGGCTATTTTTAGGTTGGTTTTCCTGTTTTCTATGGTTTCATCTATTAAAGATGTCACTCCTCTCTCGCTCTTTGTGAATATTATCACATGCCTCACTTTCTTGACTTGGTATTTTAACCGGATGTGGACAAAATGACGCAACTAGCATCGCCAATTACTAGATTTCTAGAATACCTCTATTTTGGTTCTCTAAAATCTTGCATTTAGACTCCTCTAACCAAGGCAATGTGAAAATATCGGTCTAAAACTGAAAGTTCTGAGTACTCGTGTGAAGTTGACTATAACAGGTGTTCCTTAACTTCCTTAGTCCATCTTTACAACATCTTCTTATTTAGTAACCTTTTACCACTTTGGCTAGCTGAATTCAGCTTTATTGTATATAGATATAATATAATCACCTTTATCAGGCTAGTTGAAACTTATCCATAAAGTCAGGGCTATTAACCAATTGCTCTGAAGGGACAAATCAATCTTTATTGCATATAATAGTAATATAATAGGCTAGTTGAATATTATCCATAAAGACGGGGCTATTAACAAATTGTACTAGAGGGACAACTAAAGCTTTATTATATATATAATAATATAATATGGGTATACGGCTCCAACTTCTTAAGCTTGTTAAGAAGAACCTATTATATTCTAGGTGTTTCGGTGGAAGTAAAAAAATCTCTTCATTAGAGTTCAATTCCCAAGCAACTGACTTAAACTATATTTACCTATTTGTGAAGATTACGTTCATCATCGAACGTCATCAATAGAAAAGTAGTCTAGTTGGTTTTGTAATGTCATACACAAACGATGCCCCATGTTGTACACTCCTATATATAAATACCAAGCCTTTTGTTTAATTCCTTGCAATAGGATAAGGCTATCTTGTATTTGTAAGAGGATGGTATGGTGTTTGAGTGTGTTTTTCTGAGGTAAGGTCGAGGGTCCTTGTTTTACCAGTTTTTAATCTTGATATTTTGTCAAAAATGTGTAACTCTAATCATAAAGAGTTATTAATCTAGTTTATATTCAAAGAATTGCAAGACTAAAAAATTGATTGAATGCTCATAACCTTAAAAGCAACACAAAATTGCGGAGAAATGAACAAAAAACATGTTCAAACAAAATGCTGAAAATGAAAGGTACTATAGTGGTAGATAATAACTTCATTTTGTTTATCTAGAACGCCCCATTACTCCTAGAATATTGGGTGTGTAATCAGACTAGGGTCTTTGTCCTCATTTGATCATTTCTTAGGTAACTTCTTTGGATAAACCTTTATATGCACAAATATTTTCTTCCTCCTGAGAAGCTTTTTGGTAAAATCCCACCATCATCTTTTTCTTGCCTGACTGAAAATTGGGCTCAAATTTAGACCCATAACAACTTTCCTTGGTGATGATAATTTTATCCTGATTCTGAACACATATTGCAGCTGTAATTGGCGTAGTATTCACCATACTCTCTAAATTGCCCATTTAAACCTATAGGCCAGTCTCTGATTACCTCTCCTTTTACTTCTTCATCATTTATAATAAGAATGGTATTGAGAGTTGAATCCTTTATCTTTGGCGCACATATCTCGCTTTCATTGATTTTACCCTTTTCTCTTTAGCGTCCAATGTTCTATGTACTTCACATGTTTTGATACTATCAACTCTATTTTAGGGTTTAACTCCCAATTTTCTGACGAAAACAGACTGATTATTAACATCCACTTCCATGATTCCATGAACCAAAAGGTTTTAAAATCGTCGTTTAAAATTACCACAATTCTCGATGGAGTGTCATCGGGCTCCAGCATGATATTCACAAGAAACTTTCTCATTATACCAACTCGGTTATTGAAGTAACAAAAGCTTAGCTAGACATGGAGCAATAAGTTGGGCTTTGAGCAACTTGTAATATAACTTGTTGCACGAAATTGAAGGAAAATTGGACTTTAAATTTCATAGCCGTACAATTCTCCGTAGAGTGAATAAAATCTTCAGAATGATAGTTGTATGTTCTCTTGACACCTTACCAATTTGGACATAAATAAGTATTAGGCTCTGGAAGAATTGGCGTTATGAGGTCACTTTCAAAAAGAAATGGTAATAAGTCTGAATATGAGATTGGAATTGGAATGAGAGGTATCCTTTTTTTTTTCTTTTTTTAGCTTTCTTCAATGGGACTTGAACCTCTTCCATGCTTCTCTTCAACTTGATCTCTGTCGCATTTTATGAGATCATACTCGATTTTTTGAGCCTTATTGGATTTCCACATTCCCTGACAAGTTCTTGGTCATTTATTTTCATTGCATTGGCTACACCACTAACATTCATAATCCCATCCAAATCTTTTACAACGGGATCCTCTAAGGGTTTGTTCCATGGATCACAACATTCACCATGTCCATTAATTTGGTTATTTGTTCTTTTGAATCGTCCTGGAACTTTTTTGCTTGATCAATCATTTCTTGTTGAATCTTGATAAGTTTCTCTTGGAGTTTCTCGATTCTACCAACACTTGCTAAAATCTCATTCATAGCTCTTATCCTTCTCTAGGAAGACCAAATTAGCTCCAATTTGATTTCGAAAATTCTGTCATGAAATCCTCCGCGAATTATTCCCATATTTTCGTGATTAAATGCATGTAATATAGTTTAAAACTAACAAAATGTGAATGCATGATGTAATATTGAAACTATAAATGTAACTATGCAAAGATGCAAATGCAAATGTAAAAAATGCAAAGGTGGGAATGTAAATGCAACAAAGGTGTTGATTCCAAATTAATTGTCATAAAACAACTTCCAAAAAATACACAATGTCTCAATACATTGAGGCAAATGGAAACTATAAATCACATCACACTATTTGAATTCTTCAATTTTGATCGAATATGCAAGAAAACAATACTCTTTTATCCTTGACTTGATGGAAAATTCCAACACTTCGACTTCTTTTCCAGAAATGTATTTGTTGAGCGACCATATGCGACTAATATCATCCACTGTCTCGTGTTGATTATCATTGTTTCTTGATGGCCTCAAACATATTATCGGTTAGTTGTATCAACATCATCGTAGCACCATTTAAAAGCTCGTTTTACTGCATTATTTGAACTTCATGTATTACAGCTTGATGTACCTCTTCAGTTGCTTCTTGGAGAACCATTTTGGACCAATGATGCATTTTTGCAGTTCTATTCTACCTCTTCGAGTGACATTTATCGTATTGAAAGCCATCTAATGAGACTATTAACTCGGGAATCAATATCTTCTATGACATGATATGTATGAAATAAGTGTTAATTCTAAGGTAATTATCCTAGAACAACTTTCAAAGAACTCACAACGTCCCAATATGTCAAAGTAGATAAAAATATCTACCCCTTCGTGTGGCGTTGTCATTTCAAAAGCCTTCTAATTTGATAAATAACTCGGGTATTAATAGCATGTTTATGCATAAAATAAAGCAACATGACAAGGAAAAGATGTTAACAAAAATAATAATCAAAGATATGAAATGTGTGTTAGTGAAATATGAAAAGATTAAATTCAACTGGTAAATAAACCATAAAATACAGTGAATAAAACACAGAGAGGAAAATAAAACCCTAATCTCCTAATTTCTAGTGCTCTTAACGTATCCGCATGGCTCTAGAGGGGTAGGCTTGCTACATTTTCTATATGAGGTTTGGTTCTAAAAGTAAAGGTACTCAAATTGTCCTTGTCGGTGCCCCACTGGGCGAGCCAGACCCTCAATTCTTACCTATTATAGGCTTAAGCGGATCGAGTTCAATTTGAGAGGGCACATTTCCCTATGCCTAACACAGAGAATAAATCCTCATGAAGATATAGGGCATATGAACCTCGAAAACTACTTGCTAGGTCTGACAAGGAGAATAAATTCTCATGAAGGCGTCGCTTTCAATCCTAGTTAAAAGGGAAAAGAGCTCGAGTTTAGAGCTTATGTTTATGCAATGTACGTATTGTGTGTGAGGATAATTTCTCAAACCTTTGACAAACCACACCAAAAAGTGAATCATAATATCTTTGTCAATCAAATATAAACATTAATAAACAAGGATATAAAATAAAAAAATTGAAAGAAATCAAAAGAATCGTAAATTAAATAAAATTGAATTCTCAATTTCCAACTATAGAGACAATATATAATCGATTTAGGGCTTGACCAGCTTATTCCCCAGTAGAGTCGCCAAGCTGTCGTAACCGATTTTTGCCCGGCCCGACTTTTTCTTGGCGAAAAGCAGGTGAATAAATGGTTTTTAATGAAATGTTTTGGAGTCACCATCGACCTTTTGGGTTAGGTAAGTCGAATACCTTAAAATCACCTTTTAAAATAGTTTTGAAGAAAACACCATTTAAAAGATAAACTAGTCTATGTATAACGAGAAATTCATTTTTTAGTAATAAAAAGGGATTCAGGGTCGGTTACGCTTGTGGAAGGATTAATAACCCCATAACGCCCAAATTTGGTACCTGTCAATTATAAATTGTCTCTAGTATTGGAAGTCTAAGAATTCGAATATAAATTTAAATTACGATCCTATTATTCCAAATTCAATCATAGAAAATTCTAAGTAAAAATAAAAAATATTCCAATATTTCCAATCGAAGAGAAAATAATCCCTAAAATACTTTAGGAAGAATATTTCTCTTTCCAACTGAAATAATAAGAATATGATAATTCTTCTTAAGAACTCAATATTAAAATAATTTAATATAACCAAAATGAATATAATAAATATGAACATATCAAAATTCTGTGTTACTATTTAGTAAATACTTAGTATTTTTGGTACTACAAGTGTAAATAATCCTATAATAATGCTAATTATTATAATATTAAAACTCAGGGATAAAATTGTAAAATATGAAAGTCAATGGACATTATTCAAAATATCAACAAATATAGGTATTAATAGTGTAATTTAACCATAATTAACTAATTCGGGATCAAAATAAAAATTATTAAGATTTATGGACTAAATATGATATTTACACTAAATATATATAAATACTATTAAGGACTAAAATATAATAAAATAAAATGCGAATGCCAAATTGAAATGCATGGAAACCTGATTTCAGTGACCAAATTGTAAATCTTACAACATACAGGGACCACGAGTGTAATTTACTCATTCACAAAATTATGTAGACACCCTCCCAAAACGACGTAGTTTTGGTGAGGGTATAAATACCCATATAATCGGCCATTAAGGCCATCAACCCTCTTTTTTCATTTTGCTTCTCTTTCTAATGAGAGAAGCTCTCACTTCTCTCTAATTTTCCCTCACCAGAAGGAATTCGGCTACCGGGGCCACCGCACGCCGATGATTCTGGCCACCTCCAAAGGCAGCTGACGACCAAGAAAATATCCCGAATCAAAGCTCTCCAAACCCTCAACCCGAATCCAACCTTATTTACCCCTAAAAATCCTTTGATCGCTCCAGATCTAAAATAAACCGAAGACTTTACCTTCGGTTAACAACGATTTTCGGTGACGTTTGGGCTCTCCTCAGTGGTAAGTTTCTCTTCCTTTTATTCTTCTCTATTTTGGTGGTTCAGTTCATATTCGAATCATTGGTTGTTTCCTTTGTTTTCTCTTTGTTTTCTCTTTTCTCTCATTTTTTTTATCCTCCGTTGTTGTGTGTTCTCTTTCTCTTGCAGGTGATGGCCTTTTATGGGCCCGTGGTGCTGCTTGTAATGATTAAACTTTGGTGAGTCACCGGACCTACGGTGGTGACTCACCCTAGAGACGATAAGGTGTGCGGTTGTCATTCATCTTTTGGAGTCTTCCGTTGAGGCGGTGGTAGCGTGGTAACGGCTGGTTGGAGGCGGCGGCCGGAATAGCCCTAGGGTGAAAATATCCTAGGGTTTCTACTGGATCAATCTGGGTCGTTGGATCTCTCCAGATCCAACGATTGAGAGCTGCGATGGTTGGAGAAGATGATGAAAGCCTAGCTCCTGGTTTTGGGTTTCTTGGGCCTGGTTGTTGGGCTTTCGAGTCTGGACTGGGTCTGGACCGGATTTACTATTTGAACTTATAGAACGGGCTCTGGGTCTGGATCGGGTCTGCTGTAAATGGGCCTCTGGGATTGATGTAATTGGGCCTTCAGGTTTTGTAATAATAATAATAATATAATAGTAGTAGTAGTAATAATAATAATAATAATAATATAAAATGGGACAAAAACTAGTGTCTACAGCTTTCTTCATAAGAGTTAATATCATAATTCTTCTTAACAACAGGAAAGCAAAAGTGTTCATCCAAGCCATTGTTGACATCGACGGTCCTCACTAGCTCCAACTGAATGCCGAATGCTGAAGTCATTCAAAATCGTCCACATCATGTTTCCAGAAACAGATTTCCCTTGCTTCCTACGGATTTGCTGCTCCCAAACAAAAGCCCATAGTTTTTCAATGGCATTCCATTGTCGAGAAGTAAACCTTGCTACATTATCAAATGCATGCTTTACCGAGCTGTCTATAACTGTCTGGCACCTATGAATAAAACAACATGCAATGCAAATGATGCAATTAGTCTCCTGAATAAAATCAACACAAGAAACTATCTGAAAGCAGAGTTTCCTATCCTTGAAGAGCAGCAGCAAGCAATGAACACTTATGACTTACCATGGCGTCTTATAACGCCAAGCAGCAATCTCTAAACAAGAAATCAAGGCTTCTCTCTTTGATTTAAGAAACCTCTTAGTGTCTTCCTCGTCGCCTATCATGTTCTTGGTTATCACATCTTTCTTTTCTTTTCCTCTATAATCTTTTTTTTCCCAGATCTAGTAATTAGAGCATCAAGTCCAAAAGGATCAGATTCATCCTTGTTATTTTCTTCAGCTGTAGCAAATATAGGTTGTTTTTCATCCTCATAAATGCCAGTTTCACTCTCGTCCTTCTCGGTAGCAGCTTCATGTGTGTCATCATCGTCAATCGCAAATGGAAGACGACATATTTCATCTTTTAATTTACTATCTGTTTTTGAAAACTATAAAGAAGTTCAGAAGCAACATAAAAACACACCATCAATAACAAATTTTGTACGAGTTAGAAAAGGGAATCAGTTTTAACGGTGTTGTCACAAAACATGCTAGAAGTAAAATAAATAACTCATGACTGACAGTGCTGTGACAACACAACATGCTAAAAGTAAAATTAAAGTACGTACCACAAAGCTGTCTTCGGTTAAAAAGTCATTTGCCATCACTGCCTTAAATGTCCAGAAAGTCGGTCCTTCTGGTTCTTGTTTAGGCACTGCAAGGAAACAAAAAGTAAGAAAACTCTCAAGGGAGAAAGCCTTACACTTGTAAAACAAACCAAAGTCATACGTCAGCTGCTTCTTGTGCTGCTGAGAAAAGCGAATGATAATCACATCGCACAAAAGAATCAGTACTGTATCAACTGTATGGCAAGCTTTGAAGTCTTAGAAAACTTGGTGGGGTTCTTGATATGTGATACAATCAACTTGGTGGGGTTCTTGATATTTGATGCAATCTTCTGCATTGCCTCAATAAATTGCGTCTCTGAGGCATCTGTTGTCATCTTAAATCTCAAGCGCTTTTCTTGTACATCAGCTGGGAAGTACAATGCATATCTAATCAGCCACTTGCAGATAGAGTTTAGCCAAAACAATAAGCTTCAAGGAAAACTTGCATAGTAGAATAATAAAATAAGAGAATTTAAATAAACAGACAAACAATAATAGCATACAAGTGTTTTCCCTTAAATTCATTATGCCAAATCAAATCATTTCTACTTATATCCATGATGTCCTCTTATTATGACACAAAATCCTCAGTTTCTTCATACCATGAACCACCATATGCATAAGACCACATATATCCATGTTGTCCTCTTATTATTAGTTTCCTTCTATAAATTGAAACCTATACAACTAGAATCTATAGTCAAATCAATACGTGGACTAAAATTCTTCTTCTTTTCCATTTCACTTCTCCAAACACATAAGCATAGGGAACTCAAAATTTAATCTTTGTTCGCTTCTACTCCCTCACAAACCAAATGCTAAGGTATGTTCACAAGACCCAAAGACCATATAGAATTATCTTTCCCAAAGCACTTTCTTCCAAACTATAATACATATTAACCTCGTACACAATAACAAAAATACTTCCAAAATCCAAGCCCAATAATCTCTTAACCTTGAAATAAATGCACCCATTGAAAAAAAAAATTGATCTGAATGATGTTGCAAAATCCCAAAATTATAATCTAAAATCACATCCTCGGCTTCCAAAAAGCAAAACCCATTTCAAATTCCACTTCACACTAGCAAATAAGTTAGCTGCAACCATAGTTCAAAATCACATAAAAGACATAAAATTATATGAACCCACACACCAAAAGGGAAAAAGAGAATTCTATAAATTATGGGTTGGGTTTACCTTCAGCGTTAGATTCAGTAGGCTTAGGTCTCTTGAGAGCACTTTCAAGAACCGGAGTTGGAGAAGCTTCCTTGTTATTGTTACTGCTACTCGTCTTCAAAGAAAAAGAAATTTGATCATTGCTTTGATTCCCTTGGTGTTTTTCTCTGTCTTCTAGTTGCTGGTGATGAGAAGGCGGTAGTATTCCTTCAAATAGATTGTCAGCCATTTTCTTTTAACTAATCAGCTGCCTTTTCTTCATTTGAATGATTTCTGGGTATCGTTTGTAAAATTCAGAAACTTTCAAAAGTTTTCATTCGAATTCTACTAAAATATGCAGGGGAAAGTTTTCCCTTTTCTACATCCCCTCAAATGAGTTTTCTTTTTCTTTTCTTTTTTTGAATAAAGTAAACTACATAAATGATCAATGATGTTTTTTTGAAGTTAACCATTCATTAATCAAACATTAACTCAGCACAAACAATAACGTTCAGCCAATCTGGAATTACAGAGGAAAAGGAAATAGACGTTATCGAGGAAGCTGCATAATTAGATAGAGCATGTGCGACTCCATTCGCTTCTCGCCTGATAAAATGACAAGAAATGTGGGGATGAGCATCCAACAACTGGCGTGCTTCAAGAAGGTAGAACCGAATAGTAGATCGATCATTTACATGATTTTGAAGCTGCTGCACAACACTCATTGAATCACTTTCAATCACCACCGAGGAAAGCCCTAAATCCACTGCCAATCGAATCCCCCGAGAAAGCGCCATAGCTTTAACAACACCCACAGATCGAGTCGCTACAATTAGTAATGCTTCACCCGCCATGACTGATCCTGCACTGTCCCGGACTAGAACGCCAATAGCTATAGATGCGGGTGAATGGAGACAAGTCCCATTGACATTTATTTTAAAAGTACCTACCAGGGGTTTCTGCCACCTTTGACATGAGAGACCCGAATGCACCGGAGATGACAACGAAGAAGACGTTGCCATCACAGCTGAGAAAGCCGACTGAAGGGCAGTAGCCGAAGCGATTAATCATTTAATTGCCAACTAGGTAATAAGCGTTCTTCATGAAAGTATAAATTTCGACAGTGCCAAATCTTCCACAGCAAAACAAAAAGAGTAACGAATCGTTGAACCGTCAAATTGAGCATCATGTTCTCTAGTCATCCACCAAAGGATAAGAAATACCGTCATTTTGTCCGGCAATCAAAACCAGCTTCGACCAGAATTGGAGAGATCATCGAGAAATCACACAGAGCATGGGAGATAAATTTAACTGGGAACTATATTTAGTGTCTGTTTGTTTGGCTGTAATTGATTTTTCGAAAAATGAATTACTGAAATTTGAATTACTGAAACTAAAAAATGAATTACTGAAATTTGAATTCTGAAAAATGAATTACATTTCTGAAAAACGTTTTCCGGAAAATGTTTTCCGTAAAATAAATTACATTTTTCTGAAAAATATCTGTAAAACGTTTTATGATGTTTGGAAGATGTTATTTAAACTTTTTTTCCACTACTTGAAGAGTTTTTTAAAAATTATTTATTACAAATATTAAATATAATAAATAATTATTTATCATAAAACTTAATATTATTATTTTAAAATATTAAAATAATTTATTTATTATTAAATATTATTTTTATAATTTTATTAATAAAAATAATAATTTTTTATATTTTAGTGAAATAAAATATTATAAAATATATTAATTATTTATTAAAGTAATAGTGTTATATTATATTTTAAAAATATTAATTAGTATATTTTAAAGAGAAAATAACCTCAGTGACAAAAAATGCCATATAATATACGAATTTAACCAACTTTTCTTGGATTTGCCAAAATGACTAACAAATTCACAACACGATCTCAAATTCGCAACGCGAATTCCAATTTCGCAACCCAGTTTCCAATTTCGCAACACGAATATGTAAATCGCATTGCGATTTTCCAAATTAACGTTGCGATTTTCTAAATTCGCGTTGCGATTTTCCAAATTCACGTTGCGATATTCCAAATTCGCAACGCGATAGTCAAATTCTCAACGCGAAAGTCAAATTCGCAACTAAATTTCAAATTCGCAACGCGAATTTAATTTCGCAACAGGTTTTAGTTTCGTAACACAAATGTTTTGGGTGTATAACAACGCAGCAGCAGCTTCTCATAACCTAAATCCCTAAATTGCAACTCATTCCATCTCCATCTATCACTCTCTCCGGCGACATCCGTTCCTATATCCAACGACATCCTTCCACATCTCTATTTGTTTTACATAATTTTATTTCTATATAATTTTTCAATGATTTCTCTCCCAAATTATCAACTATCAACTTAATAAAGATATGTTTTTCTCTAAGTTAGTGATGATATCTAGTTTATAGCTCGTTTGTTTAGTAAATTAATTTACAATTTTTAGAATGAAATCATCTAATGTTGATCATGTTTGGATAGATTTGTGTTTTAGAGGGTCATGGGAGAATGTTCATGGTGTTTTACAATATGTGCCTTTACCCATGAATCTTCAACTAAAACTGTCATTAAAAAATTTAACTTATGAAACTCTAATGTTACATGTTGCAAAGAAATTGAATTTAGAGCCTCTAAGTGGATTTAGCCTATCTTATCTGAGAAAATGTAAAGTTTATTTGTTAACCGACAATGAAGATGTTGAACGATTCATTGCTTACATTAGTGTTTCGCAAGAAGATGATGTTACATTATATGTTGTTGAACCTAAAAGTAGTGAAGTTGGATCAGTAGCGGGTCGTAATCAACTAAGTTCTTCAACCTAAAATTTAATGGTTCCACCACAATTTCATCACCAAGCAAATTTTGTTTCACCACATTTCCAATACCAAACACTATATCAAACACAATCTCAAAACCCACAACCTTTTCCTAATCCAAATCCCAATCAACTTTCAGCACCAAATTTCGATTTTCGTATTGACCAGTTAGACGATTATGAGCTAACAGAAAAAATTGTGAGTACTAGTCAGTAATCGAAATTTGATCTTGGTCAATACCCGGACTTTGATCTTGGTCAATACTCGGATTTTGATGATGTGATGGAAGAAGAAACAGACCCTGCATGTAATGATTTTGATATTGGTCAAAATCAGAATTTTGATGATGAAATAGTCGCTGCCAAGGAAAATGTTGTTGATGATAATGAGGAGGAAGTTACGACTGTGAATGAACATGTTGAACATCCATTCTGTAATTCATATAACCCTGAAGAAGAAGAAAAAAAAGAAGAAGAAGTCCCCGAAGAAAGGAAAAAGAAGAAAATGCCACGGGAGTATAACTAGAATATGCCAGAATTACTTCAGATACCAGAAGAAGAGTTGGTAAAGATATCAGTTGATTGTTACACAAAAGTTATTCGTATCAAGAAAAATGATTGTTTTGATACAAAGGAAGACTTAAAGATAGCTTTGTATACAAAATGTGTGGAAGATGGCTATCAACTAAGAGTTAACAAATCAAGCAAAGATCGTTTCGAAACAAGGTGTATGATTGACAAAAACTGTACATGGCGTATGATTGCTAAGAGGATAAAAGATTGCAAAATGTTTCAAGTTATGACTTTTATTGATAAACATACATGTTCAAGAACCCAAGTTTTTCCTCACCATAGACAGGCAAACAAAAAGGTGTTGGGTGGTTTTATGGCTGAGTTAATGTTTTTGAATGGAAGGGTATATCGGGGACATGAAATTATGATTGACATGAATGCTCGGTTCAAGATTAGTATCTCATATTCTCAAGCTTGGAGAGCCAAATGTTATGCCTTGGAATTGTTGAGGGGGTCGCCAGAAGCATCGTTTGCCCAACTGCCGGCTTATTGTCACAATTTAAAGCTGAAAAATCCTGGGTCGGTAACTCATATCAAAACAAATAGAGATGGATGCTTTGAGTTGATGTTTATCGTCATTGGTGTTGCGGTTAGTAAATAATTATTATAATATTGTTGACTCATTTTTGTTAGTTGCATGCATTTCACATTTAAATGATTATATTTCTTGTGTATAT
This sequence comes from Hibiscus syriacus, assembly GCF_006381635.1. Classification (NCBI taxonomy): domain Eukaryota; kingdom Viridiplantae; phylum Streptophyta; class Magnoliopsida; order Malvales; family Malvaceae; genus Hibiscus; species Hibiscus syriacus. The sequence continues at coordinate 526,622 of NW_024063520.1, read as the reverse complement.
GATTTTGTAGATTCATTCGTTTATTACTTGCATGCGCCCAGTTATTATAGTTGATGGATCACATTTGAAAGGTCGATACCTTGGAGTAAACTTATTAGCAGTAGCCATAGATGCTAACAATGGGATACTTCTAATAGCTTACGGGGTTGGCAAATCTGAAACCTCTGATTCATGGACATGGTTTATAGGGCATCTTAGGGATTGCATAGGTCATATTATAAATCTGGAAATCATATCCGATAGGGCAAACTCAATTGACAACGCTGTTAGAAGGTGTTTCCCAGATGCTTTTCATGGACTTTGTGGTGTTCATTTGTATAGAAATCTAAAATCAAGGTCTGTTGGTATAAAAAATCACAAATAGACATACTAGAAGGCTGTAAAAGCTTATCAGGAAGTGGATTTTAATAAGCATATAAATTGTTTAAGACGTGTTTTGCCTCAATGTGCTCAAACACTATAAGATGTCAGATTTGAAAGATGGTCAAGAGTACATCAAATTGGAGCAAGATATGGTTTCATGACGTCTAATAGTGCAGAATCAATCAACTCTCTAAGTCGTCATTCCCGGAAATTAGCCATTACTATGTTAATGGAGTTTTTTCGAGCCTCTATTCGACAGTGGTACTACAAGAAAAGAAACTATGCAGGTATTATTTCGTTAAATTCGTAACTTATCATATATTTTACTTAGTATTATTTATTTAAATTTACAGGAACATTGGAACATCGGGTTACACCATGGACTGAAAAAAAGATAATAAAACGTGTTGTGAAGTCAACGTCCTGGAGAGTTGAACCATGTTCAAACACTTTGTTTGAAGTATTGGATAATAACTTAAATGGGCTTGTCGATCTAAATGCAAAGACGTGTAGTTGTAAGAAATGGCAAACATCTGGTTATCCGTGTGGCCATGTTATAAAAGTTGCTCTTCATCTAAACCAAGATGATTCAAGCGCATACGCTATGGATTGCTACACTACAGAAGTATATCGACAAACTTATGCCGAGATTGTCTACCCATGTCCACATCCTTCTGAGTGGGACATACCAGATGACTTACAAACAGTTTTGCCACCAGTCATGGACAGCAGGCTACCTGGCCGACCAAAATATCACGATCGTATACCATCTAAGGGTGAAGAGAAGAGGATATCGACATGTAGTCGATGCAATGAGAGTGGTCATACAAGGTTGACCTGTGGATCACCAGTACCATCACAATCATCTTTTCCTCTACCAAAAAATGGATCCTCATCAAAATCCAAAGCTCATATGGTGCCAAGCAAAAGGAAATCAAAATCGCAATCAAAATCAAAATCCCAATCACAACCGGCTTCACCTTTTGGGACTTATTAACTTAGGTGATTTTTAAATGCAAACGTTGTATTATGTGTATTTTATGTGTGAATGCATACATTTTCAGTTAGACATTCATTAGTAACTTGAGTTTGAACATTGATATGATCTGTTCAGTTGTTATCATGTTGGGATTTTCTCGTGTTTGATTGCTTGGATAGTTGTTCTCTTGCTTCTTCAAGTGTCCTTAGCTTGTATTTATAGCTTGGAATGTGGTTGATGTTGTATATACCTTGATGTTGTATGTTGCGATCAAAGTGAAAGTCAATTTCGCAACGTGAAAGTCAAATTCGCAATGTGAAATAAGCGTTGCGATAGTCAAATTCGCAAACCTAAAATCGCGTTGCGAATTTGTGCCTTCAACAGGTCTTTTTTTCCTTAAAACATAATGCAGATTGAATTTTTTAGAAACAACAAATCAACTTTTACAAATCAATTAAACAAGCAAAAAAATAATTCTTATTTACAAATCAAATTAAACAAATCAACTTTTACAAATCAATTAATCAAAAAATAAATCTTATTTCCTCATCAATTGTAACAAATCAACTTTCAATGTAAAATTCAATTAAACAAAGAAAAAAAGTGTACCCCAGATTTTTGTTTATGCACAAATACATTTCACGCATCTCACTTCAAGATTAACCTGCAGAAACTAAACATTTGCTCAAACAACACTTTCTACACATCTAAAACCAACAAACAACAAATTACTGAATTCTAGGTACTTAACCAAATATTTTCAAACCAATTAAAGAGTATATATGTTAACAACACTGGCTCAAACTTACCAATTGTTTATGTACAACTTTCAGCACGTGGATACAGGTAGGAAGCGTCTCAAATATATCGATCTGGCCATATAATGTCGAAACCACAAGCTTACTGCAGATCTATCTCTATCTGTGGGAGGTAGATATTGTATATTTCCTGTCATCAAACGTTCCAAGAACAAGCATACGAGAGGACCACAATCCCCTCTGGCTCCCTGCGTTTGTTGTGGCGCAGTCTCGTCTCTGATCATTGTAATTTTGAACTTCTTTGGCTTCTTGTTTCCAGATTTTGTCCAATAATCAATCGCATTCAAGAATTTAGCCAAATGATCGCTCCATCTCTTTGTAATAATATCTCTCAAATCAAACAATGGTATGTAATTCAACATGCTATCATATACCACTGTCTTCAGGGATGGGAGCTGAAGCTCGATGAGAAACCAATGACGCTTTTCCAAAATATGGATAAACACCTGCAATCATAAATAATTGCGCACATCAAATAAAATTTATGAAAACCTTTAAAATATTCAAAAAATAAATACTAACCTTATCGACCTCCCACCACGCAGGATAAAGTTTAGCTTTTCCATTAGCCAACTTATATGAAGCATCACTCTGATCCTTCAAGTGAGCTGCGTGAAAAGACGTTGGCATAATAGTCCATCGAATACCTCTTTTCTTCAATTTCCTTATTATTAGAAGACGTGACACCCATGCATCAATATGTTGTTTTATAAAAAAAATATATTAGTGAATTTATTAATAATTTAAAAAAATTAATCAAAATGCAATATAAAAAGAATATAATACTTACCCCCCTTCGAGGTAGCCATTATATTCAACCCCTAATAAAATACCCCACCAAGACCGATCAAGAAACAAATAAATAGCATCGTCGATTTGGCATAGGTCAGAATAGCACCCTTTGCTTCGCTCATGTAGATAAAAATCAATTGTGGTCTTAGCCCAAAGGGTATTATCCGTAATTGTGTCCGGTAGTGTTTGCATCTCCTGCTGAGGAATGGTACTGGCCGGTAACTCATACGAAAGGCAACACACATCCATCATATCAGGCACGGGAGGTGGTTTATCAATATGTCGACATATGATGCCAAATGAATCGGGATCTTGAACGGCGGGGGGGACCACTTGAACGATGACAGTGGCCTCTTGAACGATAGGAGGCGCCTCTTGAATGATGATAGGTACATCGGGCTTATTCTTACGGAGTCTTGGCACTAGTGGGGTGAACAAAGACGTAATGGAACGTGCACAACGTCTGATGCGTGAACCCCGTCGTGCAAGAAAAACCCGACGTAAAGCATCTACCTTAACGGGCCGCTGAAAATAATTTAATATATAAATTAGTAAATAAATAAATAAATAATGCCGAAAAAAAGTTATTTGCATTTTTAGTATAATATTAAAAAAATTTACCTCATTGTGTAAAGTATTAACCTCATTCTGCAATAATGAAACAATCTCGCGTAGAGTAACAACCTCATCACGTAAGGTAGATACCTCACCGCGTAGCGCACCATTGTCATCGCGTAAAAAATCCACCTCACCACGTAAAAATCGAACCTCATAACGCCATACACCATTATCTTCACGTAAAGTACCGACCTCATGACGCAAAGCGCCGACCTCATCACATAATTCCCCTAACTCATCCTGTAGAGGTGGAGAACAGGGAGATGGAGATAGACGGAGCCTCTTTGTCGGTCACCTATCATGAGGTGATGGTGGAGAAGAGGCTCGATGATGTGATGGAATAGGTGATGGTGGAGGTGGAGAAGAGGCTCGACCAAGTGATGGCTCTGGGTGTCGAGCTATAGAATCGGCCCGATGGGGTGATGGCTCTCGAAGTGGGGGGTGCTCATCATCCGTCCCATCAAAAACCCGCTTACTAGCTTGCCACCAATCAGTGGCAAGCTCAGCATCTGAGGGTGTCAGCCCCTGTAATGGGTAGTTGGCCTCCCAATAATATAAAAGCTCAAACAAAGTTAAACATGTACTAGTAATAACTTGTTTATATATGGTAGTATTTGTGTGTTAACTTACATCATTAATCGTCGTATATGGGAGTAAGTCTTCCCAATCCAACATGTGTTTCCTCTTCCAGGTAATATCCCTAGGAATATCATTTGATCTTTTTATCTTATATGTCTGCATGCTGGGGAATGCCTTAAATATCCAAATCAACAAACAATATAATACACAAACATTAGTAATTGTTAAATAATTAATTATAATTTTGGAAACATTATATAGAAATTCTTACCTTAAAAGCCCAAGTAAAGCCTGTCAAAGTGTATTTAGAACCATCGCCCTGCAAACATTTTCGGTCCTCGAAGGCAGACGACAACTTTTTCCAGGTAGATTTCCATATATATGAACCCCACGGAAACATGTTCCATGCATTTAGGTCCTCTACCAATAATATTAGGTCCTCGGAGATTGGTTGTCTGCCCTCTTTGCCTAAAAAGTCGGCATGCAAAAGTAATAAATAGCATACTCGGACAACATCAAGGTCATCCATCCGAGTAAAACCATCTTTATCAAATAATCTCTTCAAGTCGTCGACATGTATACTCGGCTTCGACTTTGCCATCTCAAGAAAAACCCAATATAACCATGATGGGCGGGCGATATGACTAGTGTACCGACCTACATCATCGTGTCCGAAGCGTAGACCGGTGATTAAGCAAAACTCCTCCCACCCAAAACAAGTATACGTCGGTGCTGGAGGAAAATGAAACCATATCTCTTCATCACCACGTTGTACCCCCTCGGGTAGATCGTTAGTCATGGTCTGAAGAAACAAATGTGTCAACATAGCATCTCCACCCGGACGTTGTACTTTCATCCATGGCCCGAAGCAAGTATCCTCAAACAATTTTCTTTGTAGAGGTGTAAGCGTCGACGCAATTTTAGTGGCTATGCTTAATTTATTCCTTAAGGTCAATTGAGCCGAAAAAAATTTCTACAAAAACAATAAACATACCAAGTTAGATATACCAAAAACTACAAATTATACACTACAAACATACATGATATTAAATAGTGAAAACAAAGCCAAATATGTTTCAAACTAGCACTTATATAAACATTTAAAAGGACAACATATAGGTTTAGTGCAGGTTCGAGGACAACATAAAGAGTAGTAGTTTATTCTTGAAACTTAAATTAGCAACACTGTGAAGTTAGTATTTGTCTTTGTTTTTTGGTTGAAGAAATGCAATTCATTCAAGTTTCAATTTGCAGAATAAAAGAAGTTTCTGAAACTGAAATTCGCAACGCGATTTTAGTTTTGCGTTGCGAATTTGGTGTTGTGATTTAGAGTTTCTTCAACAAAAAGATAAAACAAAAAGACAAAATAAAGACAAATACAAATACAAATACTAACTTCACAGGGTTAAAGACTAAACAGTTTAGCAGTATTGGTAGCAACCGAATCAATTTAGCAATCTCAGTGAAATGGTTAATCTAATAATAATACAAAAATTTCAAAATAAAAATAAGAGATTAAAAAAACTAACCCTCGGTAGTTGATTTTCCATTTCTGACCGTGAATGGTTCTGAGGGTTGATCTGAGAGATGGAGATAGACAGATTTCGTCGGAAATGGGGACGGATTTCGTTGGAGATGGGGACGGATGTCGCCGTAGAGAGTGAGAGATGGAGATGGGACTGAGTTGTGCTTTAGGGTTTTAGGTTAGAGATGATTTGCGATAATACTGTTTACATTTTGTTGCGAAATTAATATTGTGTTTCGCGTAAAAACATTTGACTATCGCGTTGCGAATTTGACTATCGCGTTGCAAATTTGACTTTTATGTTGCGAATTTGACTATCGCGTTGCAAATTTGACTATCGCGTTGCGAGTTTGACTATCGCGTTGCGAATTTGACTATTGCATTGCGAATTTGACTTTCGCGTTGTGAATTTGACTATCGCGTTGCGAAGTTCGAATATCGCAACGCGAAATTGGAAACTGTATTGCGAAATTGGAATTCGCGTTGTGAATTTGTTGGTCATTTTGGCAAATCCAAAAAAAGTTGGTTAAATTCGTATATTATAAGGCATTTTTTGTCACTGAGTTTATTTTCTCTATTTTAAATATCTTTATTAAAATATTATTTAAATATATAAATTATATTATTCATTATTAAATATATAAATTTTTTATTATATATTATTAAAATAAAAATATAATATCTTATATTATTATAATATAATTGATTATTTTATATAATATTAAAATTATAATATTATATTATTATAAATATTAATAAATAAAAATAAATAATATTTTGATGAAAATGATATTAAAATATTTTATTAATATTAAATTCACAAAATAAAATTATTTTGAGTATTTATTCTTTGAAGTGAAAAGTTAGGAAAATGACTTACGGAAAATGAATCCGTAAGTCATTTTACAAAAAACACAAAGGAATTATATTACTAGGAAAATGAATTACATTCTAGAAAACCAAGTACGTGAAACAAACACGGGAAAATATTTTCTGAAAAACGAAATACGTGAAACAAACATGGGAATTCGGGGAAAACCAATTCTGTAATTCCAATTACGGCAAACAAACACACTCTTAATGTTCAGTTGGAGGGTATTTATGTAATTCTACTAAAAATTGTACTGCTACTTTTATACTATGAAACTGAACTAATTTTAAAAATATTTCGTTTGTTTTACATGAACAGTTGGAACACACTGAGCTCCCTAGATCACTCTCCCATCCTTTCCCCTTTTAGATTTTTGGATAGGCAACCCAGACCCGAAACCTGGATAATCAACACATTTCGTATAATATCTTTTGTTGTAATATTTTTATCTTCCGAACTGCCTTATTTTGGTAACATGACCAATGTTTTGACTCACTGGTTTATGGCTTATTCGCTATAGCTCTAATGTATGAATTATTTTATCACTGGTTATGGGTATTTTATTTCTTTGGATATATTTCATGTTTTAAATTAATCGATTTAGATTTCACTGTTATAAGTGTATTTTTAAAGAGTTTTTAATTTTTAAGAAGTTAAAAATGTTTTGAAAGTTTTTATTGAAATCCACTAGATCGGATCAGATAATAGTAGTTATTAATTAACATCATTTGACCATTATCTACAATGAACTTGTTGAAAAAAATAAATAAACTACACTATTGGTCACGAATTTAGCTTATGTATTGATTTTAGCATTGAATTTTAATTTACATGTCAATTAGGACTATGAAGTGTTAAATCATTAACAATAGTATGGCGTGGCAGTTTGGTGTTTATGTAGAAGCTAAAAATTTATTTTCTTTTTGCTCTACTTCGTTATCAAAATTATAGGTTTTCACATATTTTTAGAGGTCATTGAAAATCGTCGTTCTTCATAGTCTTTTACAACTACTCTATATATTGATGAACTCGTCTCGTTATTTTATATCACTTTATCACATATTTGGTCCTTTTTAAAGGATGGTCATGCAAAGAGAGTTTTGCAACTATTTTGCAGCACTACCTTATATACAATTTGTTTTGGATTAACGTTAAATATTTTAGTTAAGAATTGCACAATTTGTTTTCTTTTTAATTATTAAAATTATTTATATAATTATTTTTCAAATATATATACATGATTTTAGATATCTATACTTGAAAATAAATATTGCATATCACCTTCGACTTCTCAAATAATTTTTAAGTCCAAATTTTCTTTGGTAGTCTCGATTGTTTAATATATTTTTACACTTTTATATAAATTTTAAATAATTTATACTGATTAAGTTAAGTGTTCAATAATTGAATATGAGATAGATATAAAATTATCAATAACTTTTTATTATTTTACCTATGATCTTGGCTAAATAATTTTGTAAATATATTCTTTTATGTGAAATATTTTCCCACCCACATTATAAAAGTGACTTAATCTAATTACTAATAATATATCTAATTAAAGTTTGATATCATAAGTCAAGATAATTAACATAAACTCAATTTTTTTACCCATTATATTTCTCTTATACCAATTAGTTAAATTCCATTTATTTTCATTAACTTTTCGTATTTTCAATATTTTTCACGGATGATTCTTGTGCACTCGACGAGTGGCGGCGAGTGCCAATAACGATGAACACCAATAAATGAAATTATAAAACACTAAAAATATAAGGTATTCAATGTATAATTACATTATAGTTAAAAATGTAATCATAATTTTAAATAAATCACAATTTTAATTTAATTGTTTCTTTACATATTTGTTTTTATAATTAGTTCAAATAATAACCCCAATTTAGTAAACCATATTTTTTCAAATAAACTTTGATTCTCTCATCACCGTCACCCACAACGCTGCCTTCACCCTTGTCGTCGGTTTCGTCTTCCTCCTTCGATTGAATCATTGTCGTCACTGTTGTTCATGCAAACAACTTGTTAAGGTAAGATGGATTACTTTTATTTTGATTCAAAATTTTTTTTGTCCAAGCTGTCACCTGAGGGTGGTGGCTGACCAGTTGTTGGTGCCTTCATGGGCAGTGGTCGTGGTTGCCAGCGTGAGGCTTCCCCCTCTAATTATTTTTCCCCAATCCCATATTTCCTAAACTCTAACCCTAATTTTAAAATCCCTCCAATTGTATAACCCAAATTCCTTATTTGATTTCCAAATTTCCCTTTCTAGAACCCCAATCTGAACAATTGATCCTTAATTTTTGCATTGAAACCTGTTTATCACAATCTGATTCCCGATTCCTAAACTGGTATTCATGTAGGGTATATCGGTACACTGACAATGTGTACTAGTATTCACGCGACAGAGTATCGGTACCTTATGTATATTGGTACCTTAATTGCCTGTTGTTTTTATATTAAACGTCGGGTACCGATACTCTCAAGGTATGTATCGATATGATATGCATGATTTGCACGATTCAGATTATAATTTATTTTGTAACCGTAGATGATGGGTCTAAACTTAACGCCCTCAAAACAAGTTAGGATGATGGAGTGTAAGCATTATATCGACATGAGTTCGGAGAAGACCAAGAATGACATACATTCATTATAAGTAACTACATTTTTAATATTACTAATGCATTTGTTTTGTCGATGTATTTTTTTTAAGATCACTATTTTATTTTTTAGGTGTTTTATATACATATAGGAAAAAACTGAAGTTGTTCAAGAGGAAAATATTAGAACTTCTTCTCTGGGTGATCACAAGTTTGAGACACTCATTCATTCGGAGCAAAAAAATTGAAAAGGAATTTGCTATAATGCATGGCCAGTTTGAAAATTTAAAAGGACAATTTGAAATATTAACTGGCCAATTTGGGGAATTAGTGAGCATATTAACACCGAATAATGTTAAAAGTTCAATACATGATGATGATTCAATAAAAGGAGAAGGTATGTGTAGTTAATCATAAAAAATATCCAAAATAAATATAGTACTGGTACAAATCAAAGTTACGACATAATATATAAAAAGGGTACATAAATAGTACATGCCCTATAAAAAAGACTCAATATGTACTCTGATAGTCACTGTCGGTCTGGTTTGTTATACTGGAATATCTGCTGATGATAACTCCCGACGATTTTCCCCTAAGAATCTATGTACAGAAATATATTTCGAACGCTGAGTTTACGAGCACAATGCTTAACTAATAATTTTGTTATACTATATGCATTCATTTAAAGATCTGACTAGTGGCATAGGTCTGAAACATGTGAATTCATAAGATATTGAAACCTAATCTACTAAATTGTGGTAGGCATAATGGTTCGGCTGAGGGATTCTGCCATCTCAGAGCTCACAACCCTCTAGCCTACCATATGGGAATCTGAAATTCTGTCATAAAAAATTACACCCGCTAACCACTCCATCGAGTCTTAGGGCATCTAGTGTCCAGTCAACTGCTAAAGTGTTATGGCACTGACTTCGATCCACTGACTATCTTATTTCTACTAAGAGTAACTCGGGTGTCCTAACTATTTCCCGATCATCAAACACGGCTAGTTTTATGTAACACTAGTTGTTACTATTTCTAATGTGTTGATATTTATTATTGTTCTCCCTTGAGGACTTATTTGGTGTTGTTCTGAGTATATGGGGTACCTCGAGTCTAAACCCTTAGTCTTTGGATTATTTATCCAGAAATTTTCATAGGTACCGATAGTGACCCTTCAGTATTGGTACTTAACCTTTGGTATTGATACCCACCTGCTGCTACCATACCCCCTGAATGACGTGGCTTTTGGGTTAAGGCAGTATCGATAACCTAGGATGAATATCGATCATACAGTACTAGAGTATCAATACTTGACTTAGTATCGATACCAAATTTCTATTCGATGTTTTTAAAAAAATACCCATTACCGATACCTCTATGGGTAGTATCGATACTCCAACCCTGGTATCGATACTATTTGATTGACTATCGATACTGCCCTTTTAAAGTTGCATAAATTCTTGCTTGAATGATGAACATTATCGATATCGTTGCTATGAAATACTCTGTTTTGGCATAAAAATCACATCTTTTTGCCCCAAATGCCTTATTGAGGTGCCCAACGGATGTTTAAGTATTTTATTTAAAATTAGGGGTACAAATAGGTCTAACACATGATGAAACACTCAAATTACGAATCTACCATGAAAATGCTTCAAGCTCATGCAACCTACCAAATCTCATCTAGATGAGCTACACATGGTATAGGTGAGTTAGAAACAAGTTACCTGAGTATCTCGACTACTGGTAGTGTCAAAGGTTCAGACCAAGGCAAGTTTTTCTTCCCTTTAGCCTTAGAGCTTTCTCCAACTTCCCTCACTAGACAATAATTAAAGGATGAATTACTAATTGAATTTAAAGGTTTAAGAATGGTTTTAAAACACTTCCAAAGACTAGAAATTGTTGTAAAGGAGATGGAAGTTCCAAGCTCCTTAAAGTCCATCAAAACCCATTTTTGCAACTAGGCCAAACCTGGTGTTTGAGAGCTTGAAATAAAGCTTATAAATAGAGTGATACAAATCTTACCTTGGAACGATAAGAAAACTGAAACCAAAGTTTCTTCATTTCTTTCACTTTCAAAAGAGGATAAGAATTGAAGAAAAAAAGAGAAGAAGACAAAAGTTGACGAAGGAGAAAGGGGACATGCTTCAGACGTGATATCTCACATTTTAATGAGGTTTTAGGATTTTGAAAATAAAATGGTAAAATCGCTTCCTTGATCCCTCTATTCTGACTACAAACAAACACCCTTCTTACCCTCTATTAGGCTTATCACAAGCCCAAGTCCACTTATTTTGGATCAAACCTTCCCACGAGCTAGAAATTAATCTATGGCCCATCACATGTTAGCCCAAAATTTTTAACATAGGATTCGGGGCGTTACATAATGTATTTATGATATTTTATGTTTTATCTCACCTTATCTATGTTACTGCCTCACTAAGTTTTACTTTGCACTTGATGATTTTCATGCGTAGGTTCAGATAGAGAAAGAAACGTGAAGTAATGGGCATCTTTTCATAAAATCATACCTGGTATTAGTATCAATAAGACATCTTATCTTTGACTTATTAATGTCATGTATATTATATATGTATGTTGCTTTATCAGATTTGTTTTAAAATGGTTTGTAATATAGTAAACTAGGACCATTTATTTTGGTTAATCTAATTATATTTATATTTATGAATAAATAGTGTGTGTATATATAGGGTTTTAAAAGATTTCCTAATTAAGCAGTGTTTAGGCAATCTTATATAGTTTATGAAACAATACTAAACTACCTAATATTTCCTAAAACTAAATTCGTTTTGAACGATTAAATATTAATTCTATGATCTTACATGATTAATGAAATAGTTTTAAAGTTGATACAGTAAGTTTTAAAATGAAACAAAATTTTAAGCATTTGTGATCAACGGATGTCTATAATGTTGATGTAATATCTTTAATTTGTATCTCCAAACGTATACATGTTATGGGAGTTACAGAAAAACCCTGGTATCTTTTCATTAATACAAGATATAGAATAAAAAAAGAGAAAATACATCATACTATAATTAAAAAAATATCCTAAATCATCCTAAAAAATAATGAAAAGTCAAAAGGTGAATTTATTACAAATAATCAATAGAATAATTGAAAAAAATATTAAATGTTTTGTATTGGACTCATATTCTATTTTCTGCACGAGTTATCTTCGCTGAAATAAGTATCTTGAGATCTCAATTTCTGATTGAGGCGTTTCAAAATGCGTTGGAAAGATAACTGCAAGTTGATTCTGTTTCAATAATATATCATGGCTTGGAAATGTTCGAATCTCGCCCAAAAAATTGTTGCAAGTCAGCTAATGTATCGGGCTATAAAATATACTTCAATAAAAATGTTTGAGTCTTATGCTACGATATTATTAGAGGCTCAATTGTTCCTTTAATGCTACGATATTATTATTGCTATCATTAGATTATCCTTACTACGACATTAAATAAATATTTACTACATTATCAGTCTTTTTCTCACGTGAAATGGTGGTGGTGCTTGAGGGAGGTGTGAAGTACCATTTATGTTCATGTGTTCGGGCCATTACTATGGTTTTGGTTGCTTCATGTTTGAATTGAGGTAGGTGATAAGCGAATGGTTCATAAAAATAAGCCTTAAATGTTATGCAATCCGAGACAAAAAAAAATAATATAAAATAAAATATTTTTTTTTGTTAATAAAGTAGAAGGAACAATTCAGAGTAAAGAACCCGAACAATAACATATTATCAATCTTGAATCTGGTTGAGGCCTGAAACTACGCAGTTTCCTTAAGATAGATTTTCAACCACTCCTTGATGCTTGAGATATCTTGGTCATCTGTCTCCCAGGATACAACAACGATATGTTCAGTGCACAATATGCACAACTTGTGAGATCACGAACTAAATCTTGCTAGAGACTATCATCAAAAACAAGAGCGAAAGAGAAGAGTTTTTGAATTGTGTTTAACCTAGTATGTTAGCACGACATTTTTAGTGTTTCACAAGGGATATGGATTAGAAATAATATATTCGGGCTATTAATTAGTATCCAAATAAAATTGAAATAATCAATTAATATTGCCTTAAAAATATTTCGGTCGTTAATAAGCATCCAAATAAAATAAAAAATAATTAATTAATACATATCATATCGTATATATTTGTGGATTACAAGTCATACCATATTTAATATTTAAATTAAAAGGAAATCACATAATATCCTTTTTAATTCAAAATATTCAAAAAGATAAGCTTTACTTAAGGAAAATATTTAATTAGTTGTGGATAAAATATTTGTAGGCCCTTGAAGGGCTCGACTAGTCCGGACATTTGTGTTGTCCATGTCATGCAGGTGCGCCCTCATCCCTGATGGGTTCTGCGGGCTTGGATTTGCACCCCTTTTCTCTTGTGCATGAGACACGGTTTCAACTTAAGGCATTCAATGACTAGCAAGTTTGTTTGTTTATATAAACCATTTCCTTGCTTGATATCCCACCAATGTGGGATATGAGTTTTTCCATTTTCCTTACGTAATACAGTTCTCATGTACCCTACTTTGAGCTTCAATTTTTCATTCATCACTCCTCGTTTTGAGCATATGATCTTTACACCTAGAAAATATCCTCCAAAGTTTCCAATTTATCATATTTTTTCAATAATCCCCCACATGAATGAAATTGATGATTTTATCAAAACATTTTGACTCAATGTGGTGATAGGCCCTACGAACGATAGTTGCATAGGATAGGTAAGTGTCCTCCCTTGAACCTTCCCATGTGACAATATATTTACTTTACTGGCTAATCATTAGACGTGATGTCCTTAAACTGTTCGACCTTTTTTGTAACAATGTTATACTTCACATAACTGTCTTTTCTAACAAGCATATTAGTTCTCATGGGTATGTCTATATAGCCATGGACATCGCCTGGCTCTGCAAGAGTTTGAAAGACTATGCTCTACAGTACCCTTGAAGTGGCCCCACTTCACTTTCACATAGGTGACTTATGTTGCTCTACTCATCGACGCACACAATGGTAATTAAAAGCCTTACTTAGCATATACTAATTTGATCACTGTTTACATCATAAGAATGAACTTGGGATAAAAAAAACCTCATAGTGACTCACACGGTTTATGTAATTAGGTTATCCCTTTGAACCTAGATCTAGGGATCTCCTGTCAACAAGGTACGCTTTTTCTTCACATAACAACTTTAATTTCTATGGGCTTTAGTCTCATTCCTTTATATATTTTCTCAACTTGATCTCGATTTAACCCTTTCGTTAGTGGATCTGTGATGTTATAATTTGATCTTACAAAATCAATAGAGATAACTCCATTAGAGATCAATTGTCTAACAATATTATGTTGACGACGCATATGTTTTGATTTACCTTTATATATAAAATTCTTTGCTCTAGCAATTTGTTGCCTGGTTGTCACAGTATATACATATTGTGGGCATAGGATTTGGCCATTCAGGTATGTCCTCAAGAAAATATTGAAGCCATTTTGCTTCTTCTCCAGACTTATCTAGAGATACAAACTCAAATTCCATTATAGATCTAGTTATAACCGTTTGCCTTGAGGATTTCTATAACATAACTCTTCCTCTCAAAATGAATACATTTCCACTTTTACCTTTGGTGTCTTGAATATCCAATATCCAACTACCATCGGAGTATCCTTCTAAGATGTCATGTTCTTTGGAATAATGCAATTCATAGTCTCAAGTATATCTGAGATATCTCAATATCCTTGTTATCACTTTCCAATGGTCTTTTCCTGAATTTGTTGTAAATATGATTAAACTGCTCACAATAAAAGTGATGTTCGATCTACTGCAACACATAAGATACAATAGGCTGCCTATGACCCTTGGATATTCCACTTGGTGAACACTTTCAGCATGATTTTTAGGCAAATGTGAACAAGAATCTATTCGAGTTATGGCTATACCATAATCATCATTGTTAAATTTCTCGATAATCTTGTCCACATAGTGTGACTAAGTTAGTATGAGGCCTTCATATGACCTTTTAATTTGGATATCCAAATTTGTATCGGCCAATCCCATACCTTTCATGTTAAACTTTGACCTTAGCATATCTTTGGTACGTTTTACCATTTTATTGTTACTTCCAACAATGAGTATGTCATCAATATATAAACATAGAATCACATATCCTATGTTTTTGTTTTTGACATATACACACTTGTTGTACTAATTTATCTTGAAATCGTTTATCATCATGACATTATCGAACTTCTCATGCCATTATTTTGGTGCTTGTTTAATTCCATATAAAGACTTCACCAATCTACACGCTTTTTTTCTTGTCATGAAACTACATGACCCTCAAGTTGTTCCATGTATATTTCTTAATCAATATCTCTATTTAGAAAAGCAATTTAACATCCATTTGATGTACCTATAGATTTCGTAAAGCAACAATTGCAAGTATCATTCTTATGGATGTTATTCTTGATACAAGAGAGTGCGTATCAAAATAATCAAGGCCTTCCTTTTTTTCGATAACCTTTTATTACCAATTTCGCCTTATACTTATTAATTGTTCCATCTGTTTTTATTTTTTGTTTGAAAATCCATTTTGAACCTAGTGGTTTCATTACCGGAGGAAGATCCACTAATTCTCATGTATAATTTTGCATGATGGAATCGATCTCACTTTTAATGGCTTCATTCCATAAGGTGTCTTCCGAAGATCGTATAGTACTTTATCTTTGCATGTATAATTTTGCATGATGGAATCGATCCACTAATAACTTTATCTTTGCTCTTAAGCAAATAGACATAGTAGTACTTTGTGCTATCGTCAATGAAGGTAATAAAATATTTATTCCCTCCTCTCGTTTGTACAAATTTTAAGCCACAAATGTCACTGTGTATTAGATCAAGAGGTTCATTATTTCATTCAACTATTTGAAATGATGATCTTGTTAATTTTGCCTCAACACATGTTTCAAATTTATGTTTATAATCGATATGAAATTAAGGGATGTGTTACAAATTAATTAACCTACACTTGGTATCATAATTAACATGTCCAAGCCTACCATGCCATAAACTAAATGACTAAAGCATATAAACAGAAGAAAAAGCGTTATTCTTATTCATGCTTTTGGATTTTACAGATATTGCATTTAGTGTCCATATATCATTGGATACAAACCCTTTGCCCACAAACATTCCCTCCTTAGACAGAATCAACTTTTGGGATTCAAACACCATCCTAAAGTTGTGAACACTTAAAAGTATCTCAGATACAAGATTCTTTTGTATGTCATGAACATACAATACATTTTACAGCTTGAGTTCTTTGCCAGAAGTCATCTTCATGACCATAGTACCTTTCCCCTTAATCTTTGAAGTCGCAACATTGCCCATGCAGAGCTTCTCCCCATCGTCGCAATGTGTTAAATCAGAAAAGTATCCATTTTCGCAAAAGATATGGCGTGTGGCTCTAGTATCGAGCCACCATTATCTTGGGTTAGACTCAACTAAGTTAACTTTAGAGATCACAACACATAGATCCAAGTCCTCCACGTTCTTGACAATTTCTTCCATATATTTGCCTCGTGAGCCTTGACTTTCTTTGGATGTCTGCATTCAGTAGACTTGTACCCCATCTTTCCATAGTTGTAGCACTTTCCCTGGAGTTTTTCCTTATTGGAAATTCCACTTTTAGGCCCCAGCTTTGACCTATTATTGAGATGTTTTCCCTTCTTGAAGTCTTTGACTTTAACCACATTTGCCTTAGCCTCATTGATGGATTTTTTGTTGAGCTTCTTGACCATGGAGGAACTTATTGTCCTCTTCAATTTGAAGTGTGCAAATAAGTTCCTCCATGGTCATTTCCTTACTCTTATGCTTCAGGTAATTCTTGAAGTTATTCCATCTGGGAGGTAGCTTCTCAATAGTAGTTGCCACTTGGAATGATTCTTTTATGACCATATTCTCAGCAAGAATTCCGTTAATAATCAGTTGGAGTTTCTCCACTTGCTTTAATACTAGTTTAGAATCAACCATAGCATATTTTAAGAATCTGGAAACTAAAAACTTTTTAGCTCCAGTATATTCGGATTGATATTTGTGGTCCAAAGCCTCCCACTATTTCCTTGCAGTCTGATATGTTGAATACACTAGATATAGTGAATCATGTAAACAGTTCATGATATAATTCCTGCATATGAAGTCATCATGCTTCCAAGCTTCAACCATATTGAAGGCGGTGATATTATCCACTTCTCCTTCTCCTTTTCCATCTTTAAAGGCAGGACGATCTTCCTTCAGGTACATAGCATAGTTCACCATGGTTAGATAAAACCATATCTTTTGCTGCCATATCTTGAAATTTTCTCCACAAAATTTTGATGGCCTCTCGATGTGGTTAATTGTCACAGTTAATTGATTATCATTCAGATTCTAAACTGAAATCATCATTCTATTATCCAAGCTGGGCAACCCATTGGAATCTGTTACTTCCATCGTTTAGATTCAAAACAAGACCCTTTTTTGACTTAAGGCCACTTTCTCTCCTGGTTTTGCCTCGAACACATTGAAACTTATAATAATTGCATGTGGTCTTTATCAAACCCAATTCCCGTCAATCTTATTGTAGAGTGTAAGACATGTGGCCTTAATTGCTTTTTTATCCTTTAAAAAAATAAGATGCAGCTTTAATTGTCAAAGATAATCTGCAACAATAAAAAATCTAGCAACAATAAAAAATCTAGCATCACAACATGCTTACCAAGCAATCAAATATTATTTAAACATGGCAAACCACAATTCTAAAACACGACATCTTCTAACTCAACATGCTTGCAATAAAACATGCTTAACAAACAGCATACTTATCATGCATAATTCAACATCACACCATACAAACATCCAAGCATAGAATCCATTGCTCGATTACGCGGCTCTTTTAGATTCTTTTCTGTTTTTGGGAAATTTTGCTTCCAATTTTGGGTTAAATGTAAAGAAAGTTCCGTTGCTTCTTCTTGCGCAGAAAGTTCCTTTTTTGGGTTGGGGTTGGGGTAGGATTGGTGTAAGTATTTTTCTTCAGTTTCTTGTCAAATGGGATTATTTTAATTATTTTTTTGAGTTATTTTTTCTATGCAAATGGAAACCTAGACTTTTTTCCATTGCCGAATTCCTATTTACGATTCTAATTATGTTGATTTATTTTCTTCAATTGATGCAATAGAAATTCATTATCTCTAAAGACTGGCAAATTACGTATAGATTTCACCATAATTGAATTATTCTGAAGGTGAATAGAGAAAATCTGCCTTGACATAGAATGGAATTCAAAAGCATACGAGTTTCACATTTAAATGAAACTAGAAGTGTTTTTCTTATTTGTTATGCCATCTTTATCAAATTTTCTTTTACAAACGCTTTAATTTTTAACACAGTTATTTCCAGGGAAAACCGTTCTTATCAGGTATGGTTAGAAGCATCGATGTACCCATTAACATTTCATGTTTTGAGTTGATTAAGCCAAACTTCGATGAAACCAACTGACATTTTTATCAGGGAAAACTTATGTTTGTAAGATTTGAGGAGAAGAACGGCATACTTGGTCGTCGGTAGTTCACACCTGGAAGAGACTAATGGCGGCTGATGATGGTGCTTGCGCTATGGTGGATGTGCAAGTTAGTGTTTAGAGCATTTGAACAAATTTGAGAGAGGAAGAGAAAGCATTGATCGAGAGGAAGAGGGATTTGGGGGGGGGGGGGGGTTTATTAAACTTTGTGGGGGTGGGGGGGGGGGTTTCCCAAATGCCACTATAGTACAAACTATCTTGACGTTTTAAAAAGAAACGCCAATAGCATTGCAACTTATTGTGGCGTTTTTAAACAAAACCCCAGAAACGTATCAAACTATTACAATGTTTCTACAAAAATTCTATCTTTTTACATTATATAACGGCATCTTTACACAAAATGCCACTAAAGTATCAACCTATTGCGGTGTTTTCCCAAAAACACCTCTGTTTAACGATCTATAATGTTGTTTATACAGAAACGCCGCTAAAATTATAATATTAGTGGCGTTAACAAGTAAAACGCCGCTATATACCAAGCTTGATGCAGTAAAAAGAAACAAAAACCGAATTAGTAACCAATGTTACTACACCGACAATTTTTGTCAAAACATATTTGCCCACTTTAAGAAAACCCGTTAAAACGGTAGGATAATTCCTGGCAACGAATTAATTCGATTTTCACAAGTTTCGACTAGTCTTGGATTTGTTTTCAGAAAGGTAGAAGAAAGACTTGTCTTAAGATTGTTATGCAATCCGAGACAAAAATAAAATAAAATAAAACTAATCGAATTTTTTTAATAATGTAGAAGGAACAATTACGAGTAAAGAACCCGAATAATAACAAATTATTGATTTTGAATATTGTTGAGGCCTGTAACTACACAGTTTTCTTAAGACATATTTTTTTGCCACTCCTTAGTGCTCTAGATATCTTGGTCGTTTGTCTCCCAAGATACAACAACGATATAATCAGCACATAGTAGCACTTGTGAGAACACGAACCAAATCTCGCTAGAGACTATCATCGAAAACAATAGAGAAAAATAAGTGTTTTTGAACTGTGTTTAACCTAGTAGGTTAGCACGGTATTTATAGTGTTTCACAAGGGAGACGAATTGGAAAAATATATTCGAGCTATTAATTAGTATTCGAATAAAATCGAAAATAATCAATTAATACCACCTTAAAAAAATTCGATTGTTAATAAGTATCCAAATAAAATCAAAAATAAATAATTAACACAGAATCATATTAAATATATTCGTGAATTGCAACTCATTATGTATTTAATATTTAAATTAAAAAGAAATCTCATAATATCTTTTTTTTAATTTAAAATATTAAAAAAGATGATTAAAGAAAATATTTAATTTATAGTGGGTAAAATATTTTGCACGTTCTTCGCTCAAAATCGTAAAATGTAGTTCTAGATGGTTTTATTGCAAAGTGAAATTTAATTCATTTTATGGCAGAATTGATTTGTCGTTATCGCTTTGGGAAAATATCTTTCCAGCATTTAAAGGCAAATGCAAGTCTTCTTTCTTCTTTACCACACAATAAACAATGATGGAAGATCAGATTTCCATATAAAAGTCTACTTTGCTTTATCCTTTATCATGTCTCTCACTCTACTTCAATGGAGGTTTGGTTCTTAATCCTTCTCACCATCTCAATTTCTCTCATCTTCAAAGCCATCTTCAACCTCTTCACCCCTTCCAAAAGGCGCACACACCCTCTACCTCCAGGCCCTTCCACTTTCCCCATCATCGGCAACATCTTATGGCTCACCAAATCTCCCATCCAACTCGAGTCAATTCTCCGCAACCTCCGCAAAAAGCACGGTTCCATGGTTACTCTCTACATTGGTTCCCGTCCCTCCATCTTCGTCTTTGATCGTTCCCTTGCTCACCAGGCTTTAGTCCAAAGCGGGGCACTGTTTTCCGACCGCCCCGAAGCTCTTCCCACCGGCAAAATCACTTCGAGCAACCAACACAACATCAGCTCCGCACGATACGGAACAACCTGGCGGGTTTTACGGCGGAACCTGACGTCGGAAATCCTCCATCCTTCGCGTATCAAATCGTATTCCCATGCTCGTAAATGGGTTTTGGACATTCTTTTTGACGAGTTACAGTCTAAGGCTAAAACGGGAGAACCGGTTCAGGTTCTGACTCATTTTCAATACTCCATGTTTTGTTTGCTGGTCTTGATGTGCTTCGGCGACAAGCTTGGTAAAGAGCAGATCAGGAAGATCGAGGATGTTTTACGAAGGGGACTGGTGAGTTTTGGAAGATTCAGTGTGCTCAACTTCTGGCCTAGGGTTACCAAAGTTCTGCTTCGCAAGCGATGGCAGGAGTTTCTTCAGCAACGCAAAGAACAAGAAGATGTGCTGATTCCATTAATACGAGCAAGAAACGAAGTTAAAGAGGAGAAACTGAGCAACAAGGAAAGTGATGATGATTATGTTTTGGCATATGTTGATACATTGCTGGATTTGGAGTTACCGGAAAGAGAAAAGGAAGCTTAACGAAGGGGAAATCGTCAGTTTAGCCTCTGAATTCCTTAATGCCGGCACTGATACAACCTCCACCGCTTACACTGGATCATGGCAAATTTGGTGAAATACCCTTATATTCAACACAAGATGTTGCTCGAAATCGAAGGGGTTGTGGGAAATGAGAGGAAATCAAAGAGGATGATTGCAAAAGATGCCTTATCTGAAAGCAGTGATCTTGGAAGGGCTGAGGAGGCACCCACCGGGCCACTTTGTGCTTCCCCATCGTGTGAAAGAAGACACTCTACTTGGGGATTATCTTGTCCCCAAAGATGGAACGATCAACTTCATGGTGGCAGATATCGGGTGGGATCCAATGGTGTGGGATGATCCATGGCGTTTAAACCAGAGAGGTTCTTGAGAGAGACGGGGAAGTGTTTGATATCACAGGGAGTAGGGAGATGAAGATGATGCCTTTTGTGCTGGGAGAAGGATCTGTCCTGGGTTTGGGTTGGCCCTTTTACATCTGGAGTATTTTGTGGCGAATTTGATATGGAGATTCGAATGGAAGGCTGTGGGTGGAGATGAGATCAGCTTGGAAGAGATGCAGAACTTTACGGTAGTGATGAAGAATCCATTGATGGCCCACATTTCGACAAGGAACATATAGGTACTGCTATCATGCTTCAATCTTTTTTTTTTTTAAGTGAAGTCCAGTATGCTTAAATCAATCAGCTGATAAAGGGTCATATGTATAGTTATGATGTACGCGTGTTCCTTATTTTAATGATACACGTCTCCGTAAAATATTCTGCTCTAGATTTAAACATGTGGAACAATATTGCTAACGTGGTTGGACAACAAAGGAAAACTCTATTGCTTTCACTCTATTTAATTTCAAGATAAACTACTTTATTTATTAAAAAAATCAGTAAAATATATCAAATATCATCGAATTTCAGATGTTGTATTATTTATATTATTGAATTTTCAATTTTTCAATCATAATACTGAATTTTGATTTTCGTTCTAAATATATGACTAAATTATTAACGACGTGATGACATGTTGTGGAGGAACATAAGCACAGTCAATAGGGCTATGACCCCTAAAATTTAATTATAATTTAGACCCTTTAAATTTTAAAAAATAAAATTTGGTTGTCTCAAAATTTTATATTAAATTTTAATTTTTTTAATGTTCTTAATTAAATCTCTTCCCATAATTTAAAAAAAAAATCTTATTAGGCCTTCCAAAAATTTAAATTTTTAGTTAGACCTTAATATTTTTGGAAAAAATATAAATTAAACCCTTCAAAACTTTAGAAATTTTATTTAAATTTCAAAATATTTTAAAGTTTTAATTTGCTCTCCTAAATTTTAACATCAAATTTTGCCACTGATGACATGGATGATGACTACAAAGTTGGTTGACGATTGTCGATTTAGACACTTCATCAAAATAATATCTTTTTTATTTGACTGTTAATAATTTAATGGTCAGTGGTATAATTAAAATAAAAATTAAAGTTCAGTACAATAATTGATAAAATTAAAACTTAAATGCTATACAATACTTAAAGTTCAATGATATCTAATATAATTTACCCTTAACTTTAAGCTTCGGTGAAATTCTATGGCATTTTCATACTTTCTTTGGCAAAATTTTAAGGTCTTGGTATTGTGCAAGTACTCCTCTTCCCTTTGTGTCATTTGTGTCCTCCAATATTTTTTTAGATTTAATGTAAAAAAATTCTCAAATTGTATCATTTTTCTTAAAATAGTGCACAACTTTTTATTCAATGAATTTAAGTGTCACTTTAAAAAGCTTTAAAATATTATCATATTTTTAAAAAATATCATTTTTCTTAAAATTATAAAAATTTCAATACCTAAAAATCACAAATGTAGGTTTTGTTCTTCGTTGGGTAGGGTTCGTAAGTTGTTATTTTTGTGGTTGGTCATTGGGTAATTAGTGGTCGATAGAGGTTCGATCGGGTGGAGGTTCGGTCGATTACAATAATAGCAAGACTGGTGGCTGGCATGGGTTTATGGATGGAAATTAAGGTTTTAGATGTTTTGGGGGATTTTTGAGATTTAAGAAAACTTTGAGGTTTTTCCAAAAATTATAATTTTTTGATTTTTTTACTTCAAATAAAAAAATTCTATAAGTGTGACATGCAACAAATAACAAAATTTTATAATAGTCTCTATGAATTAAGCATATGAAGTGGTAACGTTTGTAACGTTTGACACCTAAATTAAAAAAAAATTAGGCACCACTTTGTGAACAACTTTATAATCTGAACACTTTTTTATACTAACCTTTTTTTACACGTAAACTTTATTTCACAATAAAATCCATGTAATTTTCCAAAAAGATTTATCTTTTTATTTTACATCATTTTCAACCTTTATACCCATATAATCATCCTTGTCTGCGATGAAACCCACATAAACAATGTAAATCAATTTGCCCAGCTCCTTTAATCATTCTTCCATAGTAATCTTCTAAGTTTTCTGTCGCAATCGTCTTTCGGGTAGACCCGGAATTGAACTTCGACTTAAATAAGACACTTTAGAGTCGTCACCGATCATATAAAAATATTTAGGATGATTGGACACCATTTTACCTGATCTGCGTTGTACCAGAAATATGTCGGATTCAGGAGACGGTTACAGTAAACGAAGAATTAACACCCTTGAACTGCCCTTTCGAAACCATTTTAATTTGTCAGTTGTCTTAATTCGAAAATTAAAATTAAAATTTAAAGACTCGCGAATTACTTACCTTTGATCGATTGAAATTATCTCTAAAAACTTAAAACGTTATATTATAAAATAAAAGAAATATCAAATAAAAATTAAATTTAAAAAAAATCAAAGAACGAAATACTAAATTTTAAAAAAAATGTTATATGAAAAATGTTAAAAGAAAAATAAAATAAATGAAGAAAAATATTAAATTCAGAAAATAAAATAAAAAAATAAAAAATGTTAAAATAGAAAATAAAAATAAAACAAAATAAAATAAAGAAGTGAGAAAATAAAGATAAAACAAAATAAAATTAAAAAAAGAAGTGTTAAATTTTAAAGAAAATATAAGGAAAGGAAAAAATAAAAGTAAAATAAAATGTATAATAAAATAAAATAAAAGATAAAATAATAAAAAATAGTAATAAAGATAAAAATGAATTTTTAAAACTTGATTTTAAAATAAAATAAAATAATTAAATAAAATAAAATAATTAAATAAATAATCTAAAGAGATTGAGATAAAAAGAAACTTAGTGAAAGCAGTCTTAGACTTCAGTTTTACCTCAAATTCCTTGGATCATCGAAACTGATTTTTACTTCAAGATTCACGTTGATTACAATGTCAATTCTTCGTTGCCGACTCGGATTATGTTGTTTCAACAATAACTGGTTTCGATATCAGTTTCCTCTTAGCAAATAATTTTGCTAAGTGTGTTCTCGGAAAGTCGAATATGAATTCTCACGTTTGGGACCGAGCCTTCGCTTTAGCCTTTAGCTTAAAAGAAAATTAGCTAAGCATGCCCGATTCATACTTAGCATAATTGTTGAAAACGAAATTTAAAAGAAAGTAAAGAAGTGTGCGAAAAAATAGAGAGAAAACTAGAGATAAAAAGGAGATTTTAATCTCAGATCTGTGTGTGAGCTAAAATATGTGTTTAGGCTTACCATGATAAGGTATTTATAGCCTTCAAATTCCTAAAACCAAATTAAAGATAATTCCTAAAATAATATTTTTATCCTAATTAAAACACTTAAAATTATTTAAACTAAAATATCTAAAACAAAGATAAAATAAAATAATATTTAAAATAATATCCTAAATCCTAATTGAAATACTAACATTTATTTAAACTAAAATAAAAAGATAAAATATAATATTAATATATATACTAAATTAGCCCCGAAGAAAATGGGTGTCTACAGCTGCCCCGCTTTGTCCTTTTTCGTGTAACGAAAAGTAGGACAAAGATAAAATGACACAAATTTTCATTCGGTAATTACGAATGACTTCTCTGTCGCGAAGTTGGGTCAGTTTTGAAATGATATCATTCTTCATGAAATTGGAATTGGAGTTAGTTTTGAAATGATATCCTTCTTCATGAAATCGGAATTAGAGTCGTAATGTGGATTCTTGTTGCCAAATCATAGTCAACCTTAGTCTTCTTCTCGGTTTAAAGACCTCGGTTTGAAAATTCAACCGAAAAGTAGTTCTTCGATTCTACCATATGGTTGATATGCCCTGGAGTTGAATGGAATCAAACTCGAAGGTTTTTGTTGACATATAGCCCTTCTCGCCTTGAGCTATGCTGTAAATTCGGCTGAGAGATAGTTCCTTGTTGCTAAATTGCAACAAACTTAGCTCTTCTTCTCGACTTAAAGACCTCACTTTAAACTTCAAACGGAAAGATAAAATATAATATTAATATATATACTAAATAAGCCCTAGACGAAAATGGGTGTCTACACTTTCCTTAATGAAACCCATTGAAAACAAAACATTCATCAACTCTTTTGCATTGATGAATTTATCCTTATTTTCATAAAACACATTGAAAGATTCTTTCACTTCCATTACGACCACTATATATATGTATTGTATTGTTAGTTTAGCTTATATGATTGTAATATGTATGAGTGAAAAGAAAAAAAATACAAGAGATTGTGCGTAAAGCTTAGTAAAGCTATATTGGTGTTTGTAAACTAACTGAAGCTAGTGTTATACTCATATTTTGGTTCATGATAATAACGTATGAGTTATAAAGTTCATCGAGTGTCTGCCAACACTTCCAACAAGTGGTATCAGGAGTTGGTTCGAGTTTATGTTGCAGTGAAAATGACCAACATGAATCAACCATAAATCCCGAGATTGAAAAAGTCAAATTATGGTAATTGAAACATCTAAATGAAGGTGTTACTCGATTCCCAAGATTATTGGGATATCGTCGAGGATGGTTATATCGAGCCCAAAAATGAAACAGCAGAAGCAACCTTGACCAATGAAGAGAAATGGGTATTGAATGAATCCCGGAAAAAAGAAAATAGAGCATTGTTCTTTATTTTTGAAGGAGTAGATGAATCTACCTTTAAAAAAACTCAGATGCGAAGATCACAAAGCAGGCATGGGAGATTTTGCAAAAATCTCTCCAAGATTCTGAAAAAAAGAAAAAAGGTATGTTTCCAATCGCTTAGAGCTGCATTTAAAATGCTAAAAATGAAAAATACAGAAATAATAGATGATTATGTTAACTTGTAAAATAGGTTGTAAACAAAAAGAAAACAAATAATGAATCATTCGATGAAGTTAGAGTGATTGAAAAACTTTTATGGGATTTGACACGAAAATTTGACTACATGTGTTGAAATATGTATCGATATAACAAATTTTAAGACAAAATGTTTTTGGACTTGAATTGAATTTATTCAAAGTTTTCAAAAGGTTTCAAAAATAATTCAAAGTCCATTAAATTCGGATTTGAGCAAAAATATTAAGAGGTATCGATACCCCACAGGGGTATCCATACACCATGAAGGCTCAAATTACAGAATGCAAAAAGGGTACCAATACCCCCAGGGGTATCCATACCCAGGTACTGATACCCCCAGGGTATTCATACCCCCTGGATACAACGGATAGTTTAATTTGAATTTAATGAAGGAGTGTCGATACCCTATGAAGGGGTACCGATACCCCCTGTTATGGGCTGCCTTGATTTGTAGAACAATCATCCCCAAACAGCTCCAAAACATCCCCAACGGCTATATACGACTTCAAACTCATTTCAAGCTATAAATACAAACTGAGGATACTTGAAGAAGAAAGAGAACAACTATCCAAGCAATCAAACACAAGAGAAGAGTTTTTTATTCTTATTTCATCTTTCTCTTGTAAATATTTTGTTATTGCGAGCTCAATCTTGTAAATACCTACCTTAGAGAGGTTTTCTTGTTTAGGTTTCGTATCCTTTGTAAACGGGAAAGTTTATAGCTTAGCCCATGTAAAAGCTAGGGAAAGGTTCTAGTTTATCCCATGAAAAACTAGGGAGTTGTAAAGGTTATCTCTTTGTCCTTAAAAAGAAAGAACAAATTAGTGAATTTGTTGGAAAATCCTTGGTGAGGAGCTAAGGTAGTGGATGTAGACATGGTTGAGAAGTCGAACCACTATAAATCGCTTTGCAATTATCTATCTTTCAATCTCCTTACTCTCTAAACACAAAAACCATTCCGACTTCTCCTTGCAAACCATTCCGGTTGTCGATTCGAGTTTCTAAAATTCCAACAACATGGTTATCGCAATAGAAGAATTAAAAGATTTATCCCATATATCGATCAATGAGCTTTTGGTTCACTTCAAGCCCGTGAGAAGAAAGTTAAGCATCAATGAAGGTGAAACCAATAGTAGCTATACATGAGGTCGAAGAAATCATGGTGGTTATCATGGAAGATACAGAGGTGGATGAGGAGCACAAGGACGGGGTGGTCAATTACTAGACACAACTCAAACAAGTGAAAATTCTCAAACATCAAGTCGTGGACGAGAATTTAGAGTCAAGCCTGAGGTCGAGATAGATATCAACAGGGAAATAAATCGAGGTACAATGTTATAACTACAATAAAGGTCACTATAGTTATGAGTGTAGATCAGCTACCAAACAAGAAGAAAGAGATAATGTAGCAGTAGCTAAAGAAGAAAATGTTGAAAAATCTCATGTTTTCTTAACTTGCAAAGAAATGGAGAATTCAAGAAAAATATATGGTATCTCGATAATTGTTCCAGTAACCACATGTGTGGCCGAAAGGAGTTGTTCGTGAAGTTAGATATAATAATTCATGGACAAGTAACTTTTGGTGATAACTCGAACGTGGAAGTCAAAGACAAAAGCAAAGTCATGATTACACAAAAGAATAGTGAAAAAAGTACATCTTAAATGTTTATTTATGTACCAGTTTTGAAAAGTAATATCATCTGCATTGGTCAACTTCTAGAAAAATGATACGAAGTGGAGATGAAAAACCACTCATTTGCCATAAAAAATAAAGATGGAGAGTTAATTGTCAAAGTTGATACTCAAAATCATCTATTTACCATTGATATCGAGTCAAGAGAAGTCAAGTGCATGAAAATGGTAATTAAAGATGATTCATGGTTGTGACATATACGTTACATGCATCTTGGTTTCTCGGATCTGAAGTTCTTATCGAAGACAAATATAGTTGAAGGAGTACCAGAGATCAACCCTCCAAATCAATTATGTGAGGCATGCCTTAAAGGAAAGCAACACAGACAAAACTTTGAAGTTGACAGATCTCGATGAGCCCAAAAGTAGTTGGAGATTGTACATAGAGATATAACTAGTCCTTTTAACATACCATCACTTGGTAGAAACATGAATTATCTAATTTTTATTAATGATTTTAGTATAAAAATTAGGTTTATATTTTGAAAGAAAAATCATAAGCACTGAAGAAAGTGAAATAATTCAAAGCTATGGTAAAACAACAAATTGGCCAATATCTAAAGATACTTAGATCATATATGGAGATTGTACATAGAGATATAACTAGTCCTTTTAACATACCATCACTTGGTAGAAACATGAATTATCTAATTTTTATTAATGATTTTAGTATAAAAATTAGGTTTATATTTTGAAAGAAAAATCATAAGCACTGAAGAAAGTGAAATAATTCAAAGCTATGGTAAAACAACAAATTGGCCAATATCTAAAGATACTTAGATCATATAGAGGAGGCGAGTATGCATCAGAATTATTTGAAGACATCTGCAAAGAGAAATGAATCATCCATCAGTTGACAGTTAGATACACGCCTCAACAAAATGGAGTTGTAGAAAGAAAGAACCGTACAATCCTTGATACGACAAGAAGTATGATAAAAGGTAAGCACCTATAAAAAAAAATTAGGCCGGAGCTGTGCAATTTATTGGCTGAACCGATGTCCAACCAAGAGTGTGAAGTGTATGACTCCAAATGAAGCTTGGAATGATCAGAAACTGGGAGTTGGACACTTTAATACTATAACACCCCCAACCCGTATCCAACCCAAATACGAATCTGAGGTGTCACATTGACTTTACAAAGTACATATATTTATAAAACCATAGTAAATTTAAATCTTTTATTAACACAAAACTATATATATATTGAAAAATTTAAAAAAAAAAATCACCTCGATCAGAGCGTACATATTATATGAATATATTTACATGCCAACACATATATATTACATAAACGAACATACTGTGTAAGGTTCTTTTGATATGATCTTCAAATGATGATATTCGGCGTGGCTGCTTTTAAGACTGATCTTCTTGCTTTTTTGTACCTACGTGTAAATCAATTACACACTAAGTCATATACTTAGTGAGGCATAGAATATAATAATGAATTTCCTATGAATATGAACATGCAAATAATTACTCATGTAATAATCATATAATAAATTAATCATGTCATACATATAATACATCATAAACAATAATAATATAGTAACATATACTCATATAAATACATTGGATATTTCTTATAGGCCCATGTACATTACTGAGAACTTAAGGTATGTGAGTACATTGAGGTTGTGCACTATGTTGTCACCACAGCTCGTATGGGGTTCCACTAGGGGCATGTGAAATTTGTCCCGAAGGACCTCTGTAAATGTCCCGAAGGACCTATGAAACCCTCGACTCTTGGCATGCTAACTATACCCTAGCTCTCATATCACATAACATGATCATTATTGTTATTATTCATTTGTTCATGTATTCATATACTTTCTCCTGTATTCACATATATCTTTTCTTTTATCACGTAGAACATATACATATCATTATCTATCTCGTATCATGTAACATATATACTTACATCTATTCATATGAATCATATAACATTTAACAATTTCTATAAACATATAAAACATATATAACTTGTGCATATATGTATAATAACCATCATGTATTCATGTTCAAATAACTATGCTATAACTATTAATTATAGGAATAGACTTTTCACAAGTCATAATTCCTTTGAACTACATCTCTAGTATGCACTCACCTTAGCCTTGTTTGCTTTGATTCAATCCTATTTCTTTGATTGTTTCGGAACGAGATTACGTTCTATATCTACACAATAATACATGGATCCATTTCAGTATTCTAATGGATATACTCTAATTGTTCACTCCTTAAACTAAAAGAAAGGCTAATTACATCTTTTATTTAAGGTATGCATCGATACACTCTGTGGTGCATCAGTACATTGATTCAATCCTATTTCTTTGATTGTTTCGGAACGAGATTACGTTCTATATCTACACAATAATACATGGATCCATTTCAGTATTCTAATGGATATACTCTAATTGTTCACTCCTTAAACTAAAAGAAAGGCTAATTACATCTTTTATTTAAGGTATGCATCGATACACTCTGTGGTGCATCAGTACATTCCTTAACATGTGTATCGATGCACTAACTATGCATCGATACACAAATTACATTCGATGTTTTTATTTTGAAGGGTACATCGATGCACTTCCTGTGCATCGATACACTGAATAATTTCTAGAAATTTACCCTTGATGCATTGGTACATGTTGAATCTGTACCGATGCACACTGGCCCAAAATTCCAATTTTTTGCACGAAAATCACTCAAGTTAGCTCAATTGTGTCATATTTTAACCCATGTCATATACCTAACTTACATACACTTACTTAAACCAATTAATACCCATTTATCACATCTTAAACCTCAAAATCCTATCCACCCCTGGGATTAAAAAATTAAACTCAATTTTTGAACATGTTCTAAATCCTCTTCTAACACCTCATATCTCTTAATTCATTCATTGACAAGTCAAATTTAATCTCAAATTCCACTTAGCAACTTTATTCCAAATTTTCATTCAAGAGTTCCTAATCTTTAATCTCTCCTAAGTCCTTCATCCTTTGATTTTAAGATAACTTAAGCTTTTCTTAAGCTTTATTAATACCTTAATAATCAAAACTCACTTAAACATAAAAGAAATATTCCACAGAAATCATACTCACCTTAACCAAGGAGCTAACGGGAAGAAGAAAACAAGAAAAATAAGCTTTCAGACTTCTTTCCCCAAATCCCACATGTTTATCCTTAAATAAATGAGAGAAAATATCATTAATATTGAAAAGACCATAATAACCCTCATTCTTTCCATCCTTGCAATTTAATCCACTACTTAAATATTCCTATTTAATTCCTTATACTTTTCAATCTTTCGAAGTCAAACCTTAAAGTTTCAAAATTTCCATTTTAGTCACTAACCGCAATTTTGGGATATTACAAATCTCCCCTCCTTTTAAGAAAATTCGTCCTCGAATTTTCATTACACATACCGTTAAGAACATCTTTTAATTTTCTCTCGCTACTTTCTCTAGTTTATCCCTTTGCAATTTATAATCAACGATTTACTTTCAATTTCCAAAGAATCCAATCCATTTCTAATTACCTTATAACAATAACTAACCTGTTATTCCATCATCCTTTAACCCAGAACGCAACATTAAATCTTCTTCAAATGTGATTAAACATATACTTTACGGAATCAAACAATATTTTCATAACACTATCTACCATTTCCTTACTTTCATACCAACTTATAATTCACACTTTACACCATTTTTCTTTTAATTTCCCTATCTATTTAATCCTTTATAAATTATCATCTCCTTGTCTCATAGATCATATCTTTTTCCTTTATGCTCCCATACTCTTTTCGTATCACTTATAATTATCCTTAAACAACACCCTTATCGTAATTTCATAATTTCAATAGTTAATACTATTTGCACAATTTTTCTTTGTAAAATCCTTATTCCAGTCACAAGATACTTATATCTTTCTATTATCTTAAAATTTTCTGTTAATCCTTAACTTCCGTTATCACACCAATCCTTTAACTCAAATACTTGCACCATCCTATTACTTTGTTATTCAACTTAATTCTCTAAAGCAAAACATAAACCTTTGTCAAATCATCCACATATATATCCTTTCTAATCAAAATAACTCATCTTTTATTTCCTTAACTTATTAAACCTTCCTTTTTACTCATCCATAATACAATTTCCTTGATTCACATTCAAACATTCCATCTACCTTTATTTTTTAAACTACTCACTAAAATACACATTCTTAAACTCTTCCAAAACCATATAACTATATAACTAGTCTATTTCCAATATTACTTCCAATCCCTTGAAGAATAACTCCATTAGATTAACATAGATTTTAATTCTCTAAATCCAAATGGAACACCTCAAACATAACTTGTTTACTTGAGCACCGTGCCTTACTAGATTTGTCACTTCAATATTACTACAAATGATTTCTAACTAAATTCTCCCTTCTCTTACCCATTCACTACTCATATATGGATATTCAAGCTCAGATCACCAAATATCATAACGTATTTACTGTACAATAGAATGATACCTGCTATTATCTCTGGGTCATCACCGTCTTCATTGATCTTGAGATTATATACTCTAGTCGTGGAGCGTATTTCCTGTTGAGTAGAAGATTCTGTTTGATTTCTTCCTCTACCTCTACCCCGTCCTCTCTAAGACATCGAAGCAGATCGCTCCGACTGTACATGCTCTTTGGTCCTCAACGGATAGTCCATCAGGTAATGGCCTGTTTCTCCACATCGAAAACAGTCTCTACTAACCACTCTACACATTCCACTATGACTTCTTCCACATATCTGACATTGTCTAATTTGACTATATTGTGCTCGCTTATCACCAGACCCTCAAGATTGAGTCTGTCTGACTCTCATCTGATTCGGTTCTTTAATGGAATATGCCATCGACTCTGAGTGTGCTTGAGATAAAAAATCAGAATCTCTGCTTCTCTTAGGGGGTGCAGAACTTGATAAAGCCCCAGTTCGTTTAGAAGATTGAGCTCTCTGCTCCCCAAACCGTTCATTCTGAGCTCTTTCAAGAGCTTTTACACAATTCACTACCTCTTGGACGAGACAAGTTCAATACAATTCATATATCGTTCAATCTTAGGTTCAAACCCTCTACAATCCATTCGCATGCATCTTTCTCGGTTGGAATCAACTCAGCCACAAAATGACTTAACTTGTTAAATTCACACTCATACTCACACACAGTACAACTTATCTGCTTTAGATTCAAAAATTCTTTCTTCATTTGCCTGATGAACTGATCTCCTATATACTTGTTCTTAAACTCTTCTAAGAACAAATACCAAGTTATTTGACCACTTGGCATCCTCAATGTGACATTCGTCCACCAAATTCTTGTTTGCCCATGTAGCAAGGAGACTACTCCGTCTAACTTTTCCATATCAGAACAGTGGAGTCCCTCTAACATGATATTCACATCGTTGAGCCAAAGGTCCGCAACAATGGGACCTTCATCGGCTTCACCTTTGAATTCAGGAGCTCCTAATCCCTTTAACTCTTTTGCCATGTCCATTCTTTGCGATGAAAAGGCAGGAGGTTGGAAACGCGTCAATATTACGTTTAACCTCCTGAAGAAGACATCTTGGTCTTGTACAGGAATTCCAAAAAGTGAATGTCCTTCACCTTGCCTGGCCAAGGCAGGTGAATTACTACTCTCAGCAAATCTATCATCTCTCGCTTTACTTTGGGAGCTATCTTGTCCGGACATCTAATAAGACATAACCAAATATCTCTATTAGCTAAACAACATACTCATTACTCTTATTAGATCAGAAGTTCTTACTACTATGTTGGCATGTACACTTTTGACTTCGGTTTATGTCGAGAATCGACTAAATCGTAATTCTAATACCATTAAATATAACACCCCTAACCCGTATTCGACCCGAATACGAATCTGAGGTGTCACATTGACTTTACAAAGTACATATATTTATAAAACCATAGTAAATTTAAATCTTTTATTAAGACAGAACTATATTTACATTGAAAAATTCAAAACATTTCACCTCGATCAGAGCGTACATACTATATGAATCTATTTACATGGCAACACATATATATTACATAAACGGACATATTGTGTAAGGTTCTTCTGATCTGATCTTCAAATGATGATATTATGCGTGGTTGCTCTTAAGACCGGTCTTCTTGCTTTTCTATACCTACGTGTAAATCACTTACACGCTATGTCATAGATTTAGTGAGGCATAAAATATAATAATAAATTTCCTATGAATATGAACATGCAAATAATTACTCATGTAATAATCATATAATAAATTAATCATGTCATACATATAATACATCATAAACAATAATAATATAGTAACATATACTCATGTAAATACATTGGATATTTCTTATAGGCCCATGTACATTACTGAGAACTTAAGGTATGTGAGTATATTGAGGTTGTGCACTATGCTGTCACCACATCTTGTATGGGGTCCCACTAGGGGCATGTGAAATTTGTCCCGAATGACCTCTGTAAATGTCCCGAAGGACCTATGAAATCCTCGACTCTTGGCATGTCAACTATACCTAGCTCTTATATCACATAACATGGGAATTATTGTTATTATCCATTTGTTCATGTATTCATATCCTTTCTCATGTATTCACATATGTCTTTTCTTTTATCACATAGCATATATACATATCATTATCTATCTCGTATCATGTAACATATATACTTTCATCTATTCATATGAATCATTTAACATTTAACAATTTCTATAAACATATATAACATATATAACTTATGCATATATGTTTAATAACCATCATGTATGCATGTTCAAATGAATATACTATAACTCACTAGTAGAAAAAACCCCTTTAATGACGCGCATTGCGCGTCATCTATGGGTGCGGATGACACACATTTGCCTGTCGTTGAAGCCACCGACATGAATTTAAGATGACTCACAACTGTACGTCATAAATTTGTGACGCGCATTTATGACACGCATTTATTACGCTTATTGCGTGTCATTGAAGCCCCCGTCATAAATGAAGATGACATATATTTGCGTGCCATAAATTTATGACACGCATTTATGACTTACATTGCGTGTCATTGAAGCACACGTCATTAGAAAAGATGACACATATTTGTGTGTCGTAAATTATATATATATATATATATATATATATATATATATAAATTGTAGATTGACAAATAATCAAACTAAATCACATTTAATGCCTCATAATACTAAATATATATATATATATATCATATTATATATAAGCAATCCATTTGCATACAATATATTAACATTAAGTTATAAAAAAATATTGTAATCATATGTCGATACAAAATATCACGGTATAATAAAGTTTTCCACATAAGATACCCATTCTTTGCGAATATCAAACATGTCGACGTTGCGGGAGATGCAACTCCTCTAGCTTCTTCTGTAATTTTGAAGTTGCTACTTCAGAGTCGAAAAGTCTTGAAATAGGTTGCGAAAGACCATTGGCTTCAACTGAACTAGTAGGAACATCAGATGCACCAGCTGTTCCCGAACCCTTCCCAAAATTAGAGCTGATCACCTTTGGTTTCCACTCCTTATTTGAACCAACTGCTGATGACATATCGGAATTAATACTTTGCATATATTAATCAAGCATCAACTATCTTCAGGTGAGAACATAAAGTAGTCCAAACATTTGTAAAGAGCAAACATTTTCATTTATGGTTATCAAGTCATCACTCATCACTAAGTAATATGAAAAGAACGAAAAATCAAGTAAATTTGTGGTAAAGGTATCTTAAGCTTTTAAAGCTTTACTTTTCATTTCTCACAGTTACACTATTATTTAAGGGGATACTTCTATTTACATATGGGTAATTCACCCATCCTTCTCGGTTATAATGATGATTTTCATTCAAACTTGCAACAAACATGCTACTGAATTCTATTTCGCTCAGAGGAAAAGGTGATTGATATCCATTTACCAAAGTTAGTTATAGATTCCAATGATTATAAGGAGTAACATAGTGGGTCTGAACTCTGAACATCCTTAATCAATCAAACAAAGGAGGGCATTCAACTAAACTTTCCTGGTCTAAATGAATTTAGATCAATCCCATCTCTAACAAATAACGCACATATCTTGATAACTTAAGCATCCATGTACAGTCCAGTAAAAAGCCAAAAATCAACTTTTTTTAAATATCAACATTCACATAGACTGCAATAACTTTCATTATATCAGTATGGGATGGGAGATTGTCGAGTGCAAGCTAGACATGCATCATAAATCTTCACTGGATAGCTAAAGATTCTAGAACCAATTAACTATTTTTTAAAACTGATATCCACTTCATTGATGAGGCCAAGTTGGACTATGTATCTCCAAACTATCCATCTCAACCCCAATATAAGTCACAAAGAGAAAACATTGAATAAATATCAAGGAATGAACACCATTTTAAAAAATATATATGTTCCAATAAAGAAACAAAGGTAATAGATGCATGCTTGCAGAGAAGTAGCACAGCTAAGGAAAAGGAAGAAACTTAAAGGGAGATTAACATATACCTTCGGATGGCTATGGTCTGTATCTAGCTGTTCTGTATTTCTGCAGTGAAGAGATCAGTTAAAGGGTAATCAAATCCAAGCCTTTGTGCACATTAATATATATATATATATTATATATATATATAATATATATATATATATATATATATATATATATATATATATAATTAATAACTAATAGAAAAGTCTATGCACCTGCAAATTACTTTTAACATGATAAATTGTCAAGCCTTCAACTTTCATAAGCTTCAACACACCCTTTGGAGTAGCTCCTGTAAGTTGAAAATACCAAACAAATTAAAACATAACATATTTTGGAAAAAGTTTCATGAGAAATGAAAGTAACGCACTTTCACTACCTCCCAATTGGTTGACAGCTTCAACAAAGGCTTCATGAAGTTCTGGTGTCCACCGCATTCGTGATTTTGTTGGGGTGTCCACTAATGTTGTAACTAATATTAAGGCTCATCATAATAGTTGCACTTGCAGCAACAAAGATAATACAAAGACAAGACAATATGAAACCTTATTATCATCACAGTACACATAATATCCATTTGCATTCTCTTTATCCCAAGCCAGCCAAGTCTCACATTAAGCTAAAATCTAAGTGATTTAAAACCAAACAATACGAGAAAGGATATATGGACCACCAAATGGGTGCATTGAGGATGTAAACTAGTACTGTATTGACCACCTAATCTCTCCGTTGCCTCCACGACTTGTCTCCTTGCTTCTGTAAGCAAAAGAGAAACATCGACATGTAATGGCAAAACATGATTAGTTCAATCAAAATTCAAAGCACCCAGACTCGAAATCATACGAGTTTTTATCAAACTCATACAGTAGCACACTGTAAGAAGTACCCCAAAACAATCAAACCAGAAATAACCAACCTTTAGATAAGCCAGTGACGCAAATAACCAGACTAGAAAATGGATCGGGGGATCAAACCGTTAAAGGTTCAGAACAAATAGAGGTAGGGGCAGAGGACATTGGTTCAAGGAAACATTCAGACATATCAAATTTTCAAGGAAACAAACATAAGTTAAAAAATGAACAAAAATAAATCCAGATATAAATTACCTACGGCACAAAGCTTTTTAGTTAGCTTAACGGCGGCCTTTAAATTTTCTAAAGTTTCCTGATGACACTTCAGATCATGCCACGAGAAATCGAACCTAGCCACTAAAGAAAAACAAAAACAAACGAATAAATAAATAAATATTTCTTCCAATAACACAGTAGTAACTAAAAAGAAGTGAGTCCGAAAATACAGTACCAGACATTCTAGCTTTAAGACAACCAGAAATAACATCCACAGATCGAGACCTTGGACCTAAAGTTCCCACTATCTTGGTCATTGTCGGGAAAAAACTTTGTAAAGAATACGAACGAATCAGTTTCCAAATCTACCAGGATCCGATCAGATTCCCTGGAAAAATGAAAACCCTAAACAGATTAACTTGAAAAACAAAAGGGAAACTTATAGCCTTAGATGGCTCCAAGATTGAAACCATCATGATTGGCTAGTCTAAAACACAATTTCCTTCAAATATAACATAAACCCAGAAGAATTTATTCAAATCAAAGAAATCCCACAAGTTCCCAGTTCAGAAACATTAGAAAGTAGCAAATCAAAGTTCTACCACCAAGCGTAAAAAATATGCGTACAAGAGGGGGAATATGGATGTTATAGATGCATAGATGGAGTGAGCTTACGATGCAAAGTGGATGGAGAAGAGGAAATAACGGAATTGGAAGGAGCTGGTTGTTCTTTCATCTCCACATCTTGAGTCATTTTTTAGAACCTGAAATAATTTCAAGGTTCAAACTGTTTATCGGGGGGAAGAAGTGTGAAGGATGAAAATAATGGGGGGGGGAAATTAAAATACGACTCCTAAAGATGACACATAATTAAAACTATACTCCATGTTTTTGTAAATTTTTTGAATTATGACTATTAAATATGACACACATTATTGTGAGTCATAAATCGTTCAGATTTTAAAAAGTCATGACATTTTTTTAATGACACACATGTTTTGCAAGTCATAAATTAGTGTGTCATCGTTCGTGTGTCATTAAAGGTATATTTTCTTGTAGTGACTATTAATTATAGGAATAGACTTATCACAAGTCATAATTCCTTTGAATTACATCTCTAGTATGCACTCACCTTAGCCTTGCTTGCTTTGATTCAATCCTATTTCTTCAATTATTTCAGAACGGGGTTATGTTCTATATCTACACAATAATGCATGGATCCATATCAGTATTCTAATGGATATACTCTAATTGTTCACTTATTAAATTAAAAGAAAGGATGATTACATCTTTTATTTAAGGTATGCATCGATACACTCTGTGGTGCATCGGTACATTACTTAACATATGTATCGATGCACTAACTATGCATCGATACACAAATTACATTCGATGTTTTTATTTTAAAGGGTGCATCGATGCACAGGAATAATTTTTGGAAATTTACCCTTGATGCATCGGTACATGTTGAATGTGTACCGATGCACACTGGCCCAGAATTCCAATTTTCTGCACGAAAATCACTCAACTTAGCTCAATTGTGCCATATTTCAACCCATTTCATATCCCTAACTTACATACACTTACTTAAACCAATTAATACCCATTTATCACATCTTAAACCTCAAAATCCTATCCACCCCTGGAATTCAAAAATTAAACTCAATTTTTCAACATGTTCTAAATGCAATTCTAACACCTCATATCTCTTAATTCATTCATTGACAAGTCAAATTTAATCTCAAATTCATCTTATCAACTTTATTCCAAATTTTCATTCAAGAGTTCTTAATCTTTAATCTCTCATAACTCCTTCATCCTTTGATTTTAAGATAACTTAAGCTTTTCTTAAGCTTTCTTAGTACCTTAAGAATAAAAACTCACTTAAACATAAAAAAAATATTCCACAGAAATCATACTCACCTTAACCAAGGAGCTCACGGGAAGAAGAAAGCAAGAAAAATAAACTTCTAGACTTCTCTCCCCAAATCCCACGTGTTTATCCTTAAATAAAGGAGAGACAATATCCTTAATATTGAAAAGACCATAATAACACTCATTCTTTGCATCCTTGCAATTTAATCCCCTACTTAAATATTTCTATTTAATTCCTTATACTTTTCAATCTTTTGAAATCAAACCTCAAAGTTTCAAAATTTCTATTTTAGTCACTAACCCCAATTTTGGGATATTACAAAGACTTTTGGGTGCATTGCATACGCCCACGTTCCTGAGCAAACAAGGATGGAACTTGATGACAGAGGAGAGAAGTGTATTTTCATCGGTTATGATGAAAAAAGTAAAGCCTATAGACTATATAATCCTCTCACGAAGAAGGTAATAATTTCAAGAGATGTCAAGTTTGATGAAACATAATATTGGAGAATGAGAAGATAAGAAAAGAAAGTTGAAGCAATGTTTTTTTAATGAATATAAAAATGATGTTGATCTTATTAATCAAAATGAACAAGATGATGTTCAAGGTCCTCAACAAAATCCAACTGCATGACCATCAACAAGCAACATCAATAGTAGAAAAAGAATAGAAAATATTAAAGTACCTCCAACAGAAGTTCAAAGATCTACAATGGAGAGATTACTACAAAGGTACAATGACTACAATTACAAAATGTTTCTTTTTTCAGCTTACTTGTAAAGAGTGGTCTTATAAAAAATGAAGAATCTATTGGAGATAACAAACGGAAAAAAGCTTGGAATTAAAAATCAAATATGAGGAAGAGTATTAGAAATCAAATCTGATTTCACATTATGGATGTCAGTAAAAAAATTGCATGGATTTAAAATGGCAACACAAGGCTTAAATCTTGGCGGCAACTTGCAGCAGCAAATTAATGATTTGGAGCTTACATATAAATCCTTAATTGTTAAGGATAAGTAGGCAACAAACACACTTGGAAATTTAAACACGACAGTACGTAAATTAAGTGTATGGAAAAAAAGTCAAAGGCGGCAGCAGTAAAGATAATAAGTGGCAGAAGATAATAAAATGGATAAAACAAGAAAGAAATTGAAGAACTCTATTACTACCGAAAAATCATCTTACTATTTTTTATTTACGTATCAAATATTAGTATTTTTTACAGAAAGGAACGGATGATGATTCATATCTTACGTTGATGTGGTGACAAGTGTAGTAAAGCGCGGATGATGATCCGTGCTTTTTATGGGATGGGTGTTAGATTTATAATTTTTTTTTTAAATTGTGTTTAAAATGTAATTATTTGTTCTTAAGGTGATTTTTGTGTAAAAATGTTAACTTTATTTCATTAAAAAAAAAACTTTCTACATTAAAATCTTTAAATCTTATTTTGCAAATTATTTTATAACTCGATAAATTTTGGTTTTTTGCATGAAATTACATAATACAATTATGTCTAACAATTACTACTTAACACTTTCTAATGTCTTTTTGACCATTTCAAAATCATATACTTATAATATAATATAAGAGAACTTTGAGAGTAAGTAATTTAAAATATAAATAATTTTATAAAAGTTTTATAACTAGTTTTTATTTTTCAAAATGATGATGATGATGATAATGATGATAAGAAATATTTTATAATTTAAAAACTTATAAATTTTATATATTTTTAAAAAATTTATTGACTTTTAAAATTAATTGTTTAAAAATATAAAAATATTAAAATAAACTTTTAATTACAATTGAGGGATCAAATGAATTATTATTCATTAATTATTATTTTTAACAAAATTTAATAATGTGTATTCATTTCTAATAAAATTATAATTTAATATTTATATTATATTTTTTAAAATTAATATCATAAAGAATATTTTAAATATATAAGTGATATTATTTTAGCTTTACCGTCTTCTTTTTATTGAATTTTGTTACAAGTTTAGAGAGTAACACAAAAGAAAAGAAAATCTTTAGATTTTCATGTATGTATTTATAATTTTCTTTTAGAAACATTTAACCATAATTTTTCTTAATTAATTTGAATAATAGTTGAATAAATGATTAATTTGAATTATAACTGATATATATACTCCATTAATTGGTAGATGATGATGATAATAGCGAAAAATATGTTATCATAATTTATAATTGATTTTTAATATAATAATTGAAAATACATGAGTTATAATTATACCAAATATTTTAATATGTTTTACTTTCATCATTGATTTTTTTAAAAAAATATTTTTTATTATTATATTTTTAATTTGTTTTATTTTGATAATTGAGTCTTTATTTTAATAATTTATGGTCATAGGACTTATTTTTTTAGAAGACAAGAAATGAAAATGATTAGCTAATTCAATTTTATATTTTTCCCAACAAACAAAACACAGTTAGTTTATTAATATTTTGTGGCGTTTTTACACAAAATCACCTTAACAGAAATTAATTATCTGTTAGACACCATTTCATAAAGTTTTATGGATCTAACACTTATCCCAGAAAGGCACGGATCATCATCCGCGCCTTACGTTGATGTGGTGCTACTTGGGGTAAGGCACAGATAATGATTCGCGCATTTTTGCAAAGGGTGCTAGATTGGTAAATTTTTCTTTAATAGTGTCCGATACATAAATAAAAAAAATAGGGTGATTTTTCGGTAAATACACCCCATTACTACTATGTATTGTTAGTTTAGTTTATACGAATGTAATATGTATAAGTGAAAAGAAAAAAATACAAGAGATGTGAGTAAACCTTAGCAAAGTTATAGTGGTGTTTCTAAATTGGCCGAAATTAGTGTTATACTCGTATTTTGGTTTGTAATAATAACATACGAATTATAAATTTTATCAAGGGTTCACCAACGCTTCCGACATATAAGAGATACCATGACTCCCCATAGGGAATCATCTCGTTCAATGATGATTTCTGAATTTTTATTTTATGAATTTGAAGATAGAGCAAAATAAGAAAATAGAATTTAATATAATGTAATTAGTAATAATAAAAGTTGATATAATATGATAATGATATTATGAAGCAATACAATGATTTAATATTCTCTCTAAGTTTTAGGAGATATATTTGATCAAAAGAAATGACAAAATTATCTCTAAAATATGATTGATAGATTTGACATATTTATTTTGATAGATATAAAATAGTGGGATATAAGGATAAAAAAAGAAATATAAGTGTTGTTATTTGTTGACTTTTCTAATAGGATACCTTGAATAGGACAATTTTAAAAACCAGAAGAGACACGTATAATGGGACGGAGGGAGTAATTAATAGTAGGAGTAATATAATGACATAACAACGAACGAAAATAAAATAAATGGAAAATTAGAATATACTCTATAAACAATTAGAGTTCAAAAATAGAAGAAAGATTTTTTAAAGTATGTATGAACAATTTTCTTAAGATATATACAACTTCTCCTCGGTGTTTGAGTAGAATTAAATATCTATATCACATGATATAAAATAAAAAATGAACATAATAACACCACAACAACAATGATATGTGACAACTTTTTGAGATAAGAAGGAAATCCTTCTAAAATGCCTTTGAAAGAACTAATTCTTTTTAGGAGTCAAATTAGTTTTAAATGTTCCACTCAATAAAAATCAAGCAAATGATCATTTCTTAAATTTATATTTAAATTTGTAAATTTTGATACTAATACAACATATAATCGAGTAGGTCTAGATATTGGGCATTGCGGGTGTGCTCATTCTTTCCCATACGTAACCGATTATCGAATTCATTTTTAACGAATCCTGATTAAACATTGATCATAAAATTAAATTTTAAAAGGGGTTTCCAAAGGTTTTTTTAGAAAAATAATTTTATAGGTTTTTGGTATTACCTAATAAAAATGTCAACGTCGACTCCAAATTTTATAAAAACAATTTTTTCTAAAGGTTTTCCCAAAAATAATCCAAAATCGGATCCCAAAACTTAAAGATCATCACGACAAGTAATTTGAAGAAAATATACATCATTAAAAGTTAACATCATTAATAAAATTATGAAAATAGTGGATGGATCAAAGTTTGGATACCAACCTGGGAGTAAAAATTCACATGATTAACTTGGGTGAAGATTCCTAGTTCATGTACCAATTTGAGAGAATTTTTTTGAGTATCACTTAAAAGAATGTGCCTAGTTTAGGTGCCCAATGTATATTTAAACCAAAAAAAAACTCTGTGTTCTAAAATAAATTTGAGATCTTTTTTAAAGAAAAAATAATTATAGTTTTATTTTTTTTTGAGAAAAACTATAATTTTTTTTAAAAAAAAAAATTATAAATATGAAAAGTGCCACATTTTAAGTGATTGGTGATTTTTTGAATTGTTGTGCTAAATTAT
This sequence comes from Hibiscus syriacus, assembly GCF_006381635.1. NCBI lineage: Eukaryota > Viridiplantae > Streptophyta > Magnoliopsida > Malvales > Malvaceae > Hibiscus > Hibiscus syriacus. The sequence continues at coordinate 482,414 of NW_024063520.1, read as the reverse complement.
AGCAAAAATGCTTGAATAATGCTTGAAGAAATTTTATTTTTTTCATGTAGTGCATCCGTCAAATTATACCCCCAAATAGGGTGAGTTCTACAGTGATGCAGGCTTTATGGGTGGATGTCGGTGATGCAGCTTTGCAGGAGGATTGGAAATACGCTGAAGATGTATGGTAATCTTCGGGTCTTCACCTTCAAGACGCTCAAAGACGAGTATAAATTCTGCAAATGGCCTATTTGGAGAAATAATTTGACGGGTGCACTAATTGGGGAAATAAAAATTCTAAAAGCATTATTCAAGCATTTTTGCCGCTAAATTACACACATAAAATAATAATATTGAAAATATTGGACACTACTTTGAATGAAAAATATTTTAAACGTTTAAATTAGAAAATATATTTATAGTTTTAACGTAGGTTTTTACTAAGCCTCTTTCGAAATATCCTTTCTTCTCAAACAACACCAAATGTACATCATGTGAAACAGCTGTATGGGTGAAGCCATAAATCATTTGTGAGGAACCGAACTTGACTATAAATCTTTATTTGTCAAAATACAAAATTACCACTATATTAGCTTCTAATGTTAGAAATTGTAGAATGATTAATCCAAAATTTTTATTTAAGACAGGACCAAAATATAATTTACTGCTGCAAGTTCATAAATTTTCTAGGTTTTGGTTGATTATCATTCTGGTACCATTAGTGGCGGATGTATATGGTCTTTAGGATGGACAAATGCCTACTATAAAATTTCATTTTTTAATTTGATTTTTTGTATTTTTATTTATTATATTAATTATATTCAAATCAATTTTTTAATTTTCTCAATTCGTTGCTTAGCTCTAGTGTAAGCTGCAACTGTAACAGCATTTCTGCCTCGTCACTCTTGTATTAAGTTTTTAACCTAAAATTATAAAACAAGAGTAAACTACAAATTCAGTACCACAATTATCACTTTTGTTTTATTTTGGTCACTCAACTATTTTGTTATTTCAAAATCATACCTAATTTTATGTTTTGGTTTCGTTTTGATCACCCGTTGTTAAGAAATAAAGGTGATACTGATGTGTCTTCATTATTTTAAATAATTCAATGTCAGTATTTTTGTTAATCTTTTAATAACGACTGATCAAAACGAAACCAAAACATTATGTTAGGTATTATTTTGAAAAAAAATAGTTAAGTGACTAAAACAAAATAAAAGTGATAGTTAGGATAATAAACGTGTAGTTTACCCTAAATTCAACTTATAGAGTTTTAAAAAAAATGTTTTAGAAGATATATTAATTGATCAATCAAGATGTTCATGTTATCTTAACTTTCTATAAATTCGAATCACAGTATTTATTTTAAAAATATAATATCTTTTTACTTAATAAATTTTTTTTTAGAAAAACACTTCCGGTATACACGTTATAGAATGCAGATGGGAGAAACATGATAGTTCAGCATTGGAGAGCAGCTATGATAATAGTTGCAGAAAGGATATTTGACCACAAATTTGTTTTTGTCTTTAGATTGTTTGATCAAGATTTAACAAGTTTAATTTAAAAAAAATACATAAATATATTGGAAGAAACACAATTGAAGTTAATAAAATCAAAGCTTTTCTTTTATAATTGTACACCCCACCTACAAATGAGACGACTACTATGATTGCGAAAATTCGTGCACGCTTGTCTTTTACACAAATTTTCTAGTTTTTCTAACATGAACATTTCTTCTTCTTCTTTCCATTTTGCATGTTTCTTTGTTATTTTATTTCAAATAGAATGTAAAAAGATATGAGTTATAAAAATAACAAAATAAGCTAAAAATCACGAAAAAAAATATTTACCCCTTTACGTTAATAAATACTAAATAAATAAATTGTTTTATCAAATGACAATGTCAACTACACAAGATTCTTACTATGACTAAATGTAACTCAAGTATTGATATTCAATATATGCCGACACCCTATTACAACTATTAAAGTCTACTAATTTAAAGTACAATTTATGATTTGGAAGAATAGTCAACAATGATCGCTATGGAATAAATCAATGGTTTCACATCTTCAAATCAAACAATAAATCTAAGTTTCTTTTCTATAATCGGAACAATCCTTTAACTTGGATACTCGACCTTTTTTTAAAAAACAATTTTGAAAAATTAATTTTAGGAGTTGTTGCTGACCTTTTAAATTACATAGGGTCGAATACTAAACAATTATTTATACCAAAGACCAATAATGATATGTTTTCCAAAGCTTCATTTGAAATGGTTTGACAGTCGATTACGTGTGATGAAGTATTAACAACCCACAACGTCCAAAATAAATACTTAATTGATTATGTATTGTCTAAATGTTGAAACTCTATTTCTTTGGAAACCATCTTTAGTTAAGGTTTCAGAGAACGACGAACTAACGTCACCTTTCCTTTTTATTATTGTTAACGCCCAACTTAACAACATAAACCAACAAATACAGGAGTAATTAACAATATAATAAAGACTAAATTAAGCACTCATCAAATTCCCCCTCACTTATTCAATGCTTGTCCTAGTGTATCTCTCAATCAATGAATCAAAAAGTCTCAAGTCGCCGTCTCAATTTCACAAAATTTCCAAGATTTCCAAGCAAATCAAAATCATAAAAATTGTAGGAACTAAGTAACAATCAAGCAAAAGGCACAATTAAAACCAAGTTATAGAAAATCATGACATTAAAATTATCCGTTAATCTCAAAGTAGCTAGATTTAGTACCTTACAATGGTTCACTCATTTCGCTCAAGTGTTTCAGGTAAAAGAATCCCTCAAGCCAAACTAATCAAAGCATTGTCATTGGCTTGTAATTAAATCTAATCTCCACTACCTTATTTGTTAGCTCGACGACTTTATTCGTTAAATCACCGGTTCCATGAGAGATGCTTCCATTTCATTTGCTTCTTCGAACTAAGAAATTCCTTATGAGAAATTAAAAAATTCTCATAAGGATTTCTTCAGATCTTTTCCAGTTTTAAAATCTTGTCAAAAAGAATAGTTGTCAATATAATTTTTTAACCAAAAATTGTGTTCTTCAAACGTTTCCACAATGGTTTCTGCTTTATTTTTTTATGCCTAAAAAAGGGAAGGCAAAGACTTAGTTTTTAAAGGATTTAAAAGCAAATATGAATCAATCAATACAATATTTTTAGCTCCCTTGATTCATTATTTTTCACCTTCGATTCCCTGCATAAATCATCAGAAAAATTGATTTCCACAAATTCATCAATTGCAAACTCAATAATATTAACAAAATTTAAATTGACGACTTTTTTTAGGATTTCACATCGCTTTGTATACGTTAAATTTTACTACTTCTCCATCAAACTGCATCGTAAGAATGTCGCTTCTTATGTCTATCTTTGTATGTGTCGTACTAAGGAATGGGTGCGCAAGGAGAATTTTAGAAGCATTATTTATCCGGTCATTTTCCATGTCAATGACATAGAAATCCGTCGGAAAGATGAGTTCATTTACTTTTACCAAGACATTCTCCAACATTTGTTCGGGGTAAATTACTAAGCGATCCGCTAATTGTATTGTAACTCTTGTATCTTTCAATGGCTCAGTATAAATTATATTATAGACAGATAATGGTATAACATTAATAGAGGCACCCAAATCACACATTGCCCGCTTAATTCCAACCTTACTGATTTTACAGGGAATGACGAGCATACCTTGGTCCTTCAACTTTGGAGGAAGCTTTCGTTGAAGTACGACTGAAAAGTGTTCTCCCAAATTAACTTTCTCGTGCCCGATAAGTTTTCTTTTTATCGTGCAAAGTTCTTTAAGGAATCAGGCATACCTCGGAACCTTTCGGATTACTACAAGTAATGGAATATTGATTTCTACTTTCCGGAATATATCCAAGATCTTTTTCTCCTTTACTTGTTTGTCTCTTTTTACCAATCTTGAAGGGAAATGTGGTGGAACGACATAGGGGAATGGCATCGAATCAACTTGCAATTCATCTTTCTTTTTTCTTTGACTTCTTTTTGTGCCAGCATTACATTTTTCTTAGGAATTTGTGCCACTTTTTTCTTCATTTTTTTGTGATTTTTCCCTTCTTCTTATCGTTTAGATTGTGTCTACTACCCCTATGAGATAGGTTGTTCGACAATTGTGCCCCTTCAGAGGTTGATGGCGCTAACATTCATTATTGGATTCGACTTAGTTTGCAATAATAACCTCCCATATGACTCTAATCGGCTCACGGCTCTTGCTAGTTGACTCATTTGTTTGTCAAGCTCTTGCAAATGTGCTTCAGTACGAGTTTGAAATTTTTCTTGAGATAGGTCCAGTCGTTCGATGATAGATTCAATTTATGTCTTTGGAGGCTTACATGGTTGTTGTGGAGGTGATGTCAGTTTATAAGCTTGATTCAGTATCGAGTTTTGCGCGTAATTGAAGTTTGGATGGTCTCTCCATCCCATATTATATGTATTGTCATGTGGGTTATAAGACCTTTAGGGATGTCCTAGAAAATTGTCCACGACATTAACTAGAGCTCTCACCTCTTCTTGTAGCATCAGGCAGCAATCAATCAGATGATTGGGCATCGTGGACATACCACAGAGTCTTACTGCACCATATTTTCCTATAATAAGGGAATTAACAACATCAATTAATTTATCGATTTTAGATTCAAGAAAAATAAAATTTATCTTCTAAACTCGTTAGATGTGTTCACTCAAAAAATTATTGTGAATTCGCAGCCATCGTCGAAATTAATTCCCTTGTTGCGTGTGGCGTCATATTTACTAGTGCTCCTAAACTGGTTGCATCAACCATTTTCATCTCTAAGGGAAAAAAGCCCTTCGTAGAAATACTGAAGAAGTGTTTGCTTAGTTAATCCGTGTTGCGGACAACTTGCACAAAGTTTTTTTTAAATCGCTCCCAATAGTTATTGAGTGATCCCGTCTTTTTGTTTAATTCTCAAAATGCTTATTCTCAATTCGCTTGCCTTTGCTTTTGGGAAAAACTTGTTAAGAAAATTTTGATTTAAATGAGCCCATGTATTTATAGAATTTGGCAGTAAATAAAATAACCACTCTTTAGCAATACAGGATAAAGAAAAAAGGAATCTCTTAATTTAATTTGATCATCGAAAACTCTCTGTGGTTTCATGCTTGAAAAAACCAAATGGAATTATACTAGATGTTTGTGTGGAATTCCGTTGGGAAGACCATTGAAGGTAGGAAGAAGATGAATGAGCCCCGTCTTTAATTGGAACGAAGTTTTACCTTGAATAAAGGTGATGCAAAGGGGTTGTTAAACAGTGGGTGTTGCGGCTAATTCTCGAAGAGTTTGATTTTCCATTGGTTCTAGTTTGTTGGCGTGAGATAGGACATCGGTTTGCACATTTTGGAAATGTCATGATTGTCGATATTCGTTGATTGCATCAATTCCTCATGGGAGGTGGCGTCGGATTCTTCAAAATTCAATTGCTCTTGTCGCCTCCTTCTATCTCGAAGAATTTGTCCATGAATTTTTCTAGCTCACACTTCAATCTCCGAGTAAAATTCCTCTAATATTCTAGGGTTTTTCCTGGTCAAAAAATAATTTATCAATTGACGTTTTCCCATGCAACGGTGCCAATTTCACAACACGTTTTAATTCCCAAATAAAGTATGTATTAATCTCAAATAAAAATAAAATAAAGAATAGTATAGAGAGTGTAAGGGTTGATCCTCAAGGAATATGAAATCGTTGATGAATTGATTCTTGTTCTTGGACTAGGTGTGAACTGTAAAATAAAGTAAAAGGGGGTTTATCTTGATTGTAAATAAACAAAATACAATTGAAAGGAAGTAGAGTTGAATTAAAATTCTAATTATAAAAATCAGCCTTCGACTTTCGCTTTGCCTAAAATTTCGTTGATCATCGAAATAGATTTTTCACTTTGGATTCATGTCGGTTACAGTATAGAGGGCCCAACCCCTATAACTTATTTTTCCTTCAATTGAACCAATAATCCAAAACAATCTTTGACTGTAAGTCCTTATGTGGAAGAATCACTACAATGTTTTTTAGCGGCACTCGATTTTAAAGCTTTGGAAAAACCTGACTCGGAAAGAGTGTCACTGACACTTTAATTCGATCTCAATTCCCAATAGCGAACATCCACTAAGTGTGTTCTCAGGAAGTCGAATGTGCTACAAGTCAATCCTTCCTCCCAACTATCAATCCAACGTGTGCTTTTTGAAAAGAAAATGTTTTTGATCTTAAAAGGATGGTTGATTACCAAATATTTGATTACAGGAAACTCAGAATGTAACTCGAAGGGTATTACATGCTTCTCAATTATCACGATTAGAATTGAGTCATTGCTTCAGCCTTTGGCTCTGAAAAAACATAGCTAATTATTTTAGTAATCATACTTAGCATTTTAAAGAAAATAAATAGAAGGTCAAAAGTAAAAACTTAAAGAGAAAAGTAAAAGCTTTATTAAAGAAGAAAACTAAAGCAAAGAAAAACAAAAGAATTTGAGATATGAATAATGATTTGAGGCTTACCCCAAGGGGGTATTTATAGTCCTAAAAACCCTAAAAATTATAAGAGATTGTTCCTAAAAAATTGCAAAGATAATTCCTAAAAATCACCAAATATAATTCCTATTAAATTACAAAAGATAATTCTCATAATTGTTTGAAATAAATCCCAAAAATAAAAGATAAATCCTAAATTCACGTTTGGATTTACGGCTGTGTCTTCTACTTGCATGAAAATTCTGACTGGATCTTCTAGAAGATGTTGACTTGTCACCACATCAGTGAAGTCATGCCCCAAGTCATGCCCACTGGTTCAGTCTTGATTTCAAAAAAACAAAAACTTGCAGAATTCGTCTCTTTTAGCATAGTTTCTGGAATCCAATGACATACACATAAAGTAAGAGAAAACGCCCAACTTAACAACATAAACCGTCAAATAAATGAGTAATTAAAAACAAAACAATGGCTAAATTAAGCACTCATCAATCAAACATAGATTAACGCCGACTCTCAAAAGGTTTGACCAATCTAAGCAAATAAAATTGTGAACAAAGCAAGTATTAAACTAAAAATGCTTCAATGATAATTTAACAAGTTATAATAATACACAATTAACCCAAGCAAAGTTAGTTTATGGTTGGGTAATAAACATCCATAATCATTCATTTAAATACAACCCGAGAAGAGAAATAATGAAGAATGCAAGAACAACTAAAAGAATAAGAAACTCTTATGTGTCGTGAGATGTCATGAACCACCTCAAGCATTACTGCTTCTCTCAAAGTCCAACTTGATATTCCCTTATAGCTTTAAAAATAGAGGTCACCACAAAGAAATAGATAAGGAAAAGGAGGGATGTCTGCCTTCTCTCTCTCTCTCTCTCTCTCTCTCACATACATCTCATAAATTTCATTATGCCTTAAATATGGGTGTCCTTTGCTTTATATAGTTCGGGCTCCTACGGCTTTGTTCCCTAATTTTATGTGGGCCCTAGAGAAAAGATTCCCTTCACGTGTAGGGCATAGTTGGTAGGTGGGTTCACGTGGAAGGCCATAAAATATCTTCTTTTTGCCATTTTCTGCTCCCAAAAAATGTGTCAAAAATGCTGCAACATATTCTAACCCCAACAATTTTTCTTAACCTGCACAACACAACACTAAAATATTACCATTCTCGCATAGCAGCACCATGTTATCAATAATCTAAAATTATTAAGAAAATTTCACCACATGTATAAATTATGTAACTATATACAACTAAATGAGCTTGTAAACAAACAATAACCCAAGTAAAAAAAGTATGAAATATATTTTTTTACGGGATTAACACACCCTAACTTATGCTATTACTTGTCCTCAAGTAATGAGTAGTAGTTAACAGTGGTAAGGTTATGGCATTGTACAACACAAAGACATGCTATGTCAATTTTTCAATACTCAGAAATATAGGCTTCAATATGCTAGACATATCAGGATTTTAAGAAATTTTCCCTAGGACAAGGTTCTCTACATGTGTGTATGTAATTACATCCAATCTATGCTTACTAGTGTTTGAAAATATCTAAGTAAGTTATCTAGTCTACCTTAGTATTTATTTAACAATTAAGCACACATTTACTCCCATTACCTTAACAAATTTACATTGTTTTACAGGGCTTCAGCTTATCACACCTATTGTCCTAAACTTGAAAATAAAGGGGAGAAAACACCTTATCCTCTAACCTATTAAGCAAAGTCATCCCATGAAGACTCTTTTTTACTCATATGTTATTGTTTTTATTTACTAAAGGGTGTTTCTAGTCAAGCAATGCTTGGCGGAGTGTCCCTAACAGCTTACGATGTATCATTTATTCACATTTCAAAAAATTTAATAAGCATAAAGGGATTTAATATAAGCCTTTAATGCTTTCATTTATCATTCGCATTCACTGAGTTCAATTTATACTAAGGCATGCAAGAGTTCTTTCATAAAAAAATCCTAAAACTCTTAAGAATAAAGAACATGAAATTGTGTATAAGTTCAATCGCAAAGATTCAATCCTAAAGTTAATTCTATCAATCTCAACAACCACGTAAATTCAATTTACAACCATAATTTTTTTTCTCATCAATTTATTCACAAAACTATCTTTACATCATACAAATGCCATAGCCATATTCTACTAACTACTATGAATGTAAATAGCTAACTATAAACACTACCTCACCCAAACATGGAGAAGGCATTGTCCTCAATGCATGAGAACTAAATTAAGAGTAAACTAAATGAAATGCAATACAAGGAATCTTGACTAAAATGTACTTCGATGGTAGGGTTGACTTATACGCCATGTTCTTGACGCTTATCTTCTTCAATACTGCAATGGCCTAATCAAATTTAGTTGTGGAGGGTGGTGGCATATCTTCATTAGACTCCTCGGGTGGTGAAGTCAACACATGACCAATAGTTTTCTTTAAGTGACACCTCATCGTGGGTGTTTAAGTTGTCGATGGTATTGATGTAGGAGGAAGAACATCATCAACAATCTCGTCATCATCACCTTCAACTATCAGAGTTTCTTGCTTTTATACTTGGCTTGGTGGGTCTTTCTGTAATATCCAAAATCAGGGTTAGTTACTAAAATAAATTTTTGAAACTTTGAAGTATAAATTAAAAAGATTGAAAAGTTTAGGGACTTAATTGAGAATATTTTTAAGATTATTTAGTAAATAATTAATAGAGTAAGGGGTATAATGGTTATTTAATAAGAAAGATTTTTATCTTTCCTTTATTAAGGATATTACCACGTGGAATGGGGGAAAGAAGGAGGAAGGGATATCTAGAGCATTCTTCAGTTTTCTTCTTCCCCTCTACCGTGAAGTCTTGCATAAGGTAAGTTGGGCTCCAACTGGTTAATTCTTTTGTTTTAAAGTTTGTTTTGATTCTTGAGATGATAATAAAGCTTAAGCAAAGCTTGAGGTAACTTTAAATCAAAAGATTAAGGAGTTAGGAGAGATTAAAGATTAGGAGTTTTTGAATGAAAACTTGAAACAAAGTTGATAAGTAGAATTTGAAGCCAAATTTGACTTGTCATCAACTTAATTAAGAGATATGAAGTGATAGAATTGAATTTATAACATGTTGAAAATTGAGTTTAATTCTTGATTTATATATGGAGAATAGGATTTTGAGGTTAAAGACGTATTAAATGAATAGAATTTTTTATATATATGTGTACTTGAGTTAAGGGTATTAAAGGAGCTAAGTTAGGAAGGATTTAAGTTGAAGTGGAGTGATTTTTAGGCTTAAAAAGGATTTATGGGAAAGGAGGTACTGATACTCTATGAATAGGTACCGATACACTAAGACCATTTTAGATTAACATCTTCATGGTGTATCGATACCTAGAGGGGTAGTACCGATACCTGGGTATCGATACCCACCAGTATGTAACAATACTTGTGAATATCGAGTTTAATTTAGGTACCAATACCCCAGTAGTGTACCGATACCCTCCTAAAGGAAAAATATAAAGTCTTGCTCATTAATTAGCTTAAATTGTTAGCATCGACTTATAAAGTTAGGCTTCTAATAATCGTCTTGGAAATTATATTTATGTAGATACTGAGCCTAAACAAATTCCAGAATGACCATCAAGTTAAGATTCGATCGAAAGAAAGGAAATCATAAAAGTGGATTTGGAACTTAGTGAGGCCAAGGTGAGTGCATATTAGATAGTATATGATATTTAATGGAAATAAGACTTGCGACAAGTCTATTTCCTAGAGTATTATTCATGAATTCATGAACATGAGCATGTGTTTGTTATGAGTATATGTGTGACATGATTTGTATGAATATATGTTAGTGTGATAAGATATAGAAATTAGTATAAGTGATATATATATGTGTGTGTGTGTGTGTGTGTGTGTATGTGTGTTTACATAAGTTATATGATATTGATATAATGAATGATATGAATATGTGATACATGAACATAATAGATTAAGTGAATGAACATAGATAATATACATGATGATCTAAGAATAAGATATGAATCATATGATATGAGTTATATGGGATATATAGGTGAACAAGATATGATATATTTTTATGTGAAACCACGCAAAGTGACATGAGCTATGATATGAATATGTGGAATATGATACAAAGTTATATGATTATATGATCACAAGAGATAAGAAACATGTGAAAGTGAACTATAAGATTATATGAATATGTTAAATGATCTAATGCTAATGCCCATGTTATGTGTCATGAGAGCTAGGGGTATAGTTGGCATGCCAAGAGTCGAGGGTTCATAGGTCCTTTGGGACATACATAGGTCTTTTGGGATAAATTTCACATGCCCCTAGTGGGACCCCATATGAGCTGTGGTGACAGCATATGTGTACAACCTCTATGTACTCACATATCTTTTGTTCTCACATATGTACATGAGCTAACAAAGAGATAACAATAAATATATTACATGTGATGTATATGATTTTGTGATATGAATTGTATTATATGATTTATATGATGATGTGTGTATTGCTTGGTTAAATAAGTCATATGTTGATTAAAAAGGTTAGGTATAAGAGGATATGATTATAAGATATAAATGATAGTAATAGTGATAGTGGAAGAAGGTTAGTGATGAAAGTAATGTATGATATGTATATGTGTATATTACATTATGTATATAATGTTATATTGTTTTGTGTGGCTTCATGAGATGATATGTTTATACATGTTTAAATAGTTAGAGTTTCTTTTATAACTTTAATGACTCACTAAGTCATAGACTTAGCGTGTGAGTGTTTCACACGTAGGTTCGGGAAAGCGAGAAGAGAAACGAATAAGAGCAAGCCAGGTCAGATTCTCCTTTCCACGGATCAAATCAGAAAACAAATGATTAGTATGTATTTTATTTAATCTATATAGTTGGCATGTAATTAAGAGATTTGAATAGTTTACTCTCTTGTAGGTTTTGTAAATTAATTATTTTAATAAATTGGAAATTCTTCATTCTTTTGTAAAAGTGATTGTTTGAAAAGTCAATGTGACACCTCGGACTCGGATACGGGTTGGGGGTGTTAAATTTAATGGTATCAGAGTTATGGTTTAGCCGATTCTAGGCTTAAACCGAAGTAAAGTCAAATGAGTTTTTAAAAATGTGCATAAAGTGAAAATTTCTGATTTGATAGTGTAAGTAGTGTGTTGTTTTGCTAATAGAATTAGATTGTTAAGTTATAATAGAAGTATGATTATGATAATTTCAAAGTGAAGTGAGAGGTTATATTCCTGATTGTGATAGCAATTCACCTGCCCTGGCCAGGCAGGATGAAGAGCAGACACCTCGAGAAATACCTCGTAAGATCAAAGGTTGATTTCATAATCATATCAGAATAGTGATAGAAGATCTTCACTGTTTGAATCGGAAAAGTGATATGAAGTAGTTTTGTTATTACGTGGATAAGATAGAATATGGTGAACAAGTGTCACCATAATAACGTTAAAAGATCAAATGATGTGGTTAGAATTTGTAAAAGAGTTCAAGAATATAAGCGTATAAGATAAATGAAACAAGAGTTTTGAATTTGAAACAAAGGGATAGTACTGTGTATAAACAACAATATGGATATGATAAGGGCTTGCATTCTAGATGGAAAAAGTAGCATGGGTATATCGATGATCACTTTATAAGACAAATGAAGTTAGAATGTTGGGTTTGAACAACGAAACTGCATGGTGTATGCGAATAAATGTAGATTTGACAAGTTAAGTAAACTATTGTGGGGATAATTCCGATTGAAAATGATGTATGTGATTAGTTTGATTAGGGCTTGTGCCCTAGATTGAAAAGTTGTTACTGATTAGTTGAAATGGTATGGATAATAGAGTTTTAAGATTTGAAGGAAAGATAAAGTAAAGTTAATTATCAAAGTTATGAAGATGTGATAAAGATTGATAATCAGGGGTAAGTATAAGTGACCTGAAAAGAGTAGGGGATTATGAAGGAAAAAATATGATCTATGTTACTAGGAAACCTAGATTTTTGAAAGAATAAGTGGCTAAGGAAGTGGAATGATGGGGTCTAAAAGACGAAATATAAGAAAATGTTGTTATAAGGTATGTATCAAAGTATTTTTGAAGACTAAATGTGGACTTGTTGGATAAAATGAAGTAAGTACCATTTATGATAAGAAAGTAAATATTCCTTGAATAAGTACGGAAAGTTATATGAAAGGATTATGTGTATCATAATTTTATATAAGAATCCGCATATCTGAAGAACGCTAAGGATATAGTAGGAAGTAAAGATGATAAAAAGGGGATATGTATACTGTGATTCGAACAAGGACTAAGGAATGAGTAAAGGTTTGGGTTATGTGCAAAGCAGTTAGAGAATGATAAAAGAAATCAATTGATTATAATATTAAGTATTAAAGATTGGAGTTATGGTTTATATAATAAGTAATAATATATGGATTTTTAAAGATTGGATGTATATGAAGGATTGAGTTGAAGAGGTAATATGTGGATATGAATAGGAGATATGTAGATAGTATCTTCATCTATTAGTGCAATGAAAATTTGAGGATGAATTTTATTAAAAGGAGGGGAGATTTTTAATATCACAAAATCATGGTCAGTGACTAAAATAGAATTTTTGAATCAAAAGATTAAGCAAATCTTAAGGTAACTTTAAATCAAAAGATTAAGGAGTTATGAGAGATTAAAGATTAGGAGTTTTTGAATGAAAACTTGGAATAAAGTTGACAAGTAGAATTGGAAGCAAAATTTGACTTGTCATCAACTTAATTAAGAGATATGAAGTGATAGAATTGAATTTAGAACATGTTTAAAATTGAGTTTAATTCTTGATTTATATATGGAGAATAGGATTTTAAGGTTAATGACGTATTGAATGAATAAAAATTTGTATATATATGTGTAATTGAGTTAAGGGTATTAAAGGAGCTAAGTTAGGAAGCATTTAAGTTGAAGTAGAGTATTTTCGGGCTTAAAAAGGATTTATGGGCTAGGGGGTATCGATACCCTATGAATAGGTACTGATACCCTAAGACCATTTTAGATGAACATCTTCATGGTGTATCGATACCTAGAGGGGTAGTACTGATACCTGGGTATCAACACCCACCAGCAAGTAACAATACATGTGAATATCGAGTTTAATTTGGGTACTGATACCCTGGTAGTGTACCGATACCCTCCTAAAGGAAATATATAAATTCTTTCTCATTAATTAGCTTAAGTTGTTAGCAACAAATTATAATGTTAGGCTTCTGATAATCGTCTTGGAAATTATATTTATGTAGATACTGAGCCTAAACAAATTTCGGAAGGACCATCAAGTTAAGATTCGATCCAATGAAAGGAAATCATAAAAGTGGATTTGGAACTTAGTAAAGTCAAGGTAAGTGCATATTAGATAATATATGATATTTAATGGAAATAAGACTTGCGACAAGTCTATTTCCTATAGTATTATGCATGAATTCATGAACATGAGCATGTATTTGTTATGAGTGTATGAGTTATATGTTATTGTATGTGTGACATGATTTGTATGAATATATGTTAGTGTGATAAGTTATATGAACCGGTATAAGTGATATATATATATATATATATATATATATATATATGTTTACATAAGTTAAATGATATTGATATAATGAATGATATGAATATATGATATATGAACATAAGAGATTAAGTGAATGAACATAGATAATATACATGATGATCTAAGAATAAGATATAAATCGTATGATATGGGTTATATGAGAAATATATGTGAACAAGATATGATATATATGTTTATGTGAAACCATGCAAAGTGACATGAGCTATGTGATATGAATATGTGGAATATGATACAAAGTTATGTGATTATATGATCACAAGAGATAAGAAACATGTAAAAGTGAACTATAAGATTATATAAATATGTGAAATGATCTAATACTAATGCCCATGTTATGTCTCATGAGAGTTAGGGGTATAGTTGGCATGGCAAGAGTCGAGGGTTCATATGTCCTTCGAGACATACAGAGATCCTTCAGGACATACATAGGTCCTTCGGGACAAATTTCACATGCCCCTAGTGGGACCCCATACGAGCTGTGGTGACATCATATGTGCACAACCTCTATATACTCACATATATTCAGTTCTCACATATGTACATGGGCTAACAAAGAGAATACAATAAATATATTACATGTGATGTGTATGCTTTTATGATATGAATTCTATTATATGATGTATATGATGATGTGTGTATTGCTTGGTTAAATTAGTCATATGTTGATTAAAAATGTTAGGTATAAGAGGATATGATTATAAGATATAAACGATAATAATATTGATAGTGGAATAAGGTTAGAGATGGAAGTAATGTATGATATGTATATGTGTACATTACATTATATATATAATGTTATATTGTTTTGTGTGGCATCATGAGACGACATGTTCATACATGTTTAAATAGTTAGATTTTCTTTTATAAGTTTAATGCCTCAATAAGTCATAGAC
Source organism: Hibiscus syriacus (assembly GCF_006381635.1). Classification (NCBI taxonomy): domain Eukaryota; kingdom Viridiplantae; phylum Streptophyta; class Magnoliopsida; order Malvales; family Malvaceae; genus Hibiscus; species Hibiscus syriacus. Next base: position 467,344 of record NW_024063520.1, on the reverse strand, counting down.
TTAGCGTGTGAGTGTTTCACACGTAGGTTTCGAAAAGCGAGAAGAGAAACGAAGAAGAGTAAGGCATGTCAGATTCTCCTTTCCACGGATCAGATTAGAAAAGAAATGATTAGTATATATTTTGTTTAATGTATATAGTTGGCATGTAATTAAGAGATTTGAATAGTTTACGGTCTGATAGGTTTTGTAAATTAATTATTTTAATAAATTGGAAATTCTTCATTATTTTGAAAAATTGATTTTTTGAAAAGTCAATGTTACACCTCGGACTCGGATCCAGGTTGGGGGTGTTACACTTTCATTAGGGCTTTTCATTTTTTGGCTTGATTGGAAGGGCTGCTAGAAGTAGCTTCAGGTGGAGCCGACTCTTGAGTGATTGCCTCCTCATGAGCAATCACTTACTGTTGAGTAATTGCCTTCTTTGGTTCCATGAGTAGAGACTATGGGAAAGAAGGGAAATCAACCAAGGTCTATAGTAGCATATCCTTGAAGAAAAAGACCATAACTTCATTCCTCTCCTTCACATACTTGAAGAAGGTACTCAAGCTATTTTTCATCTCCTCTAGCTATAGTTTTGTGCGTCGAGTAGAAGAAACTACGGAGCCCAATCTCGTTGTAGAAATAGTTTTAGCACCACTATCAAAGTGTCTATTCAAGGGTATCCTCATCATATCCCTTCAGGATGGGGATCTTATCCTTTTTTAAGCCTTGCTTCCATAGGACTACTTCATCAAAGGTGTATTAATATACATTATTCATTTGATAGAGAGTTGTGCTTAAGTTGGGAAAAATTAAAGTGTTGAATTTCCTATTGAGGCATGAATAAACTTCATCTATAATGATCTTCCTATATTAATTGGTCTGCCCATAATGATGGAGTGTAAGAAAAGCATTCTATTGAGGGAAACAATGGTATGATGAGATGTAGGCATCAGACAAGAGGAAGTGATTTTATAATTTCATGTTAGGTTTAAGACTCTTTCTCTTTACTACATCTTGTTGGTTGCAGATTCATCCCACTTGGATCCTTTGAAGCACAAATATTGAAGGATTTCTTGATGAGTTTGAGCATCGACAATATCAATAAAAGGGGTATTTTGGTCAACAACATCCTTCAAGATAGAATTTGTTGATCGCGACAATGGTTAACTTGATTTTTCTACCCGTGCAAAAATGTTGGATTGAGTAGGACTCATGAGATGAGAGTAAAACTAATTAACCAGGGTCGTGATAATAAGTCTTAGGTTCTCAACGAACTTCTTCCACTTTTGTTTGTTCATTACCTCTATGATTTCATTATCAAATCCTTCTTCATCACTTGGAGGGAAGATTAGACCTTGCTCAAAGTAGATCATTCTCTCTTTTATCTGTTGATTTTTTTTTGTTTTTCTTCTTTATTAAGGAAATTATCGATTCAAATCACTTATTGGCCTTGTGAAATGCTTGTAACGCCTGCTACATTCTTACACTAATGCATATTGAAAAAAAGATAGATTTTTGGTTTGTGGCTAGGGTTTGTTCCTTGATGGTGGGGAAGAAGAAATAGATAGAGTTAATAGAAATAAATAACAAAGTGGAGACTAAAGGGTTTTAGGAATAAAGAAATATGAAAAGGCTTGGGGAATTAAATGGGCTGATAATTATAGGGTTTTGGGAGTGGAGAGATGTGATAGAATTTAATGTAAAGTGAAAACGTAGGAAATATAATTTCAAAAAGTTATGATTGTGGTGATATGTTTGAATTTTAAAAAGAAAATCTTCCCTTTTTGCTTTGAAATGCTGCAAAACAAATTTGGGATTTATGGGTTCTTTTCAACTTCTTCGATAAGGTAAAGACAAAACCAAAGCCCAAAAAGGAAATATCTTATTTCCTTGGACACAATTCCCATGTATATTCTGTAGTTATGAAGAAAATTAGAACGAGGTCAAGAAATAATGAAAATTAAAAATTAAGTACGACATAATGGACTAAAATACAAAAGAAGATAAAAGAATTTATTTATCTATGATTATAAAAACTAATAAAATGCTATAACAATATTTAGAAAAGGTGAATAGATTGAAACTTCTAGACATCATGAAGAAGCATGGATGATTTGTCTCGATGGATTATAGCACCATTGTATGCCTTCAACCTTTGGTCATTAACCTTGAAGGCATTTCCATCATCGAGGTTCTTGATGTCCACTACTCCATGAGGATAAACCTTGTGCACTTTGAATGGCCCTAACCATCTTGACTTGAGTTTCCCAGGGAACAACTTGTGCTTGGAGTTGTAATGGAGAACTTGTTGGTCTTCAAACAAATGTCATGGTAAAAGACATTTGTCATGCCACCTTTTTTCCTTCTTCTTGTACAATCGTGCATTCTCATAAGCTTGGGCTATGAATTCATCCATCTCATTTAGCTCTAACAACTTTCTTAAATCAGCTAATTGAGCATCCATGTTGAATTTTTTATGGCCCAATATGCCTTGGGTTCTAGTTCGACTAAGAGGTGACACACATTATCATATAAAAGTTTGAAAGGAGATAATCAAAGGGGCATCTTAAAGTCATTCGGTATATACAGGTGACCAATCCTTTCTCTTGGGGTTGACCACCTTTTCTAATATTTATTTGATCTCTCAATTGGATATCTCAGCTGGGCCATTGGTCTGGGGGTGATATATTGTAGCAATATTGTGTCTCACCCCATATATTTGAAGTGGTCTAGCAATTAACTTGTTGCCAAAGTGTGTTCTTTAATCACTTATGATGGCTTTTTGGGATCCAAATCTTGCGAAGATGTTCTTGTAGTGGAACTCCATGACGATCTTGGAGTCATTCCTTGGTGTATCTACTACCTTGACTCATTTGGAAACGTAATCCAGTGCTAGAAAGATAAAGTGGTCTCTAAATGATGAAAGGAAAGGTTCCATGAAGTCATTCCCCCATACATCAAAAAGCTCCACCTTTAAGATTTTTACAATGGAATTTCATGTCTTCTCGAGATGTTCCCTATCCTTTGGCATATATCACAAGACTAATAAAATTCTTGAGTTTCCTTAAAATGTTTAGGGGAATAGAACCCAAATTGTAATACCTTAAAGCAATCATTGATCCTCTAAAGTTTCCTCTGAATGAAGTTGAATGACTAAAGGATATCTTTTTACTTCTCTTCGGGGACACACTTTCTAATAATTTGATCAACATATTGCTTGAACAGATAGGGTTCATCCCAATAGTAGAAATGGACATCATTCATGCCCTTTTTTTCCATGGCTATTAAAATCCGGAGGTAAAATACCACTAATAAGAAATTTAACAATATTAGTATACCATGAAATTATCGCAAAAAATAATAATTTCTCATCAGGAAATGCCTCCTCAATCTCTATTTCCTCTTTGAATTCAACCTTTTATCTAGCATAGAAAGGTGATCAATAACTTGATTTTTAGTTCCCTTTCTATCCATAACCTTTAGGTGAAATTATTGCAAGAGAAGTATCCACCTAATAAGTTTGGGTTTTACATCTCTTTAAGTCACAAAATACTTAATAGTTGAGTGATCAGTTTGTACAATGATCTTAGTGCCTATCAAATATGCTCTAAATTTATCAAATGCAAACACGACAACCATTAATTCTTTTTTATGGTTGTGTAGTTAACTTCTGCATATTTAAAGTATGGCTACATAGTAAATCACATGGAAGATTTTACCTCGACGTTGCCTAAGTACTACTCCCACAACATAATCGCTCACATCACACATAAACTCGAATGGTGTAGTCCAATATGAGGGAACAATAATGGATATTGAGATAAGTCTATCCTTAAGTTCCTTGAATGCCTTGTACCAGTTATCATCAAACACAAATGGTTGGTTTTGTTGTAGCAAAATCCATAGTGGCTTGCAAATCCTATAGAAGTTTGCATGTCCCAAAAAGCTTCGATTGCTTTTCACTGTTGTAGGGGTAGCTTCTCAATAACCTCGATCTTTACTCTATCCAATTTGATTCCTTTTCATGAGATCATGTACCTTAAAATAGTCTCCTCGATCACCATGAAGTGGAACTTCTCCTAGATCAACATCAAGTATGCTTCTTCACATCATTTTAGCACTTTGGCCAAATTGTCAAGGCATAAATCAAAGTCATCTCCAAAGATTGAAAATTTGTCCATGAATATCTCCAAACATTTTACAACTATGTATGAAAAGATGGCTAATATACACCTTTGGAACATAATTGAAGAATTGCAAAGCTAAAAAGAGTCCTCCTAAAGGCTTAGGTACCACAGGGCATGTGAAGGTATTATTCTCTTGGTCATCAGGTGATATAGCAATCTAGTTGTATCCTAAGTACCCATCGATGAAATAATAAAAATATTTTCACTCTAATCAATCTTACATTTGATTGATGAATGAGAGTGGAAAATGGTCATTCTTGGTAGCCTTGTTGATCTTCCTATAATCCATGCAAATTCTCCACCCCGTGATGGTTCTTGTAGTTAAAAGCTTGTTGTCCTCATTTCTTAATATGATCACACCTCCTTTCTTTGGAACACACTACACCAGACTGACCCACGAGTTATCAAAAATTGGGTAAATAATATCAGCATTGAGTCACTTGATTATCTCTTTTGTCACCAAATTCTTCATGACTGAATTGAGCCTTCTTTTGGGATTAATATAATTTTTGTGACATTCATTGAGTAGAATTTTGTGCATGCAAATAGTAAGGCTTATGCCCTTCAAATCAATAATTCAACCTAAAGTGTTCTTATGTTGAGTTAAGACATGTATCAAGCTACTCTCTTGTTCAGGTTTAAGACAAGAAGAAATAATCATAGAAAAAGCCTCATTGCAACCCAAATAAACATATTTAAGGTTTAATGACAAGGGTTTTAGTTCTAATGTGGGTAGGTGCTCAAGTGAGTGTTTCGGATGAGTAAATTCATCAAAATCCAAGGGTTCAAATTTCTTACCTGGTTTAGCTATAAGTAAGCTAAACAACTACACTTCCCTAGAAATTTCTCGAGCTCCTGATCGTCTTCTTCATCAAGCTTCAAGAAATCTCCCATTTGTAAAAAAAATTTGCAGCAAAATTCTACAGCTTCCTCTTCTACAATAAAGTCAACTTCTTAAAGGCATTGATACTTCTCAGAATCATCCACATATTTAAGGGTGTTAAATATCCTGATGGTTACCCTATGATAAGCCACTCTTATAGTAAATTCACACTTTTCACAATCAATTAAGATTTGGTCAGTGGCTAGAAACTATCGCCCCAAAATTATGGGTGCATTATCATCTGCCTCATAGTCAAGAATAAGAAAATAAACTGGGAAAACAAACTTCTCCACTTCAAAACTAAAACATATTCGATAATCTAGGGTGCACAAGGGATTGCTCTACCAATTGTAAGATAATTATGGTAGGTTTCACATCTCTCATACCAAGCCTTACGAACATCGATTTGGGCATGAGGTTTACACTTGCACCAAGATCGTAAAGATCTCTCCTCACATAATTTTCACCTAGTGAGCATGAGATAATGAAACTATAAGGATATTTCCTCTTAGGTGGCAAACTATTTAGAACAACCAAGCACTCAATTGTCGTGACAATTGTTTTAGGCTCTCCACCCTTCCTCTTATTGATGACTATATCTTTGAGAAACTTTATGTATATCGACATATGATTAATGGCTTCCAAAAATATAATGTTGATGTACAATTGATTTCGAATAACCAAGATCTTCTTAAACTGGAGGTATTGAGTATGTTTCTTAAATCTCTGATGAAATGGTGGTTAGTTGTAGCAATACTTTGTATGTTATCTTTAGGTTCACTCATTGAACCCTCAGTCTTGTTCTTTATAGGAGGTGAATCATCCTGGTCTTCTGACTCTTCATGTAAAGTTTCTAAAGTGGATTCATCGAGTTTCTTTCCTGCCAAACTTATCTTCTTTGTTAATATAGGTTCCACTTCTTAAAGTGAGTGCATTACACTGCTTTTTGTATGGAGCTTTAGTGACTTCAGTATCACTTGGTAAAGTGCCTTGAGGTCAAATGTGTAAAGGTTGGGCGATTTAACTCAATAACTTTGGCTTTGTAACACTGCTCATTGGCTCTTAATAAAAGCTTCATGGTCTTGGAATAGAGTCTCTGTAGGCTTTATAAAGTCTTGGAAAGTAGCTTCCATACAATTCAAGTTTGATGAAGATGTTGACCCCTTGTTATTTTTCCATGAAAAATTTTGTTAAAAAACTAGGGGTTCTGTCATGTTGTGTTTTCGATTCAAGCTGTTGGTATAGTTCGATCCTTGATTCCCATAAAAAAAATTAGGATATTGGCACCATCCTGGGTGTTAATTGTTCGAATAGGGGTTATTGTTGCTCCTATTTAAGTTCCCCACGTAGTTGTTAAACTCATGATTCTTAAGGCACTCGCTATATGGTGATGCCCATTGCAAAGAACACAAGAGGAGCTTGCAACCTTTACTTCATTCACTTTATTAGGACATTGAAGATCTTTAACATGTTGGTAATAACCAATAATTGAGCTGAGACGGAATCCTTAGCATCAAGCTCAAATGTCCTTTGAGTCTTCCTCCTTGTTCCTAGTCTTAAAAAATGGAATTGATAGTCATTGTTTGCTATCCTATCTAGGATATCAAATGCTTCTTCTGGTGACTTGTCCAAAAATATCTATTTGCTGAAGATTGAGCATCATCCTCGTTGGAGCATTTATATCATTGTATAACATAACAACTTGCGTCCAATCGTGAAATCCATGGTTCATGCACTTATCTAAGAGTCCCTGATATTGATCCCAGCATTCATACATTAACTCATCATCATCTTTTTGAAAAGAACCAATGTCAATCCTAAGTTGGGTGTTCATATTAGGTGAATTATACTGCAACAAAAAGATTTTGCATAGGTTTGTCCATGATTCCATCAAGCCAAAAGGTACTCCACTGAGTCACGCCCTTATTCGATCCTGCAAAGAGTATGGAAACAATTTCAATTTTTGCACATCCTTATGCACACCTTATTGACAGAATGAGTCACACACCTCCAAAAACCCATGAATGTGCTACCTAGCACCCTTATGAGGCATACCACCAAACTGTCAAATAGAGTTTAGTATGTTGAACATCATCGATTTGAGCTTGAAGAGGGCTACCTAAATCTCGGAAGTTAATTTCCATGATTGAGTTCGTCCAAGATGGGAGCTAAGTGGTTTCTAATAGCAAGTGAACGAGCTATAACTCCACCAGTATGTATTGCTGCAACATTTGGATCTTCAGCATCCTCAACTCTAGTTTGAACTCCATCCATGGTTCTTTGTGAACATCTTCTTCAATGAAATAGTCTTTTAATCTCAGGTTCAAGAGGTAATAATGGTTCTTCAAGTCTTCCTTATGTCACGCAATAACACAACACCTTAAAAAGGTAAACAAAAACAATAAATAAATATCTATTGAAATAAGAAAAGAAATGATGCAAAAACTAAACTTAAAATCTTCAATTGTCAATATGAGAAAATGGTGCCAAAAACTTGTTGCGTGTGTAATGTGATTCACAAATTGTGCAAGTATACAAGTTGCTCAAGTAATAAAGTGATGAGTGGTATCGTCTCCACAACGATTAGAGGGAATTTAAATAAAGAATATGCAAATAAAGTATAAACAAAAATTGTATGTGAATAGATATGAACAAAGTAAAATGAATCATGTGACAGGAAAATAAAAAAATGTTGTAGCAAAAGAATTTTGAGAATTGGATTTGCAAGATTAGACAACAATACGAGACCTCACACATGCTAAAGACTTAAGAAGAATAAAGGGCTAACTTTTATGTGGAATCCTATGACTTGTCTTAAAGAAATATCTAACACCATTTCCTAATAATTTGCTCGACACAGTTTACTAAGTTGGTTCTAAAATATCTCTAGTAAGAAAGTGACAGTGAAATGCTAAAACAATACATCTCTGCGTAAACTCTAGCAAGTAAACATCTATGACGTTCTATTTCTTTTAGATGTCAAAACCCTTATACTTATCTCTAAGGCGGGTTAAGGTTTTGCCTCCTAGCTCAACCCCATTGTTGACGTAGATCTACGCTTAATTCTCTTAAATATTAAGCATCAAACATAGATTAACGCTAACTCTCGAAAGCTCTTACTAATCTAAGAAAATAAAACAGTGAACAAAGAGAAATAAATTCATTTAAATACAACCCAAGAAGAGAAATAATGAAGAATACAAGAGGAACTAAAGGAAGAGAAATACAACCCAAGATGAGAAATAATGAAGAATACAAGAGCAACTAAAGGAAGAATAAACTCTTGTGTCTCATGAGCTATTGTGAACCACCTTAACCTTTGGTGGCTTCTCTCAAGGTCTAGTTCGATATTCCCTTGGGGCTTAAAAAATGGAGGTCACCGCGAAGAATGAGAAAAGAAAAATAAAGAGTGGTTGTATTTTCTCTCTCTCTAATATCATAAATTTCATTATGCCTTAAATATGAGTGTCCTTTACTTTATATAGTGGTGGCTCCTAGGATTTTGTAACCCTATTCTTTGTGTGCCCTATGGAAAATATTCTCTTCACGTGTAGTCGTGACAGGTAGGTTCACGTGTAAGGCCATAAAATATCTTCATGTTCTCCTTTTGTGCTCTTAGAAATAATTCAAAAAAGTTTCAGCATATTTTCATTCCCCAACAAATTTCCTTAACCTGAACAACACAACACCAAAATACTACCCTTCTAGCGAAACTACACCATTTTATCAATAATTCAAAATAATTAAGAAAAATCCACCACATGCATGAATTATACAACTATATGAAACTAAATGAGCTTGAAAACAAAAATAACCCAAGTAAAAAGGCATGAAATATACACTTTTTACAAGGTTAACAATTACTCATCAGTAGTGAGCCTAATCAAAATGAGATATACAACGATTGAAGTCTCGAAGGGGAAGCCTAAATACGCACTCTGCTTTAGATCTTTCTGAGATCTAATGGGTAAACTTCGCGCCACATTTTTAATTTGTCGAATACTACCTCAACCCAAGATGCTTTGATACTCAAAATTTTAAAGATAAGGCCCAAAGACCCCATCTACCTTGAACCACACCAATAAACTATGTGACTCTAAAAAATCTAAAAACAAAACCTATATCTTAAATTGAAAGGAAACTACCTTTTAAACTATATTTTCTTTTATTTCCTCTTATTTTCCTTTTGCTCTCTTTTTTCACATCCTTAAACCCTTTTTATGTGAGTTATAAATAATACGAAGTGATTGCATTATCATTTACAATCGGGATACAACGTACTAATCAATGTAAAAGGTAATTTGTTTCTCTGATATTCTCACTGCTTACTAGTCCCTACATCAACGATTAGTTTACACGAAAAAGGAAAACAACATCTTTCCACTGGAGAGAGTTGATTTGCATTAGGGGCACGGAGGAATTAAGGATCCTATTATATATCAAATACATTAGAGACAAAGTAATCAAACAATCTGAGTGTTCTAGAGCATCAGATGTGCATCATTCGTGCATGATATGTGCATATGAAATGTATAAAGTTATCTAAATCGATCAAGATCATTAGATCATCTGCAGAATCAAACAGTTAATACATATTGAGAGTTAGACATAGAAAGGTTAGGGTTTGGGTTTCATTTTGGATCGTTAGATCATTAGTACATTTAATGGTTTCTAAGCACCAATTGCTAGGGTTTCATTATTTGGAGTTTAAAGTTTTGGACCACTTGGGTATGAAACCAAGTCTATTCATTGGGTTGGTTTAAAAATATAGTGTTTCAATGAATATATATTTAAAGGCGTATTTTTTATTTGATATGGTTTTATGTATATTTTAATTGTAAATAAATAAATGTTTATTGTTGGGGTTTCTTATGGTTCAAAATAAAATTGGGCCTAAGCATGGATGAAAATTAGTGATTACAACTATCCTTTTGCTCGTTGATGTGTAACAAGAATAAAGAAAAGACCAAAACAAAGATCATTTTTCTTCGGACATGATATAACTATATCTTCTGGCACCATTGCCCTTCTTTAGCCTCCAGTTGATCTATTCCTTTGTCTCTTTTATCAGTTGGTCTACTTTTTTTATATCTTCAAGAAGATAAGACTGAAAATCTTCTCACTTGGTCTATCACGATCCCATATAAGTTGAACCTTCAAAAGACATTGCTACCATATATCTAAGGATTTAATTGTATTATTCTATTGTTAATTTTTTTTCATTCCTTTCTATTTTTTAACTAAAAGTGATAAATTAGAATTGGATGATTGGGTCTTTTACACAAGGAAGTTAAATTGGAACGAAATTACTTCTTTATTTTGGGATGTCTAGTCGCATTTGGATGATTAACTCTTCTACTTGACAAAATTAATTTGAGGATGACATTTCTCATTTATTTGAGAACATCTAGTTGTGTTTGGATTCTTGTCTTCTCTATACAAGAAAGTTAAATTGAAGATGATATTGTTTCTTCATTTGAGGATGTCTAGTCATGTTTCTCATCAAAATATCATGCCAAAAGACTTTATAGATAGTTTGAATGAGTTATTATCTTGCTCAGAAGAGTTATAGATATATAGATGGTCGGAAGGACTTAAAACCAAGCATAATATACTTATAGATGACTCAAAAGAATTAGACCCAAGCACAAAAGACTTACTGATGACCTAGAGGACTTATTAAGTGAGAAATCTTTGAAAATCAATTTAAACTTCTTTAATATCTATGTTTTAAACAACATAGTGATCAAGTAGTATGTCTCTACATTAAAGTTGTGTCTCTTTTGTAAATTGGGCTCATCCATCTTTGAGATTTCTACTCACTAATTTGATTTCATACAATTTTAAATTTGTATTTGTTTCTCTTTTTTAGGTTCCACCTTCACAAATTTTCATTTCTCTTGAAAGATATATAAAAATCATACATCTATTTATAAACTGTGAATGCAACTATCTTGATTGCATCTATTCTCGATGTTATGTCTCCATTTTATGCAAACAATGTTCTCATGAATGCAAAAATATACATTCTCAATATCTTCATTCTATGGTAATGGAAATCTCAATCCTCCTCAATTGACAACCTCCCTTCAAGTCCTACCATGGTATCACTTTAGTTATTTGGTATTTTGACTTCAAAAATCTTGTCATCCTATATGAGATCATGACTTCTTGTGTTATTCTAGCTTCAATTCTTTAAAAAAAAATGATTGGTTTCCTAATGAACATCTCACCCAGGTTTCTACTATGCTCTTGGACATCATTGCGAAATTCAAGTATAAAAATGTTGTCTTATCTCCAAGCTCATTATCTTTCTAATAACAAAAAAGTTAAACCAATTATGTGAGCACATACTTCCATAATTGATAATGATTCAAATGTGAGTGGTAAGTCTTTATTCTTGAATCTATGATCATTTCTCAAATTGAAAGATCTTTTCATTGCTCCTCATCAAAATACTTTGTTTTCTTTCCCCATGCCTCTACTTCTTGCCCCTACTTCAATATTTCAGCTTTTAAATAATAGAGACGATTTCCAATTTCAAAGACAACATGTTCATTCTCAAAAGAGATTATCTTATTTGAAAAAGATATTATCTTTTATTTTTCAAAATATTAAGAGTTTTGTGAAGATATTTAAAACAACCATGATGCCCCTCATTTTGGGCTAACAATTGAAACAAATCATAAACATGAGTCCAATGTCCAGTAATCGAATCTATTATTATTAAATCATAAACATGAGTCTAATGGACACTAATCAAATCTAATATTATTTTACTCCTTCAAAAATTATAGTCCTTTGACAAGTCTCAAATATAAAGGAGATTTTAACGTATAAGTTAATGTGGAAAATGAAAAATGTTTTAGGTTGACTTCTTTTAGCAAACTCTAACATTTTAGATAGGCTTAATATAAAAAAAAAGTGCTCAAACTATGTCTCAAAAAATGTTTTAGTGCCTAAATAATTTTTCGCTAAATATAATTTTCTAAAGCTTCAAAAGTTACACTTTTAGATGCCCGCCATTAAAAATCACCATTGTGACTGTTAAGTGATACGTGTCACGTTCTGGTAATTTTGAGATTTTATTTAAAAATAAAAAAAATATTTTTATTTAAATAATATATTATTTTAAAAAAATCCCCCACCCACCTATCTCCTATTTCTCCTTTCTCCTTTCCCCTTTCCCCTTCCCCCTTCCATCTTCCCCAACACAACCATCACCGGTAGTTTGTGGTGTACACCGACACCGCCAATAGATTTTTCGGTGTCTCTCGACCCCAAATTCGACCAGTAATCATTCAAATTGATCGTCGATCGTCACAAAATAGTAAAAATCCATTTGTTTCCCGTAACCATCGAATCCTTTCTCCGGTCAGTCGTGATCGTCTTCGCTTCCATCAGTAAGACCTTTGTCTTATGCCGAGGAAAACCCAACCATCCTCTCATCGAGTAGTACTGTCGTTTGTCGTGGAGGAGGCTTCGAAACTCCGGTGAAACCCAACCGGGGTTATTTTGTAACTTTTGAAAACTTCGGGATTTTATCAATAAATTAATTTTTTTCTTTTTACTTTTAAAAAATAATATTTTTATTTATAAAAAATAAAAAATATAACAATAGCCACCTAAAAATATAACTGAGAAAACGTTAAGCATCTATTTTTAGCGAAAACGTTTTAGGCACTATAACATTTTTCGAGATATAATTTGGTCACTTATTTTTGTATTAAGCCTTTTAGATATTAAAATGTCCATGGTCATCATGTGAGATAATTCTGAATGTTTTTTAATTCTCTTAAGGTGATCCAATAATTTAGACTATTCTTCAGTGAATCAATGAGGATGTTGATAAAATGTCATATCTAGAATATTTAATTGCTAGACTTGTTAGAAAGTGTTTATGCTTCATGTCTTATGATCCCATTTCTATTTTTTCAACTTTCATAGACTCATTCAGCATAACAATTGTAAAAATTATTGGCCTAAAAACAAATTTTCTAAGTGCTTTTATCTAAGGTTGACAATAATAATTGTTTCCTAACTTACTTAGTTCACCTTTAAATGAAATCCATTATTCAATTTAAAATTGACTTTAGAACTGCTTAACTATTAGTACTATTTTATTTTATTTTCCCTTTTTTTTAGAATAAGGGGTTCAACTCGTCAAAAAGTATTTGACTCGACAATCACAATAGAACAAACATCAAATTGTTGGGTGATTCAATAATGTCACGATTTGAATGATACGCATTCATAAAGTTAGATATTTTTACTTAGAAGATGGATGGAGCAAATAACTATTTACTTAGCTAATAAACCTATTACTACAATAAAAAAGCTCTAATTTTATTATTCCACACTCTTATTAATACTCATTTTTTTCTAATCAACCATTTGAAGGAGCAAACAAATTATTGCTGACCTACTTGGAAAATCTATAAAGCAGAGTGACTTCAAAAATGTTGTTTATCCTTTAATATTATCTAATCAATTTTTTGAGTTTTAGCTTCAAGATTTTCTAAGTTTATTAAGAAGAATTGATTATAGTCTATGTAGAATATTTTCGTGTAGATAGAGTATAAATAGAGTAATCTTTATAAATAGTGTAAATTAAAAAAGTGATATGTGTAGAGAATAATATTATTTCTCTTTATTTTTCTTGATGTTTATTGATAAAAGTACTACCTATTTATAGGTTACAAATAGAACCTAATTTAGGAACGTTATAAAAAATCAACAGTCGAATCCCTAATTATCAACAAATAGATATTTGGGAATATAATCCCTTATTTTATACCATCTATTCTAATTTACAACGATTACTCTATTTATATGTAAATATTCTACACTCCTCTTCAAGATGACATATATACATTGTATAGTCTCAGCTTGGATGTGATTGCATCAAAGGTAACCTTTGGTAGTGCCTTGGCAAATACGCCAACAAATTGTCCTTTCGAAAAAACAAAGGATAGTTAAGCCATTCGTCCATTAACTATTTTGAGATGAAGTGTATGTCAATTTCAACATGTTGGGTGATATTATGTTGTGTTGGATTATTGGAAATCCCTATGGTAAGTTGGTTGTGACTTAGAATCTTAAAATTTTATTCTTTATTTAGTTGTAACTCCTTTAATAGCCTATGGATACAGGTTCTCTCACAAATTTTGAGAGTTTGGGCTCTATATTCTATCTCAGTACTACTTGTATCCATAACAATTTGCTTTTTGCTTCTCCAAGTTACAATATTACTCGACACAAATGAAAATAGCCACTAGTTGACCTTCTGTTAGTTAATTCTCCTATTGAACTTGTATTATAAAATCTAAACTTTTCTATTTTCAGTTTTTCTAAAAATCAAACCATGATCAGATGTGCACTTTGAGTACCTTATATTTGATTGGTTGCCTCAAGTTGTTCTTCTCTTAGGTCTATGATAACCCTATAAAAAGGCTCTATTTTGTGTTGTTTTACTTAGGTTATTGGTTGTTTAAAAGTCATTGTCATAGCATTTACTTGCATTTAGGTCACAAAATTGCATATGGTTGAAAAGTTTTGTTGTAACGTATTTAATTACTAAAATCGATGTTGCTTAATGGAAAGGCCTTGTGTTTGTGGTGTTGTGCAGGTGAAGAAAGCTTAAGGAGAAGATGTGGCTACTATAGCATTCAAGAGAAAGAAGTGTCTCAGCAAATGATAGATGATTGTTGTAGCATGATAGAGAAAAACTCACCGCAACAAAAGATGGACGGCATAATCTGGAGCAGAAAAGATAAAAAAGAAAAAATATATCTGCCAAGTTATCCATCCATACGTGACTCACTACATTGGTTGCTATTTTTGGGACCACATGAAAACCTAGCCCCTCATTCACATGAAGGGAATGATACCTAGGGTACAAAAGGAATTTTGGCACAAAACCCTAGGGATTCCCTTAGTATAAATAGATAATGATACCTCATTTTTAGAGAGCTTTTGAGAGACTGATTTAAGCAAGGAGGCAGTATCTCATCAACCTTCTATTTTCTTCTTTCTTTCCTCATTTTTCTTGGTGTCCTCCATAGCGGAGCTTCAAAGTGATAGCCGATAGGACCTTGAGAGAGGCTAGCTTTCTAAGGCAGCCCATGGCGGTGGAGCAAAGTGTCACGGAAGAAGATTATTGCGAGTGTTCTTCTCCTTGTGTTTTTATTTTTCTATCGTATTTGGGCTTGTATTTAACTGGAATGATCTTGGATAAACTTAGCCACCCCATGAACTACTTTATTTTGTGTTGGATTTGTTTGGGTTGATTTTATTTTGTGTTAATGGATGGTTTGATGTTTTTATGTTCAAATGTTGTTTTGCTCACTGCCTTTATCTTTATACGTTGTAGTATTTTAAGAGCTTTTGAGAGATTATCGTTTATTGTAGCAAAATATGCTTAACTTGTAAGAGCTTTTGAGAGATTCCCATTTTCTAAGTGTAGATAGCTAGTATCGAGAGAGTTAGGTTAGATCTACATAAGCAAGGGAACCAAACCGTGATGGGGAGGTTCTAACCCACCTTAGATATAACAAGAGGGATTCAAGTGACTAAAAGGGATATTACTTCGTCGATAGGCTAGTGTTGTAGTTCACACTGAGAGGTATTGTCGTAGCATTAGTTTTATCTTGAGAGAATTTAGGAGCATTTTTAGCAAATCCTGTTGGGCAACATACTCATAAGAGTAGAGACCATTTGTAGCACAGAATATAGTTGCCACAGAAAATCCTCATCAATTACCCCTAGAGAAGCTTGATTGTGTGAGGTTGCCAAGTTTTATCTCATTTTCCAAAGATCAATTTATTTTACTGCTTTAGCCTTCTTTTGCTTTTACTTAAATTCCTGCCATAGAATTCCATCACCTTGTAAATATCATTTTTCCACAGCTTTTCTTTCTCACTTGTTCATACCGCACTAAATTTGCTTATATAATTTAGAATAGTGCATAAACTTTAATCGAAGTCCCTTCAATCCCCGTGGAGACGATACTCACTACTATATTACTTGTATAAATTGTGTATACTTGTACAAAAACAAATTGCATCCCATAGCACAATATATTTACACACGATCAAATTTTTGGCATCATTGTCAAGGATTGGCATTTGGTGATTTTAAGTTTAGTTTTTGCACTTTGTTATTTATTCTTCTTCTTATTTTATAAATTTACTAGTTCTTTTTGTTCATTTTTTTTCAGGCATTATGCTGTCGCATGACCCGTAGAGGATATGAGAAACGATTGTTTTCTTTGGTACCTAAAATATAACAATTTTTACATAAAATCAAGTGGAGGATCCTGCATATCTAAATGTTGCAGTAAATCTCAATGATGGAGTTATAGCTCTGCCATGTACTATTAAAGACCACCTAGCTCCCAATTTAGACGATTTCAACCCTAGAATTATAGCTCCAAAGATTCAGGCACCTCACTTTGAGCTCAAACCGATGATGTTCACTATGTTAGCCTTGATTGGAAAGTTTGGTGGTACACCTCATGAGGATGCAAGGCAACATATTCTTTCCTTATTAGAGGTTTGTGATGCATTTAGACAGCAAGGTATGCATGAAGATGTGTTGAATTGAAGTTATTACCATATCTTTTGAGAGATCGAGCTAAAGTATGTCTTAGTGGAGTTCTATCCGTTTGATAAAATCATGGTCAAATTTGTGCAAAAAAAAAATTTGCGGCATAATCCACCCAACATGAACATCCAACTTAGGAGTGCCATTACTTCCTTTCATCACGGGTCGATGTATGAGTGTTGGGATAGATACAAGGGACTTCTACTCTAGTGTACAAACCATGGATTCCATGATTGGACACAAGTTGTTATGTTCTACCATGGTGTGAATGCTTCAACAAGGATTCTGCTAGATGCTGCAGCAAATGGCACTTTGCTTGATAAGTCACCCGAAGAGGCCTTTGATATCCTTGATAAGATAGCAACAATGATAACCAGTTTGCCTCTTCAAGGCTAGGAACTGGGAGGAAGGAATCTAGGACGTTTGAGCTAAATGTTAAAGATTCAGTAAGTTTCTTATGCCATGGCAATCACCATGAGAGTGAATGCCCTGACAATCAGTAGTCTATCAATTATGTGGTAAACTTCAATCGAGGCAATAATAACTTCTACTCGAACACTTATAACTCAGGATGGCATCAGCATCCAAATTTTTCATGGGGAAATCAAGTAGCCAACAATGCAAGTAGCTTAAATCGACAATATAACATAATTGAGCCCCAAGTTTTTAGAAAAGTTTATCCTGGCAAAATAGTAACAGGGGGTCAACGTCTTCATCAACTGCTAACTCTCTTGAAGATATTGTTCATGATTTAATGGCTGTCAAGATGGCTTTGTTGCATGAACACTCATCATCTATTAAAAGCCAAGGCATACTGTTGCAAAACCATACAACATTGCTGCAAAGTCATAGCTCGTCTCTGAGAGAATTAGAGAACCAAGTGGGGAAAATTGCTATAGCGTTACATGCTTACCCACAAGGCAGACCACCTAGTGATACTGAAGTCACTAAGGCATATGGCACTCAGATATACAAAGATGCTAAGTTTTGGGGAAACACTCAGAGAACCCAACCATGAGATTGTGCATGAAGAATCTCAGTTGCAATAGGACTCACCTTTGATAAAGAGCAAGGTTGAGGGTTCGATGAATGGACCCAATGATGACAAGCAAAATTTTTCCACAGTAAAAGATAACCCCTACCAGTAGGATTAGATGACCAAAGGGTAACTATCAATGCCTTCAACGCTCTCAAATATGCTGATGATTCTAGATAGCGTCAATAGCTTCAAAATGTGGAATCTATGTTGGAAGAGAAAGTTGTAGAATTTTACTGCAATAATTTTTTGCACATTGATAATTACTTGAAGCTTGATGAACAAGACGAAGTAGAGAAAAAAGAGATCATATACCACTGCCATTTAGCTTCATATGGAGAGTACTTTGGAGGAGAGACTACAAAGGTCTTACATTTTGAGTTCTATTAGCTTACATACTTCAAGGATACCCAATATTTCTATAAATCTTGTGATAGATGCCAAGGAATGAAGAACAAACATAGAAGACATGAAATGCCCAAGCAAAACATATTGAATGTGGAACTGTTATATATATGGGCATTTTGGTCTATATTGGTGCTTTAATCGAACACGACAAAATTATCATATCCATTCAAAAAAATTTGGATTTGCATCCCTTCAACCCTTTTTCATTTCTGCTATAGCAATTTTTGTGTGTTTGTTTGTTTATTTTTCTTTACTTTATTTCTTTATTGTTTAATTTTAATATTAGTTTTTTTAATTATAAAAAATTCCCAAGCATGTTTGCTAAGGACAAAGCCCTCATGGATGCTACAGCCACTTAAGAAGAAAAACCATTTGATGTTGGCATAAATGATAACATTGTTGATGATGTTCACTCTCTTACACAAATGCAACAGCAGATTGCAACACCCCTGAACAAACGTCACTAGAAGAGGACAGTCGATCACGTTTCGACCTCTCCACCTAATGAGTTTAATGAAGATATGCCCCTACCCACCGAAACCAAATTGACCAACCCATTACCACACTAAAGAAAAGGCACTCCAAGCATATAGTGCACAAGACAACACCACCACAATAGATGTTAGCCAAGGATCCTTGCATTGCATTGCATTTAGTTTAGTTTTAGTTAATCTTCATGCATTGAGGAAAATGTAACCTTCAAGTTTAGGGGAGGCATTGTCCACAGTTAAGCATTTGCATTGATAGTGTTAGTAGATTTTTTATGGCATGAGGTTGAGTTAGTTTTTTGTTGAAATAAGTTAAGGATGGCCAATGATGATAAATTTTTGTCATGGGTGTGATTGAATGTACATGATTGTTAGGATTGATAGGACCAACTTTAGAGCTTGATTCTTTGTGAACCTTTGATACACGATTGTATGTTTTCTATGCTTGAGGGACATAAAATTTTTTATGAAAAAACTCTTGTATGTTGCAGCATAACTTTATGAATGGATTTAATGTTTAAATGTTAAAGTAAACTCCCTTGTGTTTATGAATTATGTTGAATTGTGAATAAACGCTTTGACATAACTGTAGAGTGACACTCCTCTTTACTATAGTAGTGTCTAGATATTGCGTTTTAATAAATGACAGCTATAGCATACGAGTGAATGAAAGTAGTCACGAGATGACTCTGCCTAACTAGCTCGGGGATAGAATGTTTGCTCTAATTCATCTAGAGTGTAGGATGGTAGTTGTGATTGGTTGACTCCCCTTGTATCAGTGTTTAAAAAAATTAAATTATTAATGTTAAGGAAATGGGAGTAAATGTGTGCTTAATGGGTAAAGAAATGCTAAAGCAAAATAGTGAACTTACCTAGAATTTTTCTAAATTCGTTAAGCATAGACTGGATACAATCACGCACACGCACATGTGAAGGAACTTGCTATAGGGAAACGTTCTTGATATCCTTACTAGTCTAGCATGTTGAAGCCAATTATTTATGAGGGCTGAAATTTTATCTGAACATTGTTGCCTTAACTCAAATTTTGTCATAATATTATTTTTTGCCTATCCTTATCCATTGCTTGAGGATAAGCAATAGCTTAAGTTTGGAGGTGTGATAACCCCATAAAAGGCTATATTTTGTTCCTTTTTACTTAGGTTATTGGTTGTTGTCATAGCATTTAGTTGCATTTAGATCACATAATTACATGTGGTTGAAAAGTTTTATTGTGTTTGAGGTGTTTTACAATTGAGGAAAACTTAAGTAGAAGATGTGGCCATTGTAGCATTCAGGAGAAAGAAGTGTCGTAGTAAATGTTAGATAATTATTATAGCATACTGGAGAAAAACTCGTCGCAACAAAAGATGGATGCTAGAATCTAAAGCAGAAAAAACAAAAAAGAAAAAATATCTCCTCTCATTCACATGAAGGGAATGATACCTAGGGTACAAAGTGAATTTTGGCACAAAACCCTAGGGATTCCCTTAGTATAAATAGATAAAGATACCTCATTTTTAAAGAGCTTTTGAGAGAGTGATTTAAGTAAGGAGGCAACAACTTATCAACCTTCCATTTTCTTCTTCATTTCTTTTTTTTTTTTATGTTCTCTATAGCCGAGCTTCGAAAGGGTAGCGGCTAGGACCTTGATAGAAGCTATCTTGCTAAAAAGGTCCATGGTGGTGGAGCTAAGTGTCACAACATCAGCTCATTGGGAGTGTTCTTCTCCTTGTGCTTTTATTTTTCTATCTTATTTGGGCTTGTACTTAACTCGAATAATCTTGGATAAACTTAGTATGCCATGAACTAATTTATTTGGCGTTGGATTTGTTTTGGTTGATTTTATTTTGTGTTAATGGATGGTTTGATTTTTTATGTTCAAATGTTGTTTTGCTCACTACTTTATCTTTATGTGTTGTAGCATTGTAAGATCGTTTGAGAGATTATCGTTTGTTGTAACGTAATATGCTTAGTCTTGTAAGAGCTTTTGAGAGATTGTCATTTTCTAAGTATAGATACCTAGTATCGAGAGAGCTATGTTAGATTTATGTGAGCAAGGGAGCCAAACCGGGATGGGGAGGTTCTAACCCACCTTAGAGATAAGGAAAGGGTTTTAATAAACTAAAAGGATTAATACTTTGTCAATAGGCTAGTATTGCAGTTCACGCTGAGAGGTATTGTCGTATCATTATTTTTATTAGGTTCCTTGCTTGAGAGAGTTTAGGAACATTTTAAGAAAATCTTGTCGAATAGTATACTCATAGGAGCAAAGACCATTATAGCACATAATATAGTTTCCATAGAGAATCCTTGTCAATTACCCCTAGAAAAGCTTGATTGTGTGAGGTTTCCAAGTCTTATCTTATTTTCAAAAGTTCAATTTATTTTATTGCTTTAGCATACTTTTGCTTTTACTTAAATTCTTCCCACAACATTCCATCACTTTATACATATCATTTTGCCACAACTTTTCTTTCTCACTTGTTCATACCACGCTAACTTTACTTAGATAATTTAGAATAGTGCATAAACTTTACTCAAAGTCCCTCCAATCCATGTGGAGACAATACCCACTCACTACTATATCACTTTCATCGATTGCGTATACTTGCACATAATTGCATGCCAAAACACAATATATTTACACTCGATCAGTCTGTCATACGCTGACTAATTATGCCAATAAGAAAGGCTATATAAGGACTTATAATAGGTAAGTAAATTAATTAACCAGCTAAACTTTGATATTGTTCTTTGTTCAACCAATCTCTTGGTTCTTTCCCAAACTATAAATTTTCCTCCATTGGTGTTTCAACTAGTTTGTATCTCAGCATTCCAGTCTTAGACAGGCTAACACATACTTTCTTCAATTGATCATAAGTAATTCATTAGACCTTACCACTTCTATGCCTAAGAAATACCTTAGGTTTCCCAAGTTTTTAGTTTCAAATTCCATGCATAGCAACCTTTTTAACTTTTCAATTTCATAAACATCATCTCTAGCTATAATAATACCATATACATACACAATTAAGATAACCCATTTATGGTTTGTTATTACCTTAATGAATAATATATGATATGTTTCATAATACATGAACCTATTCTTTAGAACAACTATGGTAAACCTCTTGAACCAAGCCCTTGGTGATTGTTTTAGTCCATAAAGGGACTTTTTTTAGTTTGTACAACGTCCCCTTCTTCAACTATCCCTTCACACATATCAGAATGTTCATGTACACTTCATATTTTAAGTTTTTGTTTAGGAAGGAATTTTTTTATTTCTAATTGGTGAAGAGCCATTCACTCATTAGAAACAAGACTTAAGAGCACCTTCACTATATTGAGTTTAGCAACCGGAGCAAATGTTTCATTATAATCAATTCCATATGTTTACACCTTTAGCCACCGACTTTGCTTTGTACCTGTCAATGCTACTGATAACTGTCGTATTGCTATCAAAATAATTTTGGCTTCTTAAATATAAAGGAAAAGGTAGTATAGAGAAGCAGGGTCGATCTACAGGGACTATGGTTTTTGTGATTTAGTAAATTGTTTATTTATTTTAGGAAAAAATAGAATTCCAGATGAAGTTGAAAAGATTTAATGAATTAAAATATATAATAATAATAAAAATAATAAATATTAATAGTAATAAATATAAAAGGGGGATTTTTTTAAAAGTTTTTTAAAAAATAAAAGATAAGAATTAAAGAAAAGAAAATAATTAAATAAACAAATTAAATAGATTGAGATAAAGAGAAAATTAGCTAAGCATGACCAAAGTCATAATTAGCATAATAGAAAAGTATGCAAAAAATAGAGAAAAAGAAGATTTTATTCTCAGATGAGAGAGATATGTTTCTAGGCTCACCCTTAGAGGTATTTATAGCCTTCAAATTCCTAAAACCAAGCTAAAACATCTTAAATCCTAATTAAAACAACTATTTAAACTAAAATATCTAAAAAATAATATTATAAATCCTAATTAAAATACTAAAACCTATTTAAACTAAAATACCTCAAACAAATATAAAATATAAAAATAATATCCTAAAACTTAATTAAAATACTAAAACCTATTTAAACTAAAATACAAAGATAAAATATAATGTTTAAAATATTATCCTAAACTTGAGTTTAATTCAAATCCGAATTCCAGCCAGCTTTGATGAAAACAAAGTGCATAATTGTGTCCTTTTTGTGCAATTTCCAGAATCTTACGTCCTGTACAGAAAATGAATTAAAATGAATAAATAAGCCAAAAACATCAATGATAAAATATTAACTAAATTAAGCACTTATCAAATTCCCGCTCACTTATTCAATGCTTGTCCTCAAGCATTCCTCAATTAACATATCAAAATCATAAGTTGTCATCTTCAATTTCAATTTATTCCTCAAACTTCCGATCGAATTAAGTCCATGACATTTGCCGAATTCAAGTTACAAACAAGCAAAGACATAACCAAGAAAATTTAAAGTAAGCAAAGTATCCCAATTAATTTTCAATTTCAATGAAACATGACTCAATACCTCACAAAGATTCACACATATCCGCTCAAAGTGTTTGGGGTAAATGAAATCGTTCAAACCGAAACTAACCAAAATATTACCATAAGCTTGGAATCCAATAAAGTCTCCACTACGAAAAATAAACATAATGCAATAATCAAGGGGTGTTTAAACAAGGTGTAACGGGGCTTAGGTTAGGGTATGGAAAGGCCGAAAAGAAGGGCTTAAAATACCAAAACAAGATATCAAAATTATTAAGAATAATCCATGAATTAACATGAAGCGCAATGAAGAACAAAATAAGGAAAAATAATAGATAAAAGACAATTGAAGCGGTCGATTTTTTCGTCCCCTTTTTTGTTTTTTTTAACAATGGGTCTTTTTTTCTTCTTCTTCTTCTTTTGTTCGAAACAGTGAACAACTCGTTTTTTTCAAATTTTTTTTAAAATTGAATTTTTTTTGTGGAAAAAAAATGATACAAGATCTCAAGTCTCGGTAAGGGTGTGAAAAGAGAGGAAAAATAAAAAGAAAGGCTTTGGGTTTAATTATTAGGTGTAAAACAAAGAAAGTGAAATAGGCTCAAATATGGTTCACTAGTGGATATATAAACGGGTAGGCTTTTTGGGAAAAGTGGATTTATCATAGGTGCCCCTATCACATTAAAACATTACGTTCAATATGTAGTCTCGATATGCATTGTGATTACAAGTTCTAGAATAACCTAATTAGATCGGCACACACAAGTCAAACAATGAGCAAGAAAGAAAATGTATGCTCGTTAGGCTCAAATCTCACAAGAAAAGTTTATATGCATTGAGTCAAGTTCATCTCTATCAACAAAAGCATGAGGTATCAATACTCAACAAAAATTCACTAGCTTTATCAATCACCAATCATGCAAATTAAATTCGATCAAAAACATGGTCATAATCCAAAGGGAAGCAAGAGTATAAAGCGAAATTCAAGACTAGCAACCAACGATCCCAACATATCAACATCAGAATAACTCAATTTCAAACAATTAAACAAGTCAAGAAAAAATTTGACACATGCTTATCCTTCCCCCTCACTTAATCAGTTTTGTCCTAAAACGTATTTCAATTTAAAAACAAAGAGAGGGAAAAAGAATACTACCCAATCTAGTGGCGACCACGGCCATGTCGAGACGAGCTGTTGTAGAGCAGAATGTCTGATACTACACTGTTCTGTTCGAACTTTTCTGCACAGTTCGAACCAAATCTGTTGTTTTTTCTGCACTGTTTTTTTCTGCACTGCATTGTTCGAATCTGTGTGTATTTTTCTGCTCTGTTCGAACCAAATTAGTTTTTTCTGCATTGTTCTGTTCAAATTTTTCTGCACAATTCGAACCAAGTTAGTTTTTCTACACTATTTTTCGTTAAATATTCAATCAAAATTTAGATTTGTTCAGAGAAAAAATAAAATAAAAATAAAATAAATAAAATAAATAGAATGAAATAAATTTCACTGAAAATAAAAACAAATAAAACGAAAATAAAAACAAAAATATAACGAAATGGGTTGCCTCTCATCAAGCGCTTTTGTTTAACGTCGTTAGCTCGACGACCTGATTTTTCAAAGCGTGGGTTCCTCTAAATTGATTTCTTCGATTAGACCAACCGGAGCATTTTCATAATATGGCTTCAATCTTTGACCATTAACTTTAAATCGTACTCCTGAGTAATCTTCAATTTCAACAGCACCGTGATGAAATACTTGAGTAACTGTAAACGATCCGAGCCATTTTGATTTGAGTTTTCTTGCAAAAAGTTTAAATTTGGAGTTAAATAATAAAACCTTTTGACTGACAGAAAAAGTTTTAAAATAAATTCTACTATCGTGAAATTTTTGTTTTTTCTTTAAATATCCGAGCATTATCATAGGCATTTCTTCAGATTTCCTCAAGTTCTTGAATGTGTAATCTCCGAGCTTCACCAATTGCATCCATGTCCATGTTACATTGTTTAACGGCCCAGTAAGCCCGATGTTCTAACTCAACTTATAAATGACATGGTTTACCGAAAACAAGCCTATATGGTGATATCCCAATGGGACCTTTATAAGCGGTTCGATATACCCAAAGTGCATCGGTTAATTTTAAACTCTAATCATTTCGGTCCGGTTTAACAATTTTCTCAAGAATTATTTTAATTTCCTGATTTGATACTTCTGCCTGTCCATTTGTTTGTGGATGGTAAGCGGTAGCAATTATTTAAGTTACTCCAAATTTCTTCATTAGCGACTCGATTACTCGGTTGATGAAATGTGTTCCTATGTCGCTTATTATAGCCCGTGACGTGCCAAACCTAGAAAAAATATTTTTTTTCAAAAAATTAATTGTAGTTTTAGCATCATTATTTCGAGTGGCTTTAGCTTCCACCCATTTAGAAACATAATCTACAGCTAAAATAATATAAGTATTTCCAAATGACGAAGTAAAAGGACACATATAGTCGATTCCCCAAACATCAAAAATTTCACGAACTTGTATAGAATTAAGCGACATTTCATTCCTACGGCTTAAATTTACCTGTACGTTGACATCTTTCACAAGTTTTAAAAAATAGAAAAGAATCCCGAAAGATGTTAGGCTGATAGAAACCGCATTCAAAAATATTATGAGTTGTACGTTTTGGCCCAAAATGACCACCGCAAGAGTAAGAATGACAAAATTGTAAAATTGAGTTTACCTCACTTTCGGTAATACATCGTCGAATTACCTAATCCGAGTAATGCTTCCATAAATAAGGATTATCCCAAATATAGTATCGGGATTCTCGCTTAATTTGATTGATTTCAGCTCTCGACAAATCTAAAGGTAACTTACCTGTGGCCAAATAATTAACCATGTCTGCAAACCATGGAGTTATGCTTTGTGCCACCATCAGTTTTTCTTCAGGAAATTCTTCTCTATGTGGTGGTTCGGATGTGGAAAGGGGAATTCGACTCAAGTGATCTGCTACCATATTTTCGCATCCCTTTTTGTCTTTGATTTCCAAGTTAAATTCCTATAAAAGCATGATCCATCGGATAAGACTCGGTTTTGCTTCCTTTTTGCTCATCAAATACCTTATAGCTATATGATCAGAAAAAACAGTAATTTTAGTGCCAAGAAAATAGGATAAATAGGATCTAAATTTTTCTAAAGAAAAAATTATAACAAAAAGTTCTTTTTTCATAGTCGAATAATATTTCTGAGTCGAGTCCAAAGTTCGGGACGCATAGGCTATGACATGTGGCTCTTTCCCTATTTTTTGGCCGAGAACGGCTCCAACGCTAGTGTCCGATGTGTCACACATAAGTTCAAAGGGATGATTCCAATCTGGTGGCTGAACAATTGGAGCTGAAATAAGCTTTTCCTTTGATGAATCGAAAGACTCCTTGCATTTTGAATTAAAGTCAAAGTCTTGATCCTTTTGAAGTAGATTGCATAAAGGTTGTGCTACATTCGAAGAGTCCTTAATAAACCTGCGGTAAAATCCTGCATGGCTAAGAAAAGAATGAATTTCCCTTACAGTTTTAGGGTAAGGAAGTGAGCGTATAACATCTGTTTTAGCTTTATCAAGCGCAATCCCTTTTGAGGAAACAATATGACCTAAAATTAACCATTTATCAACCATAAAATGACATTTTTCATAGTTCAAAACAATGTTATATTCTAAGTATCTTTTAAGCACATTAGTTAAATTATCAAGACATTCATTAAAAGAGTTACCATAAACCGTGAAGTCATCCATAAAGACTTCGATGCCCTTCTCCACATAGTCGAAAAATATAATTAACATGCATCTTTGGAAGGTGGATGGTGCGTTACAAAGACCAAAGGGCATTCTTCTATATGCAAATGTACCTAAGGGACAAGTAAAAGTCGTCTTTTCTTGGTCATCGGGTGCTACTGGGATTTGTAAAAAACCTGAAAAACCATCAAGGCAACAATAATGAGTTTTCCCAGCTACTCTTTTAATCATTTGGTCTATAACAGTAAGAAGAAAATGATCTTTTCGAGTAAGAGAGTTCAACTTCCTTTAATCAATACAAACTCGCCATCCATTTTGAACTCTTGTTGGCACAACTCCCCTTCTTGATTTTCAACTACTGTGACTCCCGTTTTCTTAGGAACCACATGAATCAGACTTACCCAATTACTATCCGAAATTGGATAGATTACATCAGCATCAAGGAGTTTCTGAATTTCTTTCTTTACTACTTCCATCATCGGTGGATTTAATCGGCGTTGTCCTTCACGTGATGGCTTTGCTCCTTCTTTGACTTTAATCTTGTGCATGCAAGTCGAGGGACTTAATCCTTTAATGTCAGCAATGGTCCATCCTATGGCTTTTTTGTGAATCGCAACACTGCTACCAAAGCTTTCTCTTCGACTTCGGATAATTTACTTGAGTTGATCACCGATAAGGTTCCATTTTCTTCCAAAAAGACATATTTCAACTGTTCCGGTAATTACTTCAATTCTACCTCAGGTGCCTGCAAAATAGAATGTCATATTTTAATTTTAGAGGAAGATAAATAAAAATCAAAATTAATTGAATGAATATTTTCAAACTCCCTTTCTTCCTCTTCAGGATAAAGTTCAGGATCCTTGGAAAGATTATAAGAAAGATCTATAACATCAACAGAATTAATTCTTTCAACATGATCAGGGCATTTCATTGCTTTATAAACATCAAATTCAACTATCTCACCATAAAATTCCATTGTCAGTATACCACTTCTAACATCGATCTTTGTATGTGAGGTACTTAGGAAGGGTCGGCCTAAAAGTACCTCAGAATAAGTATCCGACCTATCATGTTCCATGTCAATGACATAGAAATCTGCAGGAAAAAATAATACATCGACCTTCACTAAGACATTTTCCATCATTCTCACTGGATAGATCACGGACCGATCAGCCAACTGTATGGTTACTCTCGTTTCCTTCAAATGCTCGTTAATAATCATTTTATAAATATATAATGGCATAACGTTGATTGAAGCTCCTAAGTCACACATTGCACGTTTAATTTTAAAATCACCTATTTTGCAAGGTATAACGAACATACCTTGATCCTTTATTTTTGGTGGGAGATTTCGTTGAAAAATTGCAGGGACATGTTCTCCCAAATTTACCTTTCCGTGCCCCATTAATTTCCTCTTTGTAGTGCAAATTTCTTTTAAAAATCAAGCATACCTTGGTACTTGTCAAATTACTTCAAGAAGAGGTATGTTGACTTGTACTTTTTTGGAACACCTCTAAGATCTCCTTTTCTTCAACTCTTTTATCACTCTTCATCAACCTTGATGGGAAGGGTGGTGGTGAGATTTCATGAGAAGAAAGAGAAAGATGTAAGTTAGACGTACCTTGTATTTCTGAAGGTGGTGTGTCCTCTTGTTCTTCCTGATGTGCGACTTTTTCTGTTGGAACTTCGGGTGAGATAACTTTTCCACTTCGGAGTGTGATGGTATTAACATTCTTTCTCGAATTTAACTCTGTTGGAGAAGGTAGTCTTCCTTGTGATTCCAATTTTCCCATAGTTTGAGCTAGTTGGCTTACTTGGTTATCTAACTCCTGAAGATATGTTTCGGTTTGGCTTTGGGATTTTTCCTGGGATGCAATGAACTTTTATTGTGAAATTGCTAACTTCCCTATGAGTTCCTCTAATGATGGTTTTTGTGTTTGCTGTTGAGGACGATAAGTTGGTATTTTATTTGCTGCATAACTAAAGTTTAAGTGGTCTCGCCATCCTCCTTCTTGTATCAGCGGGCAACAATCCGTCGGATTGTCTAGCTTTGTGCATATCCCACATGTTCTTGTTGCTCCAGATTTCTTGCAACAAGTGAATTAACTACTTCAGTTAATTTATCTAACTTATTTTCAAGGGAAAATATACTTATCTCGTGAACTCGTCGGCTGGGTTCACTTGAAAACTGTTCAAAGTTGGTTGCCATGGTTGAAATCAATTCCCTTGTTGTTGTTGGGGTCATGTTGCCTAATGCTCCTCCACTGGCGGCATCCACCATTTTCATCTCCATTGGTAAAAGGCCTTCATAAAAGGATTGAAGTAATGTTTGGTCACTTAATCTGTGTTGCGGACAACATACGCAAAGCTTTTTAAATCACTCCCAATAGTCATAAAGAATTTCTTCTCTCTTTTGCTGAAGGGAAAGAATGCTCCTTCGTAACTCGCTTGCTTTAGCCGCTGGAAAGAACCTGTCAGGAAAAATTCGATTCATGTCAGCCCATGAATTAACTAAATTTGGAGGTAAATAAAATAACCAATCTTTAGCCAAGTCGGCTAAAGAGAAAGGGAAAGCTCTCAATTTAATTTGATCATCAGTAACTCCCTGTGGTTTCATGCTAGTGCAAACCATGTTGAATTCCAACAAGTGTTTGTGCGGATCTTCAGTGGGAAAGCCGTGGAAAGTGGGAAGAAGATTAATAAGTCCCATCTTTAATTGAAACGGAGTCCCGCCACTAGGAAAATTAATGCATAATGGCGTCTGAGTGACAGGAGATATGGCTAGCTCTCGGATCGTTTGTTCTTCTTCTGCCATCAGAATGTTGTATGCGTCTGCTTCAGTCTTCAGATTTGATTCTGTTTTTGTTCTTCTTGTCTTTTTCTCTTTTCTCGAAGCGTTTGTGTGTGGATTTTTCGTGATCGTTCTTCAATCTCCGGATCTAGATCTACTAATTCACCTGGGTTTCTTCTGGTCATAAATCAAAAACTAGAAAAATAAATCAGTACTTACCATTAGTCCCCAGTAACGGCGCCAATTTGAAAACCGTCGTATTGCTATCAAAATAATTTCAACTTCTTAAATAGAAAGGAAAATGTGGCATAGAGAAGTAGGGTCGATCCACATTGACTATGGGTTTTGTGATTTAGTAAAATTGTTTCTTAAATTTAGGAAAAGATAGAATTCCATATGAAGTTGAAAAGATTTAATGAATTAAAATATATAATAATAAATAAAATAATAATAAATTAATAAATAGTAATAGTAATAGTAATAAATATAAAAGGGGGATTTTTTAAAAGTTGTTTTTAAAATAAAAGATAAGAATTAAATAAAAGAAAATAATTAAATAAACAAATTAAAGAGATTGAGATAAAGAGAAACTTATTGTCAAAGCAGCCTCAGACTACAACTTTGTCTCAAATTCCTCAGATCATCGAAAAAGATTTTTACTTCAAGATTCACGTCAGCTTACAAGGGCAATTCTTTGCTGCCAACTCGAATTGTGTTGTTTCAACAATAACTGATTCCGATCTCAGTTTCCTCTTAGCAAACAATTTTGCTAAGTGTGTTCTCGGGAAGTTGAAGATACTTCAACAAGCAAATCCTTCTTCAAACGTTAACCATAACAATATCCAGACCAATGTCGAAATCGTTTTGATTTGAAAAGTAAGCTCAGAAAACATAGAGAAAATCTGAAGCGATTTAAGTACCTTACAATTCTCACGTTTGGAATTGAGCCTTTGCTTTAGCCTTCGGCTTGAAAGAAAATTAGCTAAGCATGACCAAAGTCATACTTAGCATAATAGAAAAGTATGCAAAAAATAGAGAGAAAGCTAGAGAGAAAAAGAAGATTTTATTCTCAGATGAGAGAGATATGTTTTTCGGCTCACCCTTAGAGGGTATTTATAGCCTTCAAATTCTTAAAAACAAGCTAAAACATCTTAAATCCTAATTAAAACAACTATTTAAACTAAAATGCCTAAAAATAATATTTAAAATAATATTCTAAATCCTAATTAAAATACTAAAACTTATTTAAACTAAAATACCTAAAACAAATATAAAATATAAAAATAATATCCTAAAACTTAATTAAAGTACTAAAACATATTTAAACTAAAATACAAAGATAAAATATAATGTGTTTAAAATATTATCCTAAACTTGAGTTTACTTCAAATCCGAATTCCAGCCAGCTTTGATTCCGAAAATAAAAAAAACTGCAAAATTGTGTCCTTTTTATGCAATTTCCAGAATCTTACGTTCTGTACAGAAAATGAATTAAAATGAACAAATAAGCCACAAAAATCAATGATTAAGGAGTAATTTAAAAGTAAAATATCAACTAAATTAAGCACTTATCAGCTACCATCCAATTATACTTGACAGTGAATATCCATTTGAAGCCTACAGTTTTTTCCCTTGCGGCAGTTCAGTAATGAACTAGGTTCCATTCTTTTCAAGAGCTTCAATCTCTTCTTCTACTAGTTTCCTCCACTTGGGATCTTCACGTGCCTCCTTTATTATTGTTAGAACTTTTACTCCATCAATGTTAGCTGTAAAAGCTCTAAATGAATACATTAGTTTTCCATATGCTACAAACCTTTTTATAGGATTGTTTGTGCATTGCCTTACACCTTTTCTCGTTGCAATAGGTAAATCATCAATTTTCAAAGTAGGAAAAAATACTTCCAGTAACTTTTTTCATTTGCAGAAGCAATTGTACTTAGTGATAGCTCTTGGCGAGGAAAAAATTTTGTAATAGCCTCTGGAACATTATTATGACTTCTCTTATAAAAACACAACTCTTTTCCTCCTGTATAAGGAATTTTAGGTGTTGGTGAAGTAATATTTTCTAGGATGGTTTTAGAGGTAGTGGAGGTTTCTATTTCTGTTGCTGGTAAGGGGTTTGGAGGTATTACGTTATTGGATTCTTATGGTATAGATAAGAGAGTTTGTTGTACCTTAGGTGACAGTTGTAATGGAATCTACTGCAGTTCTGGTAAGGGATGTAATAGTGTCTGCTACAGTTTAGATAACAATTGTTGGAATTCTGATAATGTCTTCCCCTGAATTCTAGTGCTGGGAAAAAAGAGTACATGTTGAAGAAATGTAATGCCCATAGAGATGTAAGTTATTTTAGTGGATGGAGAGAAACATTTGTAACCCTTCTTAACTGAAAAATAACCCACGAAAATGCATTTGATGGCCCTAAGATCTAGTTTGGAACGTGAATGACTTTTGTTATAAACAAATACGATGCACCCAAATATTTTCAAGGGAAGACTCGAGGATATTAGTTTGAAGGAAGGATAGCTCTCAAGAAAGACTGAGGTGTTTCGAAAGCCAATATTTTATTAGGTATTCGGTTGATAAGGTTGGTAGCTGATAACATAGCCTCACCCTAAAAATAGTTAGGACCATTATGAGAGAATAATAAGGATTTAGTTTTCTCTAATAAATGTTGGTTGTTTCTCTCTACTACCCCATTTATTGTGGGGTGTCAACGCAAGAAGTAATGTGAATAATTTCTTTAACTTGAAGATAGGCCAAAACGTTTTAGTAAAATACTCCCCCATTATCATACTGTAAAATCTGAATTTTGCCATTGAATTAAGTTTCGACCACAATATGAAACCTTCTAAAGATATGTTCAATGTTAGAATTATCTTTCATCAAATAGGTCCATATGGTTTTAATGTGGTGATCAATGAAGGATATAAACCACTGACTACCATCAATGTCTTCGCTCTAGAAGGACCCAAATATCACTTTGGAACAAGAGAAAAAGATTGTGAATGTTTATAAGAAGCAGATAAGTATGACCTCTTTGTATGTTTAGCAAGATGAAAGCTTTAACAATATAACTAATTTGGCTTTTTTTTATTAACAAATAAGATGAGAAACAATTTTTCAATGTAATAGAAAATAGGATGGCCTAATTGAATGTGCCAAAGCATGACATCACTTGATGTATCAGAGGTATAAGATGGAACTAATGTTGAAGACTTGCTGAAATTCGTTTACTGACCATGAAGCATATAGAGTCCATCATACAACCTAACATAGTCAATTACCTTCCCCAAGTCCGTTGCCTTTAATTCACAAGATATATAATCAAACTTAGTAACACGTTTAAGGTCTTAAGACAATTTGCTAACAGGAAGAAGATTGTATGTTAGATTGGGAACATAAAAAAACAAAATCTAAAACAATATCATGAATAATATGAATTGGACCACTACCTTCAATTGAGGAAAGTGAGTCGTCTATTTTACTTATAGAATTCTAAGAAAATGAAGGATGAAGTCTTTAAAATATAATTTTATCATCGGCAATGTGATCAGAATAAATTATCCATGCTAGTAGACATCGATTTTCAACGATACCTATAAATGAAAAATTACTTGACCATGCAGTTGTTTCCAAGTGTGATATTGATTCCCTATGCCCTTTGGATTAAGAACGCTTCCAATCAGCTTGCTTTCCATATAGTTTCCAGCGTTGGTCCTAAATGTAATCAAACTTTTTGCAATAATCACACCAAAGCTTACATCCTCTATACTTTGAAGGCAAGTGGACGAGGGGCGTGGAGGAACTAAACAATCTTACATGCATCAAATGCATTGGACACGAGTAATCAAACGATTTGAGTTATCTAGAGCATCACATGTTACATACGCACATGATCTGGCCATCTGACATGTTTGGAGTGGTCTAAAGCGATTTGGGTAGCTGGTTCATTAGCTAGATCCAACGGCATACATGTTGGCAGTGTGATATATGAAATGCTTAGGTTTAGGATTCCTTTTTAGGTTGATAGACCATCAACAAACTCGATGACCAATAAGAGTCAGCAACTAAAGTTATAAAACCCTAAAGTTTTCTCATTTGGGGTTTAAAATATTGGGCCATTTGGGCCATGCAATCAAGTCTATTAATTGGGTTGGTTTAAAAATATTTAAGGCATGTACAAAAGAGTTTAGATTGATCTGATATGACACTATATATATATATATATATATATATATATATATATATCAAGTTATGTGGTTCAAAATAAAATTAGATCTAAACCCGGAGAAAATTAATGTTTTCAATTATGTTTTACGAAATTCTTAACAATCCTACATTTATATTATAATCTACTATTTGTTAGTTAAAATTATGTTTAATATTGACCAATCTTTGTATTAATATGAATTTTATTAAAATTGTCTAATCAACTAGTTAACTGTATAGTCCTATAAAAAGACCTATTTTAAGGTAACCCTTTTATCTTAATTTTGTTCTATTCAGAAAGTCAAGATTCAATCATCTAATCTTACTTAGGAGATATAACACATAAAAGATTTGACTTAAAAGATTTAACACTATTTAATATTTTAATGATGTTACACATTTGAATACCGCTCTAATATTTAATATATTTTTATTAATATTATATTTGTAATTTACCTCATATTATGTTTACACATATTATCTAAATATTTAGCTCATAATATAAATCTGATTAGAATATTTGATTGATATATATAAACTTGATTCGAGTTTAAGCCTTATTTTTCATATGAAAGTTTGACTTCTAAGCTTCTGACAATGAACTATTATAAGTTATTATTTTAACTTGAATTTGATTCCGTTATGAATATATTAATACTCAAAGTTTCTGAATTACTTTAGTTTCTTCAAGAGCTTAAAAAAATATTACAGACACTTGTTGGGGAGTTCGATCATCACTGAATTGTGAGCTTTCAACTTTAAATAAAGTTTTAATAATTTATATAATTTTTTTAATACTAAACATTAACTTAAAATTGTATTACTCCATATTAAAATAAAAATAAATACAGATATTTAATTAGGTTAATATTTTAAAATTATTTAATATACTAAAGTAATAATAATTTAAATTATTCAAAAGAAATATCTAAAAATAATTTGATAAAATTTACTTTAAGTTAATCTTATAGCCACCTAACCAAATAGTATCATCCATTATTATCAAACATCAAAATAAAATAAACAAAATTGTAGACGTGAACTTTTTTAGAAAAAAAATCAATGATGACATGATATTACGTATTATAGTGACACATCATCATCACCGTTAATTTTTTTTAACAATGGATGACCGAAATGAAACAAAAACGTAATGTTAGGTGTGATTTTGAAATAATAAATAATTATATGATCAAAGAAGCAAAAGTTATAATTGGAGTGCTAACAGTGCAGTTACCCTAATATGTAATTTGTGTAATGATAAAAAAAATATTAATAAGAATCCTAGAAACGGAAGGCATTTTGTTTGGGAACATTTTTTTTTTCTTCTAGAAAAGGTGGCCAAGATTGAAGTGTGAACTTGGGATGGTTTTTCAAAACACATCTTGTGCTTGAATATTGCAGTTTCCGCATCAATTTCTTGCCCTTATCATCCATCTCAGTTGTATAAGTCGTCGATTCTTGTGCTTCAACACTGCAGTTTCCACATCAATTTCTTGCCTCATTCTTCATCTCAGTTGTATAAATCTCGGATATCGCAGTACAGCCTTCCCACAATTGCAGTTGTGAAGTAATCATGGACATTACCATGGGCAGCGATAGCAACCTCGTTACCGGAATCATCGGATACATGTTCCAAAAAGTTAGACGTCATTTCAGCTATGTATGTCACAACAAAAGAAGGGTTTCGAATTTCGAGAACCAAGTCGAGACCTTGAGAGAAAAACGAGACAGAGTGCTGCGAGATGTTGATGCCGCCGAAAAGAACGGGGAGAATGTGCACACCGACGTCAAGAGTTGGCTGATCAAAGCCAACGACTTAATCAATTCTGGGTTGAACCAAGTGAAGGGTCTTGAAGAAGAAGCAAAGGCCAAGTGTTTCATCGGCTTGTGTCCTAATTCAAGGCTCGTTATCAACTCAGCGAAAAAGCAGAAGCAGATGCCGGCGCCTTTGATGAACTCCTCCGGCAGGGCGGATTTCACAAAGTATCATACCGCAATGTCCCTCACGCCGTGATAAATGCATCTCCTAAAGATTATGAGGCCTTTGGATCAAGAAAGCAGTTGTTGGCCGACATCATTGAGGCTGTGAAAGATCCTAAAGTCAACATTATAGGGGTGTATGGAATGGCTGGCATCGGCAAGACGACGCTTGTCAAAGAAGTTGTTAGACAGGTCAAAGAGAATAAGTTATTCGACTCGGTGGTTATGGCAGCGGTGACTCAGACTCTTTCAAGACCAATTTGCAGACATGTTGGGATTGAGATTCGAGGAGCAGAGTATGAGCGGAAGAGCAAACCGGCTGTATGAAAGGTTAAAGCAAGAGAAGAAGATTCTTGTTGTTTTAGATGATATTTGGGCAAGATTAGACCCAACGGAAGTGGGTATTCCTTTTGGAGAAGAGCATCATGGATGCACCATACTGCTTTCATCGAGAGATCTTTATGTTCTGTCCAAGGGTATGGATGCTAATACAAGTTTTGCGGTCGGAGTTTTAAAACAAGAAGTTTGGGATTTGTTCAAGAAGATAGCCGGGGATGGTGTTGAAAGCCCTGACTTGTGGCCTATAGCAACTAAGGCAGCTAAAAAGTGCAGCGGTCTGCCCGTAGCCATCAAAGCACTTGCAAAGACTTTGAGAAATCAACCTTCATTTGTATGGGAAGATGCTTTGAGGCAACTAAACAAGCCTTCCACAAGCAACTTCAGAGGCGTTCCAGCAGAAGCATATTCAGCGTTAGAGTTGAGTTACAATCGATTAGAAAGTGAGGAATACAAACAGACTTTCTTGCTTTGCAGTCTAGTAGGACATAATGTTTCCATTGCAGCGTTGCTTAAGCATGTAATTGGTTTGGGAATATTTCAGGGCGTCAACACGGTGGAAGAAGGCAGCTAAAAAGTGCAGCGGTCTGCCCGTAGCCATCAAAGCACTTGCAAAGACTTTGAGAATCAACCTTCATTGTATGGGAAGATGCTTTGAGGCAACTAAACAAGCCTTCCACAAGCAACTTCAGAGGCGTTCCAGCAGAAGCATATTCAGCGTTAGAGTTGAGTTACAATCGATTAGAAAGTGAGGAATACAAACAGACTTTCTTGCTTTGCAGTCTAGTAGGACATAATGTTTCCATTGCAGCGTTGCTTAAGCATGTAATTGGTTGGGAATATTTCAGGGCGTCAACACGGTGGAAGAGACGCGGAGCAGACTATTGACGGTGCTGAGTCATCTCAAAGCCTCTTGCTTGTTACTTGATGGCTATTAGGTTGGAACGTCGACATGCATGACCTTATTGTGATGTTTCATATCAATCGCTTCTGAAGAAAACCATGTGTTTTCTTTAAGAAACGAGGATGTTCTGAATGATTGACCAGATGGAGAGTAATGAGAAGTTGGGAAAGATTAGTATGTGGAAGGCTAACGTTAGCAAACTTCCTGATCATCTGAAATGTCCCAAACTTACTTTCTTTTTCTATGGTTAGCAAGATCCATCCATGAAATTCCCACTAATTTTTTTCAGGAAATGAAAAATCTTAAAGTCCTAACTTTTTGTCGAATGAATTTCCCATCCTTGCTTGTTCAATCTCCCTGCTAATGAACCTTTGAACATTGTTCCTCGATCATTGGTGTTGGGAGACATTTCCCTCATCGGAGAGCTCAAGGATCTGGAAATCCTACACTTTGTGCTTTCTCATATTGAAATTTTACCTAGGGAAATAGGACAGCTGACTAAGCTAAAATTGCTGGACCTAAGTGATTCCAAACTCAAAAGAATTCAATCTGGTGTCTTCTGCACTTGTCTAGACTAGAAGAGCTGTATATGGGTAATAGTTTTGTGCAGTGGGAAGCAGAAACCCAACAAAGCAGTGCTAGTCTTGCTGAATCAAGGCTTTGTCTTGTTTATCTGTTTTAGATCTTCAATCCCTAATGCCAACATCATCGAAAAGACCTTCCTTTGAAAATTTGCAAAGGTACAATATTTTCATAGGTGAAGCTTGGGATTGGGATTGTATTGGTTTGAGTAAATACTCTAGGATACTAAAATTCAATCTAAAGACTAGCTTCGGCTTACTTGATTATGGATCGAGTTTCCCCAGCTACAGTCTTGACACTTGAGGGTATGCAGAGCTCATTAGCTTTTGCTCCCGAACGGAGGTTCGACTTCCATGTCTCCACAGGCAATGGCCCTTTTCAACCTAAAGGTATTATGTGATGCTTTCATTTCATATAAATCCTATATAAAGGGTTAATATATGTGTTGTATGGTAAATTAGTATCATACAAAAGATGATATATTTGGAGAGTAAACGGTTACATGTGTGCAGATATTGTTTCCTAAGTTGGGAAAGATGAAACTGTCCTGAATTGGCATTGAGAGGATATGGCTTCCCCAAGCATTTTGTTCAGCCCAAAATTTGGCAAGCTTGATCATTGAGGGCTGTGCCGACTTAAAACATGTCTTATCCCACTCTATGGCTGAATATCTGCAACAGCTCAAATACTTGGAAATAAGTAACTGCAAGTGTATACAGGAGATAATACCAGCAGATGAGATTACGAAAGAAGCATTCAGAGACAGAGCTCCCATCCCCTTTCCTCTATTGAACTCACTCATAATAAAGGGTCTTGATAAACTCAAGAGATTTTGCCATGAAGATTATAAGGTTGAATTCCCATCCATGACGATTCTTGAAAAAAAAAACTGTCCAGAATTGAAGGGGTTCATCTATAAGTCTATGAGCCAAGATATCCCAGTGATGGAGTTTGTTCAATGAAAAGGTAAGACTGTCCTTAACACGCAATGCATTTCTTTTCTTGCTATTACATTTCATGTTCCTTATCACTGTTTACATTGGCATGAATTATGCATTGTAGGTTGTTTTTCCCAACTTGGAGAAAATCGTTGTTTCTCATTTGAGAAATGTGAAGAGGATATGGCACAACCAACTTCATACAGATTCATTTTCTAATCTAAAGAGTTGAAAGTTGAGTATTGTGATGCATTGTTGAACATTTTTCCGTTTTCTAATGAGATTACTTCAAAGGCTGGAAATACTGACAGTCAAAATTGTGCTTCGTTAGAAGAAGTGTGCCAGGTCCAAGGGTCAGACATTGAAGGAGCAAGCATGGTGAGCAGTCCATTAAAACTGGTAGAACTCATTCGCTTGCCAATTTTAAAGCATATCTTGAGTAAGGATCCAAATGGATCTATTTCTTTCGGAATTTACGAAATGTATATGTTTGGGACTGTTGGAGTTTGAAAACTCTATTTCCATTTCAATAGCCAAAGGTCTTCAGCAACTTGAGAGCCTTACACTTCATTTCTGTGGGGTGGAGGATTGTCTCAAACAACATTGGAGCTGAACAGAGAATTCGGTTCGAATTTACCCAGTATCTTTCCTCATGCTTTGGCATCTACTGAATCTCAAATGTTTCTATCCAGGAACACATGACAAAATTCCATCTTGATCTACAAATTTTTCTTAGCCTCACGAATAGCATGAAACTTCACATTGATATGTATTGTTCTACCATGCTGAACTGGATTTTCAGCGATAGCAATAACATATTATTGTTACAAAAGAACAGTAGCATCTTCTTGCTCAAAGACAAGATCAAAAAGTAAATTTCACAACCAAGTTGCTTGATTTGCAGCAATAACAATGTATTCTGCTCCTGCAATTGATTGAGCTGTCAAGTAAAGTAATCTTCCAACTATGCTTCTTAAAATATAAGAATCACAGAGTTTTTCACCATTGTTCTTTGACAGCTTCAAGTTTAAAGGCAATGGTGAATCAACTCCCTTGCAGGATTCCAGCTTAAATTTCCTTAGAACATCTAAGGTATATTTTTTTTTCTGAAATGAAAATACCTGTCTTTCTTTGATTAATTTCCATCCCAAGAAAGTAGCTCATCAAGCCGAGGTTGGACATCTCGAATTCATTTGCATACTCAATTGAATTCTGAAACAACTTTGTCATTGCTTCCCATTACCAACAAATCATCAACATAAAAGAGAAACAACAAGCAAATCAGTATTCTCATGTTTCTTAAGATACAAAGCCCTTGGTACTTGTTTTAGATCATAAAGAGCCTTCTTGAGCTTGTACACTTGATGTTCCTTTCCGACAACCACGAAACCTTCAGGTTCACAAACATATATATCTTCTTCAAGCTATCCATTCAAGAAGGTAGATTTTACATCCAAATGAAATACATTCCGGCCCAACTAACCTACAATGGCAATGAGTAATCTTACGGTTTTGAGTCTAGCAACTGATGCAAATGTGTCACCATAGTCAACTCCATCTATCTATGCATACCCCTTTACAACCAAACTCACCTTATTCTTGAACACAGTGCCATTCAGATTGAACTTGGCCCTATACACCCACTTCACACCTATAACAATTTTGTCGTTAGGTTGATCAGTCAAGAACCATGCATTTTTCTCATTTGCAAAAATTTATTTCTTCATTGCATCAATTCATTCAGGTTCCTCTGAAGCTTCAATAAAACGTGTTGATTCAACAAAGATAAAATTACACCTTTCATACACATTAGCTAAGGATTTGGTTTTGATAACCTCAACGGCAGTCGTATCTGTTGTATCGAAACCATCACTAGTTACATCATTCTCAGCACCATCAGTTATGACAACCTTTTCATCCATTGATCTACTATCATGCTTTTGTACGTCATTCTTCTCCCATTTCTAATAAAACCTTCATCAAAAGTGATATCTCTGGTTACCACAATTTTCTGCTTTCCAA
The DNA here is from genome assembly GCF_006381635.1 of Hibiscus syriacus. Classification (NCBI taxonomy): domain Eukaryota; kingdom Viridiplantae; phylum Streptophyta; class Magnoliopsida; order Malvales; family Malvaceae; genus Hibiscus; species Hibiscus syriacus. Next base: position 426,718 of record NW_024063520.1, on the reverse strand, counting down.
ATTAAAGACTATATATCCCTTGGATTGAGAAGAATAACCAAAAACTTTCCTTTCAATGCCCTTTCATCTAACTTGGATCTTATATTAGCAAGTATGACTGAAATAGATTGAACCGAACATTTTAAGGAGTTTCATAGATGGCTTAGACCCAGACTATGCTTAAAGAGAAGTTTTCCCATTCACAGCCTTGGTTGCTAACTTGTTCAACAAATACACAGAAGTAGCAACAACTTCCGCCCAAATGAAGATGATTTTCAAACAACATGCATCTTTACATATTTGAAACACTTTATTCATCCTTTCACAAACTCCATTCTGGTGAGGAGTGTAAGGAACAATGAGTTGATGCTGAATCCCAACATCTTTGTAAAAATCATTCAACTACTTTGGATAATATTATCCACTATTGTCCATTGTTAAGACCTTCAACCTACAGTCACTTTGATTTTCAATAAATTTTTGAATTCTTTGATCGTTGACAATACATTCAGCTTAGACTTCAAGAAATACACCCATCACATCCTTGTTAAATCATCAATAAACAACACAAAATATCTATTATCATTCATGCAAGAACTCTTCATTGGACCACACAAATCAAATTGAATTAAATCTAATTTTATATTTGCTCTCTTCACACCATCATGAGAAAATGGCAGCCTATGTAACTTTCCAAGTTCACAAGTTTCACATTCATCATCGTAAATATTCAACATAGGCAAATATGTTACAAAACCATTTGACTGCATTTACTTTAAAGTTCTAAGATTAAAATGCTCATCCTTTATGCCAAAGAGGACTAACTTCTGTTTCAAAAAAAAAAAAAAAAAAGACTAACTTCATCCTTTTTTCCAAGCACACATGTTCGCTATCAACTTCAAGCTTCAAATAAAAAACTACTCCTTCTGCCCTATAAAAGATGCTCCTTATTGACTTTTAAAAAAGACCTTGATTATTTTAAATATTTTAAATAATTAAATTTTATAAAATATATTTGAAAACTACTTGTTTGAAGGTTTTTAAAATAATTTTACATATTTTTATCAATAATAAATTTTAAATAATAATTAGTCAAACTTTAAAAATGACAAAAAAAGTCAATAATGGACATCTTTTATGGGAAAGAGGGGTATTATTTTTCATTTTCAGCTCAACAAACTTAAAACCACAAACATTAAATATGTTGCAGACATCACCCTTAAATTGAACATAAAAGTCACTTTTAATCATTTGAGGAATACTCAGTAATCTCTGATCTAAATCAGGAATAAAAAGAACATTATAAATTGTTCTTTACATTGTGGATTATTCACGGAAATTGACCATTTGCCTTGAACTTGAACCGTAGCGTCATTTCTCAACTTCGCACTTGTCTTAAAGGAATTATCAAGAGAATTAAAGTATGCCAGAGGTGTCATGTGACTGGTACACCCACTATCCACAAGCTAAATAGAGTTATGAGATGGTTTATCAACATGAGAAACCATAAACAAATGCTCACCCTGCTCTTGGTTCTCTTCACTTGCATTTGTTTGCTATTGAGGCTGCTTCTTCACTTGTTGCTTCTTTACTTGCTTCTTCTTAGTCCAACAAAACTTTTTTGTGTCCGAACTTATCACAAAAGGTACACTAAAATTTGGACTTGCCTTTTTCCTTGAATAGACAATCCTTTTCAGTTTGATTTGTCTTCTTACAAATAGGACATGGTGGAAAATTTCCATTATGACCATTAGCACAAGGAACAAAACTTTACCCTTGTTCGAACTTTCAGATTTCTTTCCGGTGTGTTAAACTTTACTACTTTATGTGTAGAAAAGAACCTTCACTTGCATTGTGAGCTTGCATAGAAACTCTTTGTTCTTATGCTTCTAAGTTGCTAACAATATCGACGATAATTAAACTTGACATGTCATAAGATTCCTCAATAACTGAAATTTTGGCTTCAAATCTTTGAGGAACACTAACATAACTTTTTCAACCACCTTTTCATCGGGTAGATCTTCACCATAAAGATGGATTTGATTTACAATATCCATCAACCTAGTTGAGAAAACTTTAATCAACTCATCCTGCTTCATTTGCAGCATAAAAAACTATCTTTTCGGAGTTAAAAGCTTAATTTTCTTTACTCTATTGCCTCCCTCATAAGTTTTCTTGAGTTTATCTCAAACACCCTTAAGTGTTTCAAGATCCATAATGCTAGTGAAAATGTGATCTGCTAACTCGGAGTGAATACACGTTAAATCTTTATCATTTTTAACATTTTTCATCATAACCTTTGAGTTAAGCAAGAGTGGGATTTGGTCTCAGTGTTGGTGGATCTTCATCATTTTCTATAACCCCCGACAAGCCAAGAGATCTCAGATAGACATTCGTATTAACTGCCCAAACATGGTAATGAGTTCCTATAAAATAGGAACATACATGTGAAGAAGTCATTATAAAAAAACACTCAAAAACTCTCAAACTCACAAAGTGTTTAATCACTCACAAATAACAATAGAACCTCGCAACTCTAAAAAAAACTTTGATACCACTACAAATGTTTTGCTGTAAATGTTTTAAAAGAGATTAAGAGAGTACAAATAGACTTAAAGTAAAAATGGAGAGCTTCAAACTACATTCTAATATTTTCATTTAATAGGATTACAAAACACAACATATGAAATAGTAAAGTTGTCAAATATTAGTAAAAAGAAATACTTAACTTAAAACAGACCAAAAAAATAGTCAATAAACATCAATACCACTGACATACAAAACATATCTGATTTCCAATATCAGACTCAATACATCAGCACTAGGTCCTTTATATATTGTTCCAGGGATGAATTATTCATAATCATGTCATCCACATAGCTTGCATGTTTCTTCCAATTTTGATTTGAAAGATTTTATTGGCGAGGTGTTAAAAGTAGCTCTAATGTTCTTCAATCGAAAGGGCATGACATTGTAAAAGAAAAGATCATTTTTTGTGACAAAAGAGATTTTCTCCTGATCCTGAGGATCCATTTGGATTTGATTGTAGCCCATAAAAGTGTCTATAAAACTCATGTATTTGTGGTTGACTATAAGTATACCAATTTTTCAATAGAAGTGTGAAAAACAATCCTTAGGGCGTGCTTTTATTGAGATATGTAAAATCAATGCACATCCTCTAACTACCATTTGATTTCTTAATCATGACGACATTAGAGATCCACTCTATGTATGCCACTTCTCTAATGAAACTTGCTTCCGAAAGCATATCATTTCTTTTTGTTTTGCTGCTTGAATATTTTCATTAGACAACTTTTTATTTTCTATTTTACTAGTCTTGTTGAATGTTTAACATTGATCTAATTTATAGTAATTGATGGATTAATTTCTAGTATGTCTGCAACATTCCATGTAAAAATCAGAATAAACTGAGAACCCTATTAAAGAATGCCTTTCCAACTTAGGGAGAGCAAGAAAGACTTGTGTAGTTGTTTCCTTAACCCCTCATATAGGGGTATAACTTCCGTTTTTCGATAAACTCGGTCTTTTGTGACTCTCTATCACCATAAACTCTAGGCTTTCCCACTCAAGTTGTAGTCGATCTAAGGCATTAATTCCTCTATGGGCTTGCATTGGCTCAAGAACTTGGGCTAACAATTCAATACGGGCATGTTGGGAGAGTTTCATATATCATAAATAACACTCTCTGGCCATTTTTTGGTCTATTCTGATGTATTCGTCAACAGTAGGTATTGGGGATTTTACATTCAAATTGAATGTAGCCAATATTAATTTTGCTTTCTCATAAGGCCTTCCAAAGTTGACATTATACTATTAGTTGATCAACTAAGAAAAAACTTCGTATCAATTGTGATAATGTGCTTGTTATCTCCTACAGTACTTAGTAACACATAGATCTCTTTACCCCGATGGATGGTTAGAGAAATCATAAACGAGTACATAAGACTTTAGTTGTTCTCGAGACCCTTCTATTTTCAAAAAGCTTCCCATTGTAGTACTTCCATTGCATTTCTACTATACATTAAGAATCTTTTAACAATGAAGTCATTGATGTGAGTTGAGACATCTAACGGATCATCATTCGTTTCATCGAGGACCTGAGATGAGTCCATGGCCCTGAAATTGACTTTCAATCTCCTATGGTTCTGAGTCTTTTTTGCAGCATTTCCTATGGACATTATACTCTGAGGGTATTTCCTTTTTTCAATGTATGTCGAAGGTCGAGATCCTTCTATGATTACATTAACTATTTTTCAAGCGACCTAGGGATATGCTTGGGAAAATTTGAAGGCGTGGACTACAAGTTGAATTGATTGTTTTGCTTTAAGGATTTCATCCTAGTTGATTCTTCTTGGTCGAGAAGTTTGTCCACCCTTACCACACTAAATTATTGATGGAAATAACATGTGTGTTGTCGGTTGTAAGTAATTCACCCCTTCTAGTTTAGACAAAGAGTTATAATTGATCATTTTAAAGTGTATTCAATATGATAAATCGTACCCTAAAGAATAAGAGGAGGTTCCAATAAGGATGCATTGAAATTCTGAAAATGGTCTTTTTCTCTCTATGCTTTGTGGCTTACATATTGACCTTTGATACATAAATGTGTCAAGTTTAATATAGGTGTTACTTGTAGGGTAATAATTGTCATTTTAGGTCAACAAAGTGAATTGACCAAACAGTTATGTAATAGATTTTTTCAAAGTTCATTTTGACCGCGATCAAATCAATTGCAAAGGTGTATAACCGTTAGTCAAATCAAAAAGTGTATGTAACTAAACTTTGAAAAATCCCTAAAATATTAGAGGTATTTGACCATAAGATGAAGAGGTGTAACAAACACCTATAGATCTAAAAAGTTCATTAACAAGGTAGGGAAACCAAAGACTCTTCCTTTCATCTATTGTTGTTAAATTATATCATTGAATTGAAATAATATCAAGTTCAAGTATAAATTAGGATAAAGTGGAGTTTAGGTATTACATTGGATTTAAAAAAAATCTTAGATATCAATTTGGATAAAGTGTCAAATTCTAATTTCAAATTGGTAAAAAAAAAAACTTGGGACAACGTATTAAGATTGAATATAAATATTATACTCCCTCTGTCCAATTAAATTTGTCTCTTTGTGTTTTAAAATTATCCCTTTTAGTTTCACAACAAAGTAAAATTTAACTTTTCGAGGATAAAATTGTCATTTTAATATTTTTACTACACATCTCTTACAGAATTTTTTTTTCTAAAACTACGTGAAAAGTCAACAATGACAAAAAAATGAGGCGAGGGAGTATTATGCCTATTATAAAACTACAAAGAATTTAACTTCTAATTAATTTTATATAAGTATTTATGAAGAAATTAACCAATGGCCATGTAATATGTTATATTAATTATCTTTCCTAATCAATGATGATTCCAATTGTGTTATATGATTTAAAGAAGTGCCTTGATCTAAATGGCATTGAACTGACTGACATTATATGCATGCAGGTTGATTTTCCCAACTTGCAGAAAATCAAAATCTTCCATTTGAGAAATGTGAAGAGCGTATCGAGTAATCAACTTCATGCTGGAAACAAGGATCCCTAGAGAAACATTTCTTTAAAAAAATTGACAAAAGTATGTGTGAGGGAATGCTTGAATCTGAAAACCCTATTCCCATTCTCATTAGCTACAAATATTGTGCAACTTGAGAGCCTTACAGTTATCAGCTGTGGGGTGGAGGAGATTACAACAACAATGTTGGAGAAGAAGGGGAAATCCGGTTTGAATTTAATCAGTTATTGGACATCAAGTTTTGGGATATACCAAACCTCAAATGTTTCTACCCAGTAAAGCACACCACAACATGGCCTGCCCTAAAGAGGTTGAAGACATGTGGATGTTTTAATATTTTTAAGAGACGTTATACCCCAATTCGTACGTACTCCGAGCGGAGGGATTTCAACGTTTTTAAAAAGTCAAATTGTGAGATAAAAACGTGTCAAATCATAAGTTTAATTTGTCACAGCAATATCCTGTTACTATATTATAAGATATTGTGAGTGACTGATTTATTATAAATTAATAATATTAGTGATTAATTTATTATTTTTAAAAATTTTAATAAATTTTTTTACTAAAACAGTAGTGATCATTTTTGTAAATTTAATCCTCTTTATTTGGGTTTATAATCATTCTTTAAACATGATTTTTTTTTCTAAAAATTAATTGTTTGGAAATACTTCTTTACCAATTAGTATTTCTTTACGAAAATTGGGCCAACCGTTTAGATAAATCGAAGGTTAGGGGTGAGTAAAACTTGAATCGAAAAATCAAAATTTTCAACTCGATTAGACTCGAATTATCTTCGAGTTGTAATTTCATAAACTCGACTTAACTCAAAAAGATTTCAAATTCAAATCAAGTTAAAAAATACAACTCGAATAACTCAAACTTTTTGAGTAATTAGTGGATTTATTTTTAAGTTTATGTCGAGTCCTTAGACTTTGTATGATATATGTAAAAATATAAAGAAATATATTTTTATTGTATATATGGTTATAAAATTCACTTAAATTAAAATCAAATAATATTATAATATTATAAATATTTACAATTTAAATAAAAATTCAAAAAATCAACTCGACTCAAAATTTTTTAAATAAACTCTGAATTATAAAATACGACTCACCAACCCAAATTTTTTTACTCTACTCAATTCCATCGAACGAACGCTGGACCGAAACACCCAATTTAGGGCTTTTGAAAAATCCGAGTCGAAAACTCAAAAAATTCAACTTCCTAATTCAGTTCGTATAATCCTAAACCCTAGAAATCCCTAATCTCCACCGACTCCCCTCTGATTTGCAATTTTCCCCGTAATTTTCCAGTTCGTATACATTGAAATACAACATTGTTTTCCACCCACTTTCGAATCTTCCGTCTTGCTGTGATTTCCAGGTACTTATATTCTCGTCTTTTGCTTCTATTCATCTCACTTTAAAATTCGTGTTTTTGCATACAAATTTTAATAATCTTACAATTTGTTATTTTTCCCCTTCCATCTGTGAATTCCGTCTTTTGTTTCAGATTTTGATAAAGTTGAGGAAAGAATGGATGAATATCAAGAGATGGAAAGGTTTGGGATGGAGAACGATTTTGAAGATGGGCGATGGATTGACGGCGAATTCTACTATAAAAAGCGCAAGGAAAAGCGGACTCAGACTAAAGATGATGTTCTGTACGGTGTTTTTGCATCTGATTCTGACGATGAAGACAGTGGCTATTCTTCATCAAGGAAGAGAAGGAAGGAATTCGGGAAAAAATCTGACTTGACGAAGCCTGTCAACTTTGTGTCTACAGGTACCGTAATGCCTACCCAAGAAATTGATAAGAATTATAACGTAGAGAACGATAACAATGTTCCTGATGAGAATGAGAATGATAACAGGCCTGGGTTGGGTTCTGGCGTAGGTTTAGGATTTAGTAGTGGTAATGATACTTTGCGAAAAAGTGATTTTAATGTTGGTGGCGATGAGGATGATGATTGTAGCTTTTTGCCTACTGCCTTTGGGAGGAAAATAAAGGAAGGGGCACAAAGGAGAGAGAAAGAGAGGGAGAGGTTGAAAGTGGAGAAGAAAAGTTTCGGAGGAGAAGGGTGGTTGGTGTTGATAGTGGGGATGTTGGGTCTTTTGAGAAGTATACAAAGGGTATTGGGATGAAGTTGCTTGAGAAAATGGGGTATAAAGGAGGTGGTCTTGGGAAGAATGAGCAAGGGATTGTTGCTCCTATTGAAGCGAAGATGAGGCCTAAGAATATGGGAATGGGGTTTAATGATTTTAAGGAGGCTAAGTTGCCAGAGTTGCAGCAGTTGGAAGAAAAGAACAGTGTGAGTCAGCAGCCTGTTGGCAAAGCAAAGGAGAGGCTTTGGTCAAAGAATGCAAAAGGGAGGAAGAAGGAGGAGTATATTACAGTGGAGGAGTTGTTAGCAAAGAAACAAGAAGAGAGCGTTGAAATTGTTCAAAAGGTGATTGATATGAGGGGCCCACAGGTTAGAGTTTGACCAACTTGGAGAATCTAGATGCTGAAGAGAAGGCAAGAGATAATGATGTTCCAATGCCCGAGTTGCAGCATAACTTGAAGTTAATTGTTGACTTGGCAGAGCTTGATATTCAAAGATTGATAGGGATTTAAGGAATGAAAAAGAGATAGCATTGAGCTTACAGAAGGAGAAGGAAAAATTGGAGATTGAGGTTTTGCGTCAGAAGCAACATTTGTCTAATATGGAGCAAATTACTAGGTGCTGGACCAGATTGAGAAAGAGAACTCATCTGGCAAATTAACCTTGGAGTCCCTTGCAAGTAGTTTTAGGAATTTGCAGAGGAACTATGCTGATGATTACAAGCGTGTAACTTGTCATGCATTGCATGTTCATTAGCCTTACCCCTGTTTATAAGGATGTTTCAGGGTTGGGATCCTCTAGCAAATCCATTGTACAGGATGGAGGTGATATCAGCATGGAAGGACTTACTGCAAATAGAGGGTGGTTACGACATTTGGGAGGATGTTACAACACCTTATTCTCAGTTGATCTCTGATGTTGTTTTACCAGCCGTGAGAATATCTGGAATCAACACATGGGAGCCTAGGAACCCTGAACCAATGCTTGGATTTTTGGAATCATGGGAAAAGCTGCTGCCATCATCTATTCTTCAAACCTTATTGGATACCGTGGTAATGCCTAAATTGTCAAAAGCAGTTGACTCATGGAACCCACGTACGGAAATTGTTCCAATCCATGTTTGGGTTCATCCTTGGTTGCCAATGTTGGGGCCAAAGTTGGAGGGTTTGTATCAAACCATACGTATGAAGTTAAGCAATGTTCTTGATGCTTGGCACCCAAGTGATCCTTCTGCTTATGCTATACTATCACCTTGGAAGACTGTATTTGATTCAGTGAGTTGGGATCAACTCATGCGCCAATATATTGTCCCAAAGTTGCAGATTGCTTTGCAGGAATTCCAGATAAACCCTGCAGATCAGAAGCTTGATCAGTTTTATTGGGTTATGTCTTGGGCCTCTGCGCTTCCTATCCACCTAATGGTTGATTTGATGGAGAAGTTTTTCTTTGTAAAGTGGCTGCAGGTTTTGTATCACTGGTTGTGTTCAAAACCCGACTTTGACGAGATCAAAAATTGGTACATGGGCTGGAAGGCACTTCTGCCACAGGAGCTTTTGGCTAATGAAAGTATTCGTAATCAACTTAATTGTGGTCTTGAGATGATGGTTCAGGCTGCTGACAATGTACCAGTAGAGCAGCCTGGTTTGAGGGAGAATGTTACATATCTTAAGGTGCGCGAGCAAAGGCAGTTTGAGGCTCAGCAGAGAGCAGCTGCTCATGCACAACAGCTGCTGGCTGGCCTGGGTACTGCTGCCCAGATGGATGGTGTTTCTGAGATGAGTTTGAAGGAAGTAGTTGAGGCCTATGCACAGCAACATGAGTTACTATTCAAGCCCAAGCCTGGCAGAATGCATAATGGTCAACAGATATATGGCTTCGGTAACATAAGTGTAATAGTTGATTCACTTAACCAGAAGGTTTATGCCCAAAAGGATAACAGCTGGTCCCTGGTCTTACTTGATGATTTGTTGAAAATGCACTATAATTCTCTTGCAAGGAGGCGTTGAGTTTTTGGTATTTACTAGGAAAGATGCTGCAATGGAAATTGTTTTTGAGTTTTAAACTGTCCTTTGAAAGGAAGTTTGACCACACAAGAGGTCAGTTCCCCCTTTGATTTTTCAGCTATAGGAATTGGTTATTATTTTGTAATGCTCAATTCAAAGTGACTGCTCTAATGGTGTCTTCTGATCTTGTAAATTGCCTTGTTCCTTTCCTCACGTATCAATGAGCTCAAACTCTACCTTGTATGGCTGCTTTTTTTCTGAAGAAACAGCGATGCGTGCTCTATCTGGGCAGGAACCAGGCTTTAACCACTAGCAATAGGGATATTACAATTCAGCTGGTAATAATAATGCTTTGTTTTTATCAAAAAAATAATAATGCTGCTTTGTCCAATATCTGTCATGATTGTCAACTTTGATGTGTAGGAATAATTTTACATGATGATGACAATAAAGAAGTTTCTTGGATTGTTGAATGTCAGATATTTTTTTTGTTTTTATCAGCAATCAATGCATAAAGATTGGTATTGTGTTCTGTGACATGCTTATCTTGAAGCCAACTATCATGCAGTTTGGATAGGTTTGCTTTGAATGGTGACCTTCTCTAGTTTGGTTAACTATTGTGCATATTCATCCTTTCCTCTAACCGCAAACTAGATATATCAGCATCTAAATTTGATATCCCCTTATAGAATATTAATAGTTTAATACTTGCTGGCGAGTGAGAAAGAGTTGCATAGTGGATTTCATCTCGTCACCCTTTATAACTGGGTTTTCATTAGCTATAACTTGATCAGCCTTCTTGAAATCATAGTTGCTGGAATGTTCTGTGGGGTAACGATGAAGGTGAGGGAAATCTTTGCCACACCGACATGTAAATCCAATCAAACCGAGCTTCTTGTTGCAGCTTTCACACCTGATGTTGAGTTTTGAAGGACTAGAAACAAATGGTGGGGAATCAGCAGTAAAAAATATGTCAGATCGAACAATGTGCTGCTGAACTTGTAGGGTCATTTGTTTTGGCCGATTCGGATAGCCCTTGCTTTAGCAGCTCTGATTTGTAACAATTGGAGCATATATTATTGGTCTGAGCTTAACTATAGAAACATAAGCCATTTACACCATCTTTCTTCTTTGATATCTTGATCTTGGTTGATGTTAGAAAAACCCGAGAGTTTGCTACCTTTGAAATATTCGAGCCTAATAGACGGACAGTCTAGAAGATTTCGAGTCCCTGAATTCCATAATGGGGTTTGGGTTTCACTAGACCCTGAATTCCATAATGGTGTGTCCGTTGTGAATGATTAAAATATTTTTTAATAAATATTATTTTATAATCGTTACATGCTTGCTATTAAAAAAAAGTAAATTAATACTAATAATTTTCGTTAAATGACTGAGATCTATTAGACTTCTTAAGTAATCTCAGATTAATAATAATTTTAGTTAAATAATACTGATATAGTTAAATGACTGAGATCTATTAGACTTCTTAAGTAATCTCAGATTAATAATAATTTTAGTTAAATAATACTGATATAGTTAAATGACTGAGATCTATTCAAAGTTATTAGTTTTATAATTCGATTTCGGTTCTATTCAAATTAAGAACATTGAAAAATTTTAAAACTTAATATGAATTTAAAAAAAATATATATTTGGGGCCAAATTATTATTTTAAAATTTTTGAGGGGTCATAACTCCGACGTGTCCTCACTATGTTAAGCCACTTAATGGGAATATAAATTATAACATTTGCATTTGAAATTCTTTTATGTTTTTGCCTATTAACATCCTGAATTGTCTTTTGAAGTCCATTTTAGTGGATTATATGAAGGAATAATTTCTTAAGCCTGGTGAGATCGCTTTGATTTGTTTTGTGCTTAGTTGTGTTAGTGTAAGCCTTGCAAGTTAATTATGATTTTCTTGTAAACCCTAATGCTTTGCTTGGTATGAAATGATGAAATATTAAAATTTTGTTAATTAAATGGGTAAATTTAAAGTAGGAAAATGATTATATATAGTAATCATTTGATTAATAAATCGTTTTTCTCTCTCTGTTTTCATCCTTCGCAAAGAGGTGGCATACGGGTCAATCGTATTAGGTTCGAGTCAGGTCATTTAGAGTTGGGCCAGAGTCGAGTCGGGTTATTTCAGGTTTGGTTTTTATTTGAGTCAGATCGAACATTAGGTCAGATTTAAATTATATCGGTTGGTTTTTGTGTAGAATCAATATCGGATCAATTGGTTTTTGGGTAGGGTCATTATCAAATAGATCAGTTTCGGTTTAGGTCAATCTTTAGATTTCAGGTCAATTCGGTTGGGTTAGTATAATATATTCTTATATATAAAATTATTTGTCAATCAAATATATATAAAATTATTGATATTCTTATAAGAAATTGTTTGCCAATCTTATCATTTAAGTTCAAATTCAACTTTCAAACATTCAATGTTTCAAATTACAATATCATTTATGAATGACAATTTGATTTGAACCTATAAGACATGTTAGATTTTTTTGTGAATTGAATTTCATATTGATATAACATAAAAAGTCTATGATGCAACCTTTTTAATGAAGAATTAAATTATAAATTTTATTGTACATTGAATTTTTTAATTAGATGATTTACGTCTAATTATAAAATAATATTTATTAAGTTTTAAAAAATAATATAATAATTATATTCAAATAAATATTGATATAAATTTTTATAAATGATATTACTCTTCTGATAAATTTTAATTTTTTATATTATAAACTATAATATAAATAAAAATAAGTTATTTATAAATTTTTTAAAACAAAAATTTTAATTCTTAAATAAGTTATTTTTTTGAAACAAGATTAAAGTAAAATAGTCTAAACATAAATTCTAATTATTCTTTATCTTTATTTATTAAGCCTCCCACAATCTAAGTGATGCAAATAAAATTTAATTACACAATCTAGAATCTTGGATATGCGTAATTTTATTTCCATATAAAATAATTTAAAAAATTATTGGATCAGATACATAGGTATCTTTTAAATGAGAAAATGTTATATTGAAACATTCAACTATTACCAAAGATGATAGTTAACTAGTAATATAATACAAAACGAGAATAAAGCATGTACCATTTTATTATTTATTAAATTATTAAAAATAGAAAATAATAATATTAAATTATTCATTCACTTAGATTCAATTATCGTGTTAAAGTCCAGTCAAAGTTCGGGTTGGATCGGATATGGATAAATTAAATTCATGTTGCTTTGCTTTGAGTTGTTTTCAGTTCGGTTGTTTCGGTTCGGATTGATTTCAGTTTGGGTTGATTTCGATTCGAGTTGATTTCAGTTCGAGTTGCTTTCGATTCAACTAAAATTCGAGTCGGTTGCGATTCGATTCAATTTATTTAAAGTTTTGCATCAATTCTGGGTCATCATATTTGGATATATAATATTTATCAAATTTATCAGGGTTACTTCATACCCGTAATATTAATATATGTATTTTAGTTTAAATTATATTTTTATTTAGGTTCTTAGTATTTTTATCTTAAAATTAAATTTTAATCCTTAATTTTTTCTTAGATTTGTATTATGTACTTTTATGTTTTAAATTTCACAAAAAGTTTTTATTAATTTGTCAATATGAGATTCGAAAAAAACACAATTGATATTAATAATTTTAATTTCTATCTTTTGAAAATAAACTTATATATATATATATATATCCTTAATACTAACTTTGAATCACTAAATTTTGTGTATGGATTGTGTATAATAAACTTTTAAATTTTTATGTATTTTCTATGTGATTTAAAAAAAAATTAAAAAAATAGATGAACCGGGTACTCGTGATCCGAAAATATGAGTACCCGAATTTTACGAGTACCTGGACTTAACAGGCTAGGTCACGAGCTGGCACATACACTATCTGGAAAACTGGGTACTCGGTACTTCAAGTACCTAAAAATGCTAGTACCTAGTTTTAAACACCCCTAACTAAAACTATCCATATATAATGTATTGTTACTAAGTTCACTATATAAAATCGAGAGTTACTCAGTTAATGTGTCATTGAGACAATATAAAATAGAATAAAGTATATAAATCATATTTCCATTATAGGTTGTTATTTTATTGAGTCATCTAAATATTAAAATTTATAAAATAGTTTTTCGACTATAGAGTATAACTTTTGTAAAACTTATATTTTGATATAACAAATAAGGGCAAAATATTTGTTGGGAAAAATATTTGTTGAACTAAATTGAATTTATTCAAAATCTTCAAAATAATTCAAAGTCCAAATAGAAGTTAAAAATATATTTTTAAATGTTTTTCAAACTTAGTCGAAAACCTTTTCAAAATATACTCGATCGTTTTCGCGTTTTAATGTCATGTTTCCAAGCTTATCTGGCTCAAAGGATCGATCCCTTTGACCAAAGGATCAATCCCCTTGAAAAAGGATCGATCCCTTGGACAAGAGTGAGTTTGGTATCGATCCCTTGACAAAAGGATTTATCCTTCGACGAAAAGGATCAATCCCTTGCAAAAAAATCGATCCCTTTGGTATAACAGTTAAAATATTTGAAAAATGATCGATCCATTTGGTAAAAGGATCGATCCCTTTGGTAAAAGGATCGATCCCTTGTGCCTTAAAAGTTGCATGTAACAACTATTTTGATCTCCAACGTCTCCGAAACATCCCAACGGCTAGAAACAACCAGTAACTCATTCCAACTTATAAAAATAACTCAATGACAATTAAAGAAGGTGACCAACACCTATCCAAGCATTCAAACATAAGAGAAAAGTTTTTCAATCCTAATTTTCTTTCTCTTATAAATCTTTGTGTTTTGAGCTCAATTGTATATCTTTAGGTTTTGTTTTTGTGAGCTAAATATTTGTAAACACCAACCTAGAAATGTCTTCTTGTTTACACATTTATTATAGTTTAACTAAGTGAAAAACTAGGGAGTTGTGAAGGTTTCTCTTGATCCTTTAAAAAGAAAGAACAAATTAGTGGATTTGTTGGAAAATCCTAAGTGAGGAGCTTAGGTAGTGGATTTAGACTTCATTGAGGACGTTGAACAAAATATAAGTCATTGTGTAAATTTTCCTATCTTTATACTCCTTACTCCCTAAACTTCAAAAACCAATTCTCCCCCTCTTCGCATATTTCGGTTGATCGAACAAGCTTAATCAAATACAACAATTGGTATCAGAGCTTGACTGATTAGAAGGTTTAACAACTTTGAGACAATCCTTGAAGAAGCTCTATCCATTTCCGTCACAACCGAGAAGATGGCTTCCACCTTCGACTCGTTTTACATGGAAGACTCCCAATCGATTGACAAGCCTCCATACTTCAATGGAGCCAACTACATCTTTGGAAGAAATTAATGAAGTAATTCATTCAATCCAATGATCATGATGCATGAGAGATGATCGAGAACAACTATTTTTCTCCAAAGAAGAATACGAAAGAGTGGAGTGCCCAAAAATGGAAGAAAGCTCAATAAAATGCTAAGGGCATACACATGTTGTTTTGTACATTTGGTGCTGATGTTTATGAAGGAGCTTCTTCTTGTTCAAATGACAAAAGCTTTGGAATAAGCTCGAAGAGATCCATGGAAACAAGAAAGAAGAACCAACAAATGTGGTGTGCTTAACGGCTCTTAAAGAGCCCAAGGTATCTTCTAACTCTAATGAATTCGATTCATATTCTTTTGATGAGTTACAAGTTGCGTATGATGAATTATTTTTGGAGTTTGAGACCATGAACTCCAAATACAAGAAAATGATTTCAAAATTTAAAGTTGAAAACATTTTTCTTTTGAAAGCAAAAATGGACTTTGAAAATCAAAATGAAATTTTGAAAAAGGATTTAGAGCTTTCAAAAATGAAAATTGAAAATTTTGAAAAAGAAAGTTTTGATTTAAAAGTTAAGCTTGAATGCTTAACAAAAGAAAAAGAAATCATTTTAAATAATTCATCTAGTTTCATAATGGTAAAATGCTCACATTGCCATTATCATAGTCATATGGAACATGTTTGTCATTTAAAGAAAGGAAAACATTTTAAAATTAGATAAGTATGGGTTCCAAAGGGAACAATGGGCATTTAAACTAAAGTTCAATGATCCAAAGCAATTTTGATACCAAAATCCAATTAAATGTCTCTTTTAGATATGTAGGAGCAATGGTGACAAAAATAAAGATATTCAAATGCTCTAGTCATACTTCATATGGAATGGGTAACCTCTAAGCTTATTTTGATTATCTTGCATAATTGGTTGCTCATTTGGTTTAAACATGCATAATTTTTATTTTAAATGATTTTATGTTTTCTATCTCATGTATGTTAAAAAGTGTTGTGATGAACATTTTCTAAAGTTATAATGTTTCATAAATGTTTGTTCATCATAATGAATTTTGGTCAAAATTCATTTTAATGCTTTATTTTTACAAATATTAATTTTTGACCTTAATTTAAATGTTTATACATGTGATTTATTGCAAATGATATATCTCTTACAATTGATATCAATTTTTCAAATGCATAACATTTTTTGATAACTTTATGCACATGCACTTAAATACAACAATTTGTATTACATAAAGTATATTAGACTTTGATATATTGAATTTCATGTGCTACTAATATGTTTGTTCATCTTTGTTGAAATTCAATGTCTTTTAAGTGTCAGACTTTTAAAGTCAAAATTTTTTTTGGAATGCATTTGTTGAAGTGGAACTTTTGATTTTTCAAATGGTTTTAATGTTAAAATTTCTACTTACTCTCCATTGTTATTTTGTACCTTAAAGTTTGAATTATTTTTGATATAACAAAATGGGAGAGAAGTATATGTTTGAAAAAATTCAATTTCAAGAATGAAAAAGATGGAGCTTTAATATTTTCCTAATAATTCTCTCTTTCATTAAATGTTTTAATAAGGGGGAGTTTTTTGTCAAAACTATTTTTCAAAGGTTTTGTTATATCAAAAAGGGAATGATATAACAAATAAGGGCAAAATGTTTGTTGGACTAAATTGAATTTATTCAAAATCTTAAAAATAATTCAAAATCAAAATAAAAGTTAAAAATATTTATGTTTTTAAATATTTTTCAAACTTAGTCGAACCTTTTCAAAACATACTCGATCATTTTTGCGATTTAAAGTCATGTTTCCAAGCTTCTCTGGCTTAAAGGATCGACCCCTTCGCAAAAGGATCGATCCCTTTGACCAAAGGATCGATCCCTTGGATAACTCTGAGTTTGGGATCGCTCCCTTGACAAAAGGATTGATCCCTTTGATATAACGGTCGAAATATTTGAAAAAGGATCGATCCCTTTGTAAAAGGATCAATCCATTATGCCTTAAAAGTTGTAGTTAACGACTATTTTGATCCCCAACAGCTCTGAAACATTCTCAACGACTAGAAACGACTAGTAACTCATTCCAACTTATAAAAGGAACCCAAAGACACTTGAAGAAGTGACCAACACCTATCAAAGCATTCAAACACAAGAGAAAAGTTTTTCAATTCTAATTTTCTTTCTCTTGTAAATATTTGTGTTTTGAGCTCAATTGTATATCCTTAGGTTTTGTTTTTGTGAGCTAAATCTTTGTAAACACCAACCTAGAAAGGTCTTCTTATTAACACATTTATTATCCTTTGTAAAGGGGTTTTGGTTATAGTTTAGCCAAGTGAAAAACTAGGGAGTTGTAAAGGTTACTCTTGATCCTTGAAAAAGAAAGAACAAATTAGTAGATTTGTTGGAAAATCCTAGCTGAGGAGCTTAGGCAGTGGATGTAGACTTCATTGAGGAAGTTGAACCACTATAAATCATTGTTCAAATTTTCCTATTTTTATACTCCTTACTCCCTAAACTTCAGAAAGCCAATTCACCCCCTCTTGGCATATTTCGGTTGATGGAACGAGCTTCATCAAATACAACAACTTTGTTAATTCTCTCGGTATTTAAAAGTTACAAAAATGATCACTCAACTATTCATATGTTCCATGTTAGTTCTTTTTCATTAAGAAAATTACAGTCGTCTGAGCTTGACGTTTAACCTATTGATTGAGATATGATAAAATATAATCCCAAAACTGTTCATATTGTATAGTCATTTGAGATTCTGAGATCATATTTTATTAAATCTCAATCAGTAGGTTGACATCCAACTTAGATGATTGTCACTTTTTAATGAAAAAAATAAGAGTTTAAAATATATGAATAATATGGTGATCATTTAGTAACTTTTAATAGTTAGTGGACTAAACAAAACATCGCCCTATAGTTGAGATCATTTTATAAAATTTCATAGTTGAAGGACTAACAAAACGAAACCCTATAGTCGAGAAACCATTTGTTTATGTTATCTACTACCCATAAAATCAAATAATAATCATAACAATAATAATAAAGATGATTAGTAATGATAACGCCATTAAGACTATTTCATGCACTCATAGTCTTATTGCTTCACATGAGTCCATTACTTAGAAAATTCATAGAGTGGATAATCATAAAATGCATATTAATCCTCTTTGTATAATCATCTGTGCTCAATCAATAATTTATTAGTACACAACAAGCTTAGGGATGATAAAGAGTATATATTGAATTATTTTTTCTCAAAATTAGGTTAAAATATCAACATCGATATCAATATTTTTTCTTTAATATCAATATTCTAATAATATATCAATACCGAATTTAAATTTGATGTTTTGAAACTAAACCTTCAAGAAAAAATAACGATATCAAACCCAGAATATAGATACCCTAAGAATAGTATCAACACATTATGTTAATTATCGATAACTGTAACAACCCGAATATTTACAAAATAGTATTTAATTGAAATTGGAGGTTAATTGTGAAAATTGGCGAAAATTTGGGGACTAAATTGAAAGATTTTAAAACTTGGAGCTTGTTTTAGAGTTAAAGAAAATTTAGGGACTAAGCCCCAAATTTACCTAAAAAAGTTATGTAAGTTTGGGGTTATATGTTATATACGTGTGGTTTATGTTTCAAAACAGAAAACCACACCTCAATTGCTCCCAAATTCCCTTCCCCCTACGCCGGTTTCCGACTTAGATCCAGACGCCGTCTGAATTCCGATTGTCGTTTTGAAACCACCGTTGTGTTCATCATCGAGCGAGGAACAAATCCTTCAATTTAATTGAAGCGAAACGCTGCCAAACGTCGGGAATTTACAGTCAAAGTCTCGACGTTTTTGTTAGCTCTATCGTCGGGAAAATCTTAAATTCACCGCCGATCGTTGCTCCGTTTACGACACCTCCTGCACCATCGTGTTCCTTGTGTCGTTGCGAATCCTCCGGTGTCAACCTTGTTTTCCGTCGACGACGGTGCGTGAAGAGGTAGAGCAGTCAAAGATTCGGCCGAGTTCAAATTCGAGCTCTCCGCCATTAAAAAATTTGAACCGATCGTTGTAAGTATCTTGAAATTGTTCAAAAATAATTTTTGGAAATTTTTCCGTAATTTTTAGACCCCTGGAGGAGGCCTCACGCACCATACGCGCCGCCGCAGGGAGAGTGAGCAGCTGGAAAACTGGTTTGATCGGTTTTGAACCGGTTCGACCGGTTTGATCCGACTCGACCCGACCGACCCGACCCGACCCGACCGTTGACCCGACCCGACCGTTGACCGTTGACCGTTGACCATGACCATTGACCTCCTTTGACCAAAACTTAAAATGGCTTTGACCAACCATTAAACGACCGTTAATCTTTTTCGAGTATACATATTCTGATAGTTTTCAACGCCCCGAATCCGTTTCCGAAGTCTGTTTCGTCAAATTCGAACCCGAAAGCCTCCTAATCAACGGTCAAAGTGGTTGACTTTGACTTTAACCAAGAATTTAAATTTTTGAAAAGTCATACTTTATGTTTTTTGACGTCCTGATTCCGATTCCGCAATCCTTTTGACCAAATTCAGACTTGAAATCCTCCAAATTGATAGTCAAACCCTGAAAATACTTATATACTTAAGAATTTTAGCTTTGAACAATTAAGTAAGATTTGGGGCTGATAAATTATTATTGTTTGAAGGTACAAGAGATTCTCCGGATCGTTCGACAGCTCGACCCAACTCTTCTAGATCAGTTAAACCATGTGTGCCAGTATTTACCCATAAGACCCATAAATTTTATGATTTTAGAGATTTATTTATGTTACCCATAAGTAATATAGGGTTATTATAAAATAGGTTTGAAAACTGTAGCAGAGCGTGGTGAAACCAGCAATCAGTAGATCTACTATTTGAACCTATTATCGAGGTATGTTCCCTAATTATTATTGAACTGTTTTATTGGTTTTAATATGAGGTACACTGAGTTCTTTGGTTACTGTTTTATTGATGCACCAATTTAATGTGATGATTTATGGAATTTGTAAAAAGGTGCAATTGAACTTTTGGATTGAATTACAATAGTATAGCTCTGATCAAGCTAATAAACAGAATGGGCCTAATGTGACTCTTTGGGCCCCAAGATACATTAGGTTGGCTTCCCTTGCTGTGTGGATAGGGTAAGCTATATGGACTTGGACTTACGGGCCTAAGGATACAAGCTCTAAAGCTTATCTTTAGGTTGGATTTCTTTTTGCTGTGTGCTTAAAGTAAGCTATATGGAAAATAGTTTTGGGAACTACTGATGGTGTACAATAAAAGGGTTTAAACTATGATTTTCAAAAGTTAAACTCTTTTATGAATTTATGAGATTTACTGGACTATGATTTGTTTAATGTACCTATTGTGATTTTAAGGTAATATTGGGACACACTGAGCCTAGCTCACCTTTCGAAAATGTTTTTCCCCTTTCAGATACTGTTGGTTAGATATCTCGGTTCGAGCACTTGGAGGATCAACATATCTCTTGAAGTATATCTGATTGTAATGTTTTATCTTGCTAGTTGACTTTATTTTGGTGACATGGACATTATTTTAAAGTATCGTATTTTAGGATGATGACACTTTTACTATTACTGTTCGGTTTATTGTGATTTTGATTTTGAAGATCTGTTTTAAATTAATTTATTACTTATTAGTATTATATTTACAAGTTGGGTTTTGATAGTATAATATCATGTCATTTATAATGTGATTTTATAATGATTGAATAACGGTTTCAGAAAATGTCTTTAAGAATCATGTATGTGATCCACTAGACTTAGTCGAAACGCATAGACCGGGTCTAGGGGGTTACATTTATTGGTATCAGAGCTTTTGGTTTTTAATCCTCGGACTGTGTATGAGTCCATATTGAAAATACGGTTTTGAAATATTTTACAAAACAAGTTACAAAGGTCATGTCACAAAATTATTAAGATTTTTAAATTTGTGTTCGAGACTCCAAGTGCTTATCTAACCCTAAGTTTTATCTTCTGTAGTAAACTTGAGATCCATCAAAATGAGTGCTAGATGTGGTCATCGAACTAGCCGTGGACGAGGTCGAGTGGCTAGATTTGTAGATCCGATTGATGAGATACGGGTAGATCCCCCACCTCCGATAGGTTATCATGCTCCTACGACCTCAACGAATCTGCCTCCTGCCTCTGGTATTGGCATGACTACACCGATCATAGGAGCGACCGATATTAAGTCAGAGTCTACCGGAGTTGCTTTGGATGAGAATTTTGGTAGACAATTTCTGCAGTTGATACAGGGAGCAGTCAGAGCTACTGGTGTTGTATCAGAGGTTCCTATTTCGCAGACTTTGATTGCCAATGGAGTTAGAACTTTTGGGGGACAGATTGGTGGAGCTTCTACTGAAGATGAGGATTGGCTCCAGGATACAGAGAGACGCATGGATCAGTTGGGTTTAGACTCAACTAAGAGATATCAGGGTGTTGTGGCGTTGTTAGATGGCAATGCCTACACTTGGTGGGAGTCAGTGACCAGTAGTGTTCCTACCGATCGTTTGACCTGGAATTTCTTTAAGGATCGCTTTCGGAGTCGTTTTCTGGGAGAGCGATACTTAGCTCAGAGACGTCAGCAGTTTCAAGACCTGGTTCAGGGAGACATGACTATTTCTGAGTATGATATCGAGTTCTTGAAGTTGCTGAAGTATGGATTCAGTATGGTACCTACTGAGAGAGATCGATGTCGTAACTTTGCCTTTGGACTCAGATACGAGCTGCGTAGGCAAGTTGTAACCCATCAGGATGAGATATTTGATGTGCTGGTGGGCAGAGCCAAAGATGCTGAAGAGGTGGAGGTTTTAGCTTCTGGTAGAGAGTGTGTTGAACAGGAACGATCTAAGAAATTTTTAGGCCCGATGGAGTCATCAGCACAGTCCGGGAAAAGGACTCGTACTTCAGTCCCTCAGAGAAGCAATACACGTTTCAGGCCTGCAGCATCCTCAACGTTAGTTGGCAGTCGAGGCTATTCCTCGTCGTATTATCATGGGTTCCTCTGTGAGTTTTGTGGTAAACAACACACACGAGAGTGTCGTAAGAAGATGGGTCTTTGCTATCAGTGTGGATCTAGTGGTCATTTTCGGAGGGATTGTCTTCAGCTAGCTTTGTTTGAGCAGACCGCTACTCAGACTTCTGTGCGTTCTCAGACTATAGTACAGACTCCAATTAGAGATCGTAGCCAAGTAAAGGCTCGTGGTTCAGCGTCCAGGACTGACAGTAGAGCCCGACCTCAGCAAAATAGAGAGCCAACAGTTTCTGATGCTAGACAGCCAGCTTTGGTTTATGCCACTAGACGTCGGGATGACAGAGATGAGCCTGAGGTTATTGCAGGTACATTTACTATTTATTCTATCCCATACTTTGCATTACTGGACAATGGCTCCACTTACTCCTATGTATCGAGCTCGGTATCTCGAAACCTTCAGATTCTGATCAAGAACACTAAAAATACTATTACAGTTACGAGTCCAGTAGGACAAGCGGTATTAGTGAATAAAGTATTTCGGCGTTGTCCTCTCGAGGTTCAGGGAGAAATTTTTCTCGCTAATCTTATGGAACTTCCTTTAGAGGAGATCGATCTAATTCTTGGGATGGATTGGTTGAATAAACACAAGGTAAATTTGGATTGTGAATACAAGCGGTCTACTCTAAAGACTTCAGATGGTCGGACTGTTGTGTTAATTGGTGAACGGCGTGGCTATCTCTCCAATATAGTTTCAGCGATGGAAATTGATCGTATGATCCGGAAGGGGTATGAGACTTTCATTGCTTGTATTTTGAACACTAAAGGTTTATTGTCCACGATCGAAGAGATCCGTACAGTTAGCGAGTTTCCTGATATCTTTCCAGAGGAGTTGCCTGGTTTACCTCCTGATAGAGAGGTAGAGTTCGAGATAGAGACTTATCCGAGATCTGCACCTATTTCTATGGCACCTTATCGCATGGCTCCAAAAGAACTTAAGGAGTTGAAGGTCTAATTGCAAGAATTATTCGATCGAGGATTTATTCGGCATAGTACTTCACCATGCGGAGCTCCAGTTCTGTTCATGAAAAAGAAGGATGGGTTGCTAAGATTATGTATTGACTATCGGAAGTTGAACCAGATGACGGTCAAGAATAAATATCCACTACCCAGGATTGATGACTTATATGATCAGTTGCGAGGAGCTACTGTATTCTCTAAGATTGATCTTCGTTCGGGGTATTATCAATTGAAAGTTAAAGGATCTGACAAAGACAGCCATTCGCACTAGATATGGTCATTATGAATTCTTAATGATGCCTTTTGGTTTGACGAATGCTCCTGCAGCTTTCATGGATTTGATGAATCGAGTGTTCCGACCATATTTGGATTAATTTGTGGTGGTCTTTATTGATGATATTCTGATCTATTCTTGTACTGAGGTAGAGCATGATGAGCATTTGAAGATCGTTCTGCGGACTTTGAGAGAGCATCGTCTATATGCCAAACTAAGCAAGTGTGAGTTTTGGGTTCAAGAAGTGTCGTTTCTGGGGCATATTATTTCTGCGCGAGGTATTCAGGTCGATCCAAGCAAGATCGAGGCTATTGTGAATTGGAAACGACCCAAGAATATCTCTGAGATTTGCAGTTTCTTGGGCTTGGCTGGTTATTATCGACGTTTTGTTGAGGGCTTCTCGATCATTGCTTCTCTTTTGACAAAGTTGTTAAGGAAGAATGTGCCGTTTGACTGGGGTGAGGCACAACAGGAGAGCTTTGAGAAATTAAAGGCGGTATTGACTCAAGCACCAGTGTTGATTCAACTAGAGTCCGAGAAGGATTTTACAGTGTATAATGATGCGTCACACTTAGGACTCGGCTATGTTCTAATGCAGGAAGGTAAGGTAGTGGCTTATGCATCCCGTCAGCTGCGACCGCATGAGTGTAATTTCCTACTCATGATTTGGAGTTAGCAGCAGTGATTTTTGCCTTGAAGATTTGGAGACACTATCTTTATGGAGAGAAGTGTTATATTTTTACAGATCATAAGAGTTTAAAGTATCTTCTGACCCAGAAGGAGCTTAATTTGAGACAGCGATGCTGGCTAAAGCTTCTAAAGGATTATGATTGCGTGATTGATTATCACCCTAGTAAAGCTAATATTGTAGCGGATGCTTTGAGTCGAAAGGCGGTAACAGAGTTGAGATCTTTAATGGCCAGGATGAATTTATATGACGATGGCACTCTGTTAGCAGAATTACAAGTTAAGCAAACCTTGGTTGATGAGATCAAAGCTAAGCAGCCCCTTGATAGCTCCTTGCTTTCATCTTTGAGCAAGTAGAGCAAGGGACAAGCTCAGATACGCCCTTGATCAGGATGAAGTTTTATGCTTCAAAGGTCGGTATTGTGTGCCTGATGATGCTGAGTTGAGGCAGACTATCCTTACGGAGGCTCATAGTAGTTCATATGTTATGCACCCCGGTGGAGATAAGATGTATCGGAATTTGAGAGAGAGGTATCATTGGGTCAGCATGAAGAAGGACATCTCGAATTTTGTGGCGAGGTGTTTGACTTGTCAGCAAGTCAAGGCGGAACTTCAACATCCATCAGGTTTGTTACAACCTATCAAGATTCATAAATGGAAATGGGAGCGTATTACTATGGATTTTGTTACTGGTTTACCTATGACTCATTCGAAAAAGGACTCAATTTGGGTGATTGTTGACAGACTTACAAAGTCAGCTCACTTCATTCCTGTACGGGTAAATTATACGTTGGACAAGTTGGCGAGGTTGTATATTTCAGAGATTGTTAGATTGCATGGTGTTCTGTTATCTATCATTTCAGATCGAGATCCGAGATTTACTTCGAGATTTTGGAAGGCGCTACATACGACTTTGGGTACGAGATTGGATTATAGTACCTCAATTCCACCCACAAACTGATGGTCAATCTGAGAGAGTAATTCAGATTCTGGAGGATATGTTACGGGGTTGTGTAATTGATTTTCGAGGTAGCTAGGAGAAATTTTTGCCTTTGGCTGAATTCGCTTATAATAACAGTTACCAGACCAGCATTCGTATGGCACCCTATGACGCACTCTATGGGCGTAGGTGTCGCACCCCGATTTGTTAGACTGAGTTGCGTGATATGAAGACTTTTGGACCTGAGTTAGTGCGGGAGACAGAAGACGCAGTCAGATTGATCCGTGATCGTCTGAAAGAGGCATTTGATAGGCAAAAATATTATGCAGATCAAAGGAGGAAGGATATACAGTTTGACGTTAAAGATCAGGTTTTTCTCAAGGTATCTCCATGGAAGAAAGTATTGAGATTTGGACGTAAGGGTAAACTGAGTCTGCGATTTATTTGGCCGTATCGTATTCTGAAGAAAGTTGGACATGTTGCTTATCAGCTTGAGTTACCTTCCCATCTTAGTCGTATTCATGATGTTTTTCATGTGTTTATGTTAAGGCGATACCGTCCAGATCCAGATCACATCATTCAAGTTGATGAGGTAGAGCTGAGACATGATTTGTCATATGAGGAGGAGCCCATCCAGATCTTAGAAAGAGATGAGCGAGTTCTTCGGAATAGGCGTATTCCAATGGTCAAAGTTCAATAGAGTAACTGAGGCCCCTCAAAAAGCTACTTGGGAGACATTGGAGTCAATGGAGGCTCAGTTTCCTCAACTATTCTTATAAGGTAAATTTCGAGGACGAAATTTCTTGTAGAGGGGGAGAATTGTAACAACCCGAATATTTACAAAATAGTATTTAATTGAAATTGGAGGTTAATTGTGAAAATTGGTGAAAATTTGGGGACTAAATTGAAAGATTTTAAAACTTGGAGCTTGTTTTAGAGTTAAAGAAAATTCAGGGACTAAGCCCTGAATTTACCCAAAAAAGTTAGGTAAGTTTGGGGTTATATGTTATATACGTGTGGTTTCTGTTTCAAAACAGAAAACCACACCTCAATTGCTCCCAAATTCCCTTCCCCATACGCCGGTTTCCGACTTAGATCCAGACGCCGTCCGAATTCCGATTGTCGTTTTGAAACCACCGTTGTGTTCATCATCGAGCGAGAAACAAATCCTTCAACTTAATTGAAGCGAAACGCTGCCAAACGTCGGGAATTTACAGTCAAAGTCTCGACGTTTTTGTTAGCTCTATCACCGGAAAAATCTTAAATTCACTGCCGATCCTCTGTTTACGACACCTCCTTCACCATCGTGTTCCTTGTATCGTTGCGAGTCCGCCGGTGTCAACCTTGTTCGCCGTCGATGGCGGCGCGTGAGGAGGTGGAGCAGTCAAAGATTCGACCGAGTTGAAATTCGAGCTCTCCGCCGTTCAAAATTTGAACCGGTCGTTGTAAGTATCTAGAAATCGCTCAAAATAATTTTTGGAAATTTTTCGTAATTTTGACTGGGGTAAGGCACCACACGCGCCGCCGCAGGGAGAGTGAGCAGCTGGAAAACCGGTTTGACCAGTTTCGACCGGTTCGAACCGGTCTGACCCGACCCGACCCGACCGTTGACCGTGACTGTTGACTCTTTGACCAAAACTTAAAATGGCTTTGACCGACCATTAAACGACCGTTAATCTTTTCCGAGTATACCTATTCTGATAGGTTTCGACGTCCCGAATCCGTTTCCAAAGTTCGTTTCATCAAATTCAAACCCGGCCTCCAAATCGACGGTCAAAGTGGTTGACTTTGACTTTGACCAAGAATTTAAATTTTCGAAAAGTCGTACTTTATGTTTTTCGACGTCCTGATTCCGATTCCACAATCCGTTTGACCAAATTCAGACTCGAAATCCTCCAAATTGATAGTCAAACCTTGAAAATACTTATATACTTAAGAATTTTAGTTTTGAACAATTAAGTAATGATTTGGGGCTGATAAATTATTATTGTTTGAAGGTACAAGAGATTCTCCGGATCGTTCGACAGCTCAACCCAGCTCTTCTAGATCAGTTAAACCACGTGTTCTAGTTTTCACCCGTAAGACCTGTAAATTTTATGATTTTAGAGATTTATTTATGTTACCCATACGTAATATAGGGTTATTATAAAATAGGTTCAAAAACTATAGCAGAGCGTGGTGAAACCAGCAATCAGTAGATCTACTATTTAAACCTATTATCGAGGTGTGTTCCCTAATTATTATTGAACTATTTTATTGGTTTTAATATGAGGTACACTGAGTTCTTTGGTTACTGTTTTATTGATGCACCAATTTAATGTGATGATTTATGGAATTTGTGACACGGTGCAATTGAACTTTTGGATTGAATTACAATAGTATAGCTCTGATCAAGCTAATAAACAGAATGGGCCTAATGTGACTCTTAGGGCCCCAAAATACATTAGGTTGGCTTCCCTTGCTGTGTGCTTAGGGTAAGCTATATGGACTTGGACTTACGGGCCTAAGGATACAAGCTCTAAAGCTTATCCTTAGGTTGGCTTTCTTTTTGCTGTGTGCTTAAAGTAAGCTATATGGAAAATAGTTTTGGGAACTACTGATGGTGTACAAGAAAAGGGTTTAAACTATGATTTTCAAAAGTTAAACTCTTTTATGAATTTATGAGATTTACTAGACTATGATTTGTTTAATGTACCTATTGTGATTTTAAGGTAATATTGGGACACACTGAGCTTAGCTCACCTTTCGAAAATGTTTTTCCCCTTTCAGATACTGTTGGTTAGATATCTCGGTTCGAGCACTTGGAGGATCAACATATCTCTTGAAGTATATATGATTGTAATGTTTTATCTTGTTAGTTGACTTTATTTTGGTGACATGGAAACTTATTTTAAAGTATCGTATTTTAGGATGATGACACTTTTACTATTACTGTTCGGTTTATTGTGATTTTGATTTTGAAGACTTGTTTTAAATTAATTTATTACTTATTGGTATTATATTTACAAGTTGGGTATTGATAGTATAATATCATGTCATTTATAATGTGATTTTACAATGATTGAATAACAGTTTCAGAAAATGTCTTTAAGAATCATGTATGTGATCCACTAGACTTAGTCGAAACGCATAGGTCGGGTCTAGGGGGTTACAATACCCTTACCCAAATTCTTAATTTGTCCTCAAAAATCTTTTTAATTCTCCCCAAAACAAGTTTTTTTTATTAAGGTGATTACAAAGTAGTATCTGTTTTAAATACTTTCAACTGTTTTACAATGAACATTTAATCACTATGTTGATAGTCACTAGTGCTCAAACCCGTTACCTCTAAGAACAACAACAATTTTTTAACTATTGAGGTAAGTTGATTCGTGCCAAAAAAAATAAATTTTAACACATTAAAGCACACCAAAAATTCCTAGATGCATCATAAATTCAAACATACGTAACATAACATATAAACATTATGACATATTTAGAGATGCTTAAAACACAACACAAATTTCATGTCATCATTACAGAAATCATTTTGCATCCAAGCAAGTAAGAATAACTTAAACATACAAATAAATGAAACCCAAGTATCAAATTTATCTAGTGCAAGATGCATTTCGAAGTCTGCAATACACTACCTCATTAACACTGTCCTTCAACTAATCCTCCATTACCTTGTCCTTCCCTTTCATTCAAATGATTAAGAGAAATAAAATTATGAATTTAAAACACAAACATGTTAATGAACTTTTCTTGAAGCTCTCAAAGGAGTGGAAGAGGAAACTTACCCTTCCCAAACTTGGATAATTAGAAATCTCCATAAATTTAGTTTTTTTCCCTTAAAATTTCAACCTTATAAGATAAAAAAAAAGGAAGGAAAGAGATACAAATGAGAAGATAAAAATAAAAAGAAGGGTGATGAAATAATCATTGAAAATACTCAGACATTTCCCCATCAATCCCATGATTTGCACACAGAGTTAATGTTGCCGTTCAGAAAGAGCTCCACAAGCCTGAACCTCATCGCTCTTGCGTACATCTGGAGTTTGACATATTAGGGACTAGTATAACGTAAGTTCAAAGCTTTCTAATGTTTGCTGCTCTATAAAATTGATTTCCTGGAATTCTATTTGAAAGTAGTATTAATTTTGCTGCGTTTAAGTGCTTTTGACATCGTAGACTTTGGTCTTAAAAAGAAGGAATGAAAGATAACATCGATTTCTGATTTTATGATCTTTTACCATTGCAATTAATAGAGATCATGTCGGTGTCAATCATAAGTTCGTATATATTTTTTAATATCTATTAAACGAAATCAAAAACATTCTTAAATTATAAATCTATTTAAACTAATATTAAATTTTAATTAATGGTTAATTTTAAGTAAGTCTTTATACTTTTTAATATTTACGGACAAATTTACTTGTGGTACATTTTGAACATCGCTTTAGTAGTACATCACGGTATGCGACGTGCGCTGTTGACTCTTCCAAGCTAAGGTGATTATAAAGTAGTATATGTTTTAAATACTTTCAACTATTGACAATGAATGTTAGTCACGTTGTTGGAGTTACTGATGCTCGAACCCGTGACAACCTCTAGGAATAACAACAATTCTTTTAACCACTAAAGTAAGTTGGTTCATGCGGTCAACCCATGTTTTTAAACATGAATGGAAAATTTACACTGTATATTCCAACTTTAGTATTTCGTTAAAAAAATAGGCATAATGCAAACAAATACCCCTAAAGTTTGACAGTATATGCAAATTTGCGTCTATTGTTTTTTTTTTGGAACATTTGACCCCACAACGTTTTATTTTGATTCAAAAGTCACCTCCGTTTGATAGAAACCGTTAGTCAACTGGTGGTCAAACCCTCTAGCTGACTAAGCAAGAATATGTGGACACAAATGATGACGTGGTGTGTCCACATCACTAAAGTATGCTGATGTGGAATTGACACATCAGATTTTATTTTTTGTTCAAAAATTAATATTTATATGAGAACTTTTTACCAATGAGAGAGTGACACGTGTCACTCTCCTATTAGTGTGAATTTAGAGGAATGAAGAAAACCCCATTTTTCGTGGAAGGGGACTCAAACCTGGGGCAAGAGCATGAAATGGTATGCCTCTTACCACCTGGCCAAGCAGTCTAATCGGTTTTATAATAAAACAAAACCTTATTTAACCCATAATTTCTTTTCAATTTAATTAAGCAAAATAAAACACGTGCATTATATATCACATGCAGATGAAATGGGGGAGACCCGATTATTCCCAAAATATTAGGGTTTAGAAACCCCAATATTTCAAATCGTTTCTCCTCTCAAACTCTTCATTTTCCTTCAACCAGCAGCTTCCAACCGATTACACAATCGTATATTTCGATGAT
This sequence comes from Hibiscus syriacus, assembly GCF_006381635.1. Lineage (NCBI taxonomy): Eukaryota > Viridiplantae > Streptophyta > Magnoliopsida > Malvales > Malvaceae > Hibiscus > Hibiscus syriacus. The sequence continues at coordinate 396,337 of NW_024063520.1, read as the reverse complement.
GAGTTAATTTTTTTTGACTCGAATCATCAATTATTTCCTCAATTTCGAATGGGTTTCGACTAAGTTTTGTTAAATGTTTTGGGTTTGTGCGGGTTTCGAATGAGTTTTGTAGATTGTATGAATTGGTTGTTCATAACCCTTGAACATTGTTGCATACTTTTGTTCAAAATGATTTATTCGGTGGGATTGTGTTTTACACATAATTTTTTTTATTTGGTTTAGATCGAAATGAACATTGTTTTGTGAATTCATTTAATTCAATAATTAATCTTGTTTGTATGTTTTGGGTTTTAGTAGAATTGTCTAATGGCCAAGTACGAATCTCCAACCATCGTTAGTTCTTCTCGACGAGATTTCGTGTGCAATGGTGAACAAAAAAAGTGTTATTGCAATAAATTGACACCCAGGGAAATTTCATGGAGTGATTTAATCCCCAGAAGAAGGTATTACGGTTGCTCAAATTTTCCGGTAAGAATATATTTATAATGACCTTGTACTAGTTAGCTTGAGATAAAGAATGCATGTACGATAAAGTGTTATTGCATATATCTATTGATAAAGGAATATGTTTTTCCCCTTATTGTAGCACGGTTGTAGGTATTTTGAATGGTATGATGGTAGAATGCCAGAGCGAGCAAATTACTTACTACGACAATTACGTGATAGTGAGAAATTTAACGAAAGTGAATGCAAGACTTAGAAGACAGATTACAAGTTGTTCCCTTACTTCTAAAGCTCAAATGAATAGTATGTTGTTGGAAAAGAGTGAAAGTGAAAGTGTTCAAAGTAAAGTGAAAGTGTTCAAAGCAAAGTGAAAGAGATTGGAAGTGTACAAAGTGAAGACAAGCGAAAGATTAGGAGCTTGAAGGAAAAATCTAAAACAATGAAGAAAGAAAAAGAATTTTGTAAGACAATGTGTATTTGCTCAATGTTGTGTGTCATATGTATCTTTGGCAATTGTACTTGCAATAGCACTTTAGGTGTTTTGTTAAAGATTAATTGCTTATGTATATCTATTATTAAGTGTTTGACTGTTACTTATTAAGAACAAATGATTAAGTTTAGCGTTTTCTATACAGTAATGTATTTTATAATTCATTAGAAAAAAATAAAATATTGATAATTATGTTAATCCTTAAATAACTTGTTTCATCAATAAAATGATTGACAACATTTTTCATGTCTAAAATAACATGTTCATATGAGATTTTTGTTTCATTATAAAATCGAGTAGTTCGCTTGGCTTGATGGCAAAAGGCATAACCTTCCGCACAAAATGGGTTTTTCTTCATTCCTCTAAATCCGCACTAATAGGAGAATGACATGTGTCACTTCTCATTGGTAAAAAAATCTCATAAAAATATTAATCTTTTTAACAAAAAATAAAATTTGACGTTTCAATTCCACGTCAGCATACTTTAATGATGTGGACACGCTACATCATCATTTGTGTCCACGTGTGCTTGCTTAGTTAGCTGGAGGCGTTGACCGTCAGTTGACTAACGGTTTCCATCCAATAGGGGTGACTTTTGAATCAAAATAAAACGTTGTAGGGTTAAATGTTTCAAAAAAATAATATGGGCAAATTTACATATACCATCAAACGTTGTGAATATTTGTTTGCATTATGCATAAAAAAATATCCTCTTTTTTAACTGTAGTTGGATTTAATTCTTATCCAATTACCTCTAATCATGGCCCCTTAATAAAGCCCACCACTTAAATTATTATATTTTAGTTTATCGTACAAATATTGATTTTGAATTTTGGGTCATTGCAACTTTAATATTCTTACCATTAATATTTTAAAACCAATTATAAAAAAAAATTAAAAAACAACATTAGACATAATTTAAGAAAAATAGTTGAATTATCAAAAAAAAAATAATAGATGAGTGGCCAAATAAGTTGTTCATCATTGATTTTAAGATTCAGACTATAAATAAACACGAACGGTAAGATAAACATTTTCTACATTAGAATATTCTTAATAATATTCAATGAGAAAATAAGTTCAACATCAGTATCGAAACTACTTGTTTATCAACATAACTAGAAAAAAATTTGATCCGATACCAGTGTTTTTGTCTCCATAAATATGGTACATAAAAATATAAAATCAATTTGTTACAGCAAGTTTAGGATTTTAAGGCCCTCACCTTGATCTTCTATGGTGCCTTGATGGGAAAAATAATGTGAAGATACAAATTCTCCCTTTTCTGTATATATACAGTCATTTTTTACCATGTGTATGTTCAAACATACAAAATCAATGTTTCACTAGCATAGCTTCCATCTTCTTCTTCCTCGCTGCGTGCTTTAGTTTCTCGAGCGCCACGAGTCCGACTTGCCGAACTCTTTCCCTAGACAAACCTATGCTACAGATTTTACAAAAGAAGAAAAAAAGAGTCGGCATCAAACGATATTTGCTCGATAAATGAAACCAGAAAGAGACTGTAGTAATAACAATTTCAACATGTGAAGATTATGGAGAAAATATCTGCAGATACAAAAAAACATGTCCTTTTTCTTCAGTTATATTCAACTTCCATCACTGTTACCTGAGGAATAAGTATCTAAGATATTTGCTTTGTTAATGACAGAGACATCAAATTGCACACAAATATCATGCATCTTTCGCTCTAACCGGTTTTCGATAATAAAGAAAACAATTATGTATATGCTTACCGTTTACTGATGTCCTCCCATGTAAGACTTTCGTTATCGAGACCATGATAAAGGCGAATAATCTCCCTTTCGCGTTCTTCGAGTGTTATATTGATGAGTCTGTTCACTTCATCCTGCAAATGGAACGTACATCACATGAACAGTATACTTTCTTCGTATTGAACACAAATACAACACCAGAAAGCTTTTGTTGCATCAATATTTTTTTTCTCTACCTTGAGTGCCCACTCATCTACACCGTGCCACGGATTGTTTTCTACATGGTTATCTGCAATGTACTGAAAAGATAAAAAGAAAACAGGTTAATAGTAGATAACAGGAAAGAAAACTGAGTTTGGTTCATATAAAACCGAAACTTACACTATGATGAGTCTCTCCGGGAAGACCATTCAAAGACGGAAATGCATCCCTGTCAAGGGAGAAGACCTTACTGACTGCCTGCATATAATAAAAACATAGCATGAGGATGGAAAGTGAAAGTGCAATATATAGTTCCCGGAAAGTAAGTTCGGAAAAAATCGTACCTCTGTAGCATTTCTAACTTTCTTCTGAGACATGTTCAGATTCTCAGCAATCCTCTGAAAGAACAAAAAGAATCAAATACTTTCATAAGGTAAATCCCAGAGATAAATTAAACATACTAATTTTATTTTGAAATATAATGATGCAGTTCGAATAATGGAAGCCACTTACATCAATAGTCGGTGTTATTCCTTTCTCTTCCAATCTATGTTTTGCATTTCGGATTAATCCCAACCTTTCATGCAAATATGTAGGCAATCTTAATGTTTTTGAGTTCTCAACTAATGCCCTTGAAACACCCTGAGATCAAAAGTATGAACAATGTTAGATTTCGTTCAATTCTAACCAGATAAAAACAAAAAGTAACATAAAGTAAAAAACAAACCATAAACTCTGTAATCTTGTAATCACTATGTTGCAAGTGAGGAACTAGACTTGGAACTTTTGTAGGTAGATTCATATCTCATGGCAAACCCAGTTGGCTGAGGCATATAAAATCACGCATCGAGATTCTATAAACATTGTTGTATGGGACCTATTTTCTTAAACTTGCGAGAAAGGCGAAAATAAGAAGTGAAAGACTAGGCAGAATAACCTAAGACTGGAAATTGACTGTTCTTTTCATATTTCAGAAACTAATGGAACCAATGGCTGAGAATTTCAGGCACCCTACCTTTCAGGAATGACGACATTAAAATTAGAAACTTTCATTTAGTCCATAGCAAATAATATCATGCAAAATGTTTCTCAACAAAACCAGATGAATATTACCTGACGAATCCACCAATACACATAAGTTGAGATTTTGTATCCTTTTGAAGAATCAAATTTTCAATGCCACGCAACAGTCCGATCAAACCACCCTGCAAAGATAACAAAAAAATTCATAACAGTCAATAGTTTAATATAGTGCCGGCAGATGAACTTAAGGTGTGTATGTATGACAATCGATCTTTCAAACTACCTGTATAAGATCAGACATTTCAGCACCCATGTTATCATATCTTTGTGCTATCGACATAACCAATCGAACATTGCTCATAGCCAATTTTTCTCTTGCCAAAGAACATTCAAATAACTTTGACCGTAACTCAGCACGAGAAATTTTCAAAGTTGTAGCAAGCTGTTCATCAGATGGCTCACACCCCAGTTTCTCCTTTAGTCTAGAATTCCATGAAAACGATTAGAAATAAGTTTAAAGAATTTAATGGTTTTCAAACTAGATTGATCCATCTAATACACATCATATGTCATATTAGTTTCATTACCTTAACCTGTGATCCTCAAAGGAAAGCCCAGCTTTGATTTTTTTCGACAAGCGCACAACTTCTGCATGGCTAAGCAAATCTTCACTCACCACACCCTTCACGTAACCCTTCAATCGATTTTGAAGCAGCTCTGGACCGATCAATGATCTTAGCTTCTTAGCATTAGGTTGTATCACTGATTTATTTTGGGTCAGAGCCATTCTCTTAGTATTGAATCTTCGTTGCCGAGCAGACACCCCAGAACAAGTGACCGGTACCTTCTGTGGGTTTCCTACCCGGTGATTCAGTGAACTCCGTCCTCTCAAAAGAAAGGGTCCATTGCTTTTCCAGCATAGACTTCTGAAGCAAAAGAAGAGCCTCCACAGAATAGCCAAGATCATAGCATTCTTCTTCCGAGTCATTGGATCCATTAAACGAAGGCTCTACAGTTGAAATGCTAGAGGCAGCATCCACATGCTCTTTAATAGCTTTAATTGACGGAGTGCGCTGGTTGGACGACGGAAGACTTTGGCTACAATTAGATGACTTTTTTGCAACTACCAAACTTTTTGAGCAAGAAAACTGATTATATGAAGGTCCATGATCACTGGCATATGCAAGCTTCTCTATGATATCCGAATAAGAAAAGGAAGAACTCAAGAATCTCTTTCCAGTGCTAAGCCCAATCACAGCAGCAATGGCCATCATAATGATGCTTCTCGCTTTGCTGCAATTACCATCACACAATTTATCAAGCTTTCCAAACTAAAACAATTGCGTATAATTATCGAACCTTCGTATATCCGGTATTTGACTCGGCAAAAAAAATCCTCTTTTTTGTACTCTAAATCTCCTTCATGACACTGCTACAAGAAGGGTAAAAGTAGAGTTAGGATTATTTATATCAAACACAACGTATATAACAATGGGAATCAAACTAAAAGAAAGTAAATTAATAAAAGGGTCCCAATAAGTAACACTTTTATCTAATTCATGTAAATCCCAGAAACATATGGCGATGACCAAATGAGAATATAATAAATTAAACTAATTGTTTAAAAGCTATAACTGACTGAGATTCATGATCTGAAACTAGTTAAACAAATAACAAAGAAAATACCAATAGTCCAATACCCTTTCAAGATACCCATCTGGTTTTAAGAAATAATGTGCCCAAATAAAGAATATCAATTTTTAAGCAAAACCCAAGTTTCCTTTTTCACTGGATTGAGTAATGATCACAAAGTTCAGTCATTTAAAAAAATGATCTTTATATCTATCAAACACGGTTTCAAATTCGTAGCTGCAAATGGAATAAATTTCCGAAACTTTCATATTAGATTATGTTCTTTTTACTTGTTTATGAACAAAAAAGAAGAAGCATGGAACAAAATTCAACAACCCATATCCATGTAATGTAAGAAAAAATAAAACATGTACAATCTTATCCAAAAGTTCAGTAAAAGGCAATGTCTAAAGCTTACCTTAAAACAACAGCCAGCCAAAACAAGAACGGATTGAAATTACCAAAAGAAGAAATATGAAAAAAAGGGCCTTGTTCCAAAGTGCAAAGTAGAACAGTTTCCAGAGGAAGAGGGTGTAAGAGTGGGAACTGGCCTTCCACAGTTTCTTTTACAAAATAATACAAACTACGACCTTTTTTCTTTCGAGATTTAATGATTTTGAATAATATTATCGTATATATTAATGATAATGGTGGGATGGGTATGTGGGATTTTTATGATAAAATAGAAGAAAAAGGTGCCAAATGGACATAAAGGATATTAAGAAGAGCGATTCCATTGGCTACACCGGATATTGGGACCATGTTTGAGTGGTGCATTTTGCTTCTCCTCTATTGTGTTGGCGGATTTTATTTTTGTTTCTATTTGAAGCTCAATCAGTTTCGTATTTTTGGGGATGGATTTGGTTTGGGTTTAACGCAGACAAGCATGTAACAAAATCCGAGATGAATAATGGGTTCCATTTTCCACGTCATTCCCCCAACCAAGGGTGTGCTTCACTAAGGCTGTAAATCAAGTAATCGAACATATTTCAGTCGGATTATGGTATGTCAGTAAAATTAGGTTCATGTTAAGTCAGGTCTATTTGATGGTTTGACTCGTATCAAGTCAGGTATAGTCAAATCAGTTTGGGTCATTTTCAGTTGATTTGATACCTTATCCAGATTGGGTTCAGTCGATAATTTTCAGTTCGGATCGATGTCAGTTCAGGTCAAAACAGTTCAGGTCCGAAACAGATAAAAACTAGGTTAATTCAGGTTCAGATGGACTTTAGTCGGATCTCGTTCAGATCAGGTCACATCATTTATAGATAAAATTCAGGTTGGATGTTTACCGGATAAGAATTGAGTTCAAGTCGGGTTGTTTTTATTTTTGGATTAATTATTTTTTCATCTTTCGCGATTGTTGAATTGCAAGTTGTAATTGTATATGATTTCGAGTAAATTAAAAAAAAATCATGGATCAATTTTGTAAAAAATATAAATTTAAGGACAAAATTGAAGAAATATAAAATTACAAATAATTTTTTTTAAATAAATTAAAAAAACACACATACGTAAGGGACAAATAAATAAATTAAAATGTGAGGTTTAAATTAATATAAAAATGACTAAATTATATCCATTTAAAAGTTATGGGCCAGTTACAAAAATATAAATAACAATTAACAATGGGCCAAATTAAGATGCAAATATAAATTTAAAGACTAAATTGAATACATATAAAATGAAAGACTTAAAATTGAAATAAATTAAAACAAAAAGAAAAGGATGAAATCGAAATAAATGCAAAATATGAAGAAATAATGAAAAATTTAAAAAATTGAAACCAATTATAATATATATATATATATAAACAAATATAATATATATATATATATATAAATGCATTCATTTATATATATATATATATATAAACAAATATAATATATATAGTTTACATGTAGTTTATTAATAAACTATGTAATTTATATATATAAATATATAATATATAAGATTTATGTATATAAATTACATAGTTTGTATATTAAATACATATATATTACTATATAAATAGTTTACATTAAAAATTATATAGTTTATATATAAACTGTAAAATTTATTAATGAACTATGTGTAAACAAAATATAAACTACATAAAGTATTAAAATATATTATTTATATTAATATAATATAAGTTTATATATAAACTATATATAAACTATATTATATTATAAACTATATAATTATTATAAGCTATATATATAAATTATGTTTATATGAACTATATATATAAACTATGTATATAAACTACATATGTATAAACTATAAAAAGTCATAAACTATAATTGATATATATATATATAGCTATATAAACTATATAAAGTAATAAAGTATATATAGTTTATAGAAACACTAAGCATAATACTATATAAAGTAACAAAGTATATAGTTTATAGAAACCCTAAACCCTAAACTATATCAACTATATATGTATAGACACAGTTGATAATTCATATATAGTTTATATAAATTATATATGTAACCTTAACCTATAGTCTATAAACAATAATTAATATAGTATATGTATACATGTAAACTATATATGTAACTTATAGTACATGTATGTCTAAACTATGTATATTATATATAAACTATATATATATATATATATATATATATGTATACAATCTATTTATATGTAAACTATATATATAACCTATAGTATATATATTATGTATATATACAATCTATATATAATTTATATAAACTATATATGTAATCTATAGTTTATAAACAATAGTTTATATTAGTGTACTATATAGTTTTAACCTATAGTATATAATTTATAAATTATAGTGTATATTAATGTACTATACAGTTTATATTAATGTTAATTATCTTAACTATAATTTATATTAATATAGTATATAGTTTATAAACTGTAATTTGTATTAATGTAGTTGATAGTTTATAAACTATAGTTTACATTAATATTAACATATTAACTATAGTTTATATTAATATTAATATTAATTATATTAACTATAGTTTATAAACTATACTATATAATTTATAAAATATAATTTATATTAATATTAATTTTATAGACTATATTTTATATTAATATTAATCACATATTATATTAATATAAGTTAATATTAATTATATTAATATTAATTATAATATATAATTTATATTAATATTAATTATAAATAGTTTTTAATATAAATTATATAGGGATGAAATTGAAAGAATTTAAAATATAAAGATTAAATTGAATCATTAAAGTTGGACTAAATTGAATAAAATCAAAACAAGGGGACAACGCTACAATACCAGACAAGTTTAAAAACACGCGGATCTTGAACCGACCTGAATGGAGCTTAATATATAAGGTAATTTTTTTATTTTTCCTCATTTCCTGGTTTTTATTCATTCTCCCATTTTGCTCTCTCTCTCTAACTCTCCGATTCTCTCAACATTCTCTGCTTTCTCTCTAGAAAATCATCTGTGTTCTTTATTGTTGTTTGAAAAAACCTTCATTTGATCTTCAAAAACACCAAATCCCAAACATTTTTTATCAAACACACGAAATTTCTTAACTTGTTCATCTTAGTTTATACCAAAACCCTCATTTGATCTTTATAAACACCAAAACCCATATGATTTCTTGTTGTTTTTGATAAAACACCTAAATTTTTCTTCCCTGTTCATCTGTATTCATCCCAGTTCATATTTTTTCTTCACAAAAACTTTCCATTGATCTTCAAAAACACCAAAACACATAACATTTCCTATTTTTTCTATCAAACCCCAAACTCAAGCAACAATTCATATTTATTCTTCCCCAAACCATTCTTTGATCCTTACAAACACCCAAAAGTAAAAAATCAACTTGTTTTCTTTGATCAAACCCAAACCCTAACACCCATTCATCTTCTATCCCAAACCTGAACTCAAACCCAAACCCGAACCTGAACCTAAACTCGAACCCGAATCTAAACCCGAACTCAAACACGAATCCAAACCCGAACCAAAATCCAATTATAACCTAAAAAAACCCTAACTGAGCCTCTTCATTTTTTGTATCTTTTCATCTTCTGTAACCACGATGTTCTTCATGTTCTTCCTCTTCTTTAGTCTCTGTTGATATTCGAAACCTTTATTTTTTTCAAGGGTTTCATGGATAGTCTTTCTTATGAGTTGAATTATCCAGGTATATTTAATTTTATTATTATTTTAGTTTTTATTTTAATATTGTTCATTAACATATTATTCATTTCTTTTGTAAGAGAAAACCAACAAATCAAAATGAAGAACATTCTGAAAGAGGTAAATGATCCTTGTGAATTAATATATACTATTCATTCATTTTGTTTATTTTAATATTGTTTGTTTGTTATAATTCCTTGTTTGCATAGCTGCTAGTTGTTCATTGGGAATGGTTGTATAGGGTTGTTAGTTGCCTTGTTAGCAGCTACTGTTTATTTGTTTCTGTGTAGTCATTGTTTGTGTAGTTGTTAGTTGTTCATTGGGATTGGTTGTACCTTCATTTGTTAGATGCCTTTGTTTGTAGCTTAATAAAGGTTTAATTTTTACCTTAATATTAACCCTAGTTTTTTTTTGCAATGGGATATAAATGATATATTGTCTGAAGCAGTTGATCTAAATAAATCCTCTAAAGGAAGTCCACTGGTTTATCCGAATTTGGGAGAAGAACTTCTTCTGTTTGGGACCATACACATTCACCAAATCTGATGATGATTTTGTTTATGCCGAGGTAAGTATTGCAAAGTGAAAGGTATAAAGCTGATTCTTATATTGGTACATCTAACCCTAGAAGGCATACCGAGAAATGCCAAGCTTATAAGAATTTTCTTGCTGAAAATCCTGGTAGTGTAGCTTCTTTTGATCAAAACAAATACTGTGAATTGTTTGTTGAGGCTATTATGTGTCATGGTTATTGTTGAGCATGAAAAACTTAGGGATTTACATCATTACCTTAATTCTTCTATTAAGGATATATCTAGGTATACTATTACTAAGTATTGCATGTTGGAGCATGAAAAGCATAAAAATTACTACTTGATTCAATGCATTTTGTCTTAAGTCGTGTTTGTTTTACATATGATTCTTGGTCTACCTGCAATTCACGTTCTTGTTTTTCCCTTACTGCTCATTATGTTGATAATAACTGGAAACTTCGGTCTAAAATACTTAATTTTCGTCGTTTTCCTCATCCTCATGATGATGAGTCTATCTTTAAGTTTGTAAAAAAGATGATATGTGAGTGGGGTCTTAAAAAAACATTTACCATTATACTTGATAATGCTTCTACAAATTATAGAATGGTTAAGATACCGAAAGATGATTTGAATGTCATTTCTCCTCTTCCCTATTGGTAAGTACTTCATATAAGGTGTGCTCCCACATTTTGAACTTTATAGTTCAAAAAGATTTAAAGGTAATTGATTCTTCTGTTATTAAATTACGTGATTGTTAAATTTATTGATTCTGACTCTCGATTTGTGCCTTTGAATTAGTTGTTAAATACTGTGATTCTTCTTTCTCTGGTAAGTTAGTATTGGATGTTCCAACTCGTTGGAATTCTACTTACTTGATGATTCATAGGGCACTTGAGGCTAGATTAGCAATTAACTTGTTTGTTAATAGGGAAAATTAGTTGGATATCATTACTGATCATGAATGGGAAACAGTTCAAACAATCTGTGATTTTTTTGAGCCTTTTTATGAAATTACTACTCTGTTCTCTGGTTCTATGTATCCCACTTCTAAATTGTATTTGGCTAACGTTGTTGCAATTGAGAAATTGTTGTGTGATGCTCATAATGATCCTTATGAAGGTATTTCTCAATGACAGACCCATGCTTGAACTATATGAGAAATATTGGTCTGATCACTCTATGATTCTATCTTTTGATGTTTTACTTGATTCTCGATATAAATTACAACTTCTGAAGGAGTTGTACAATGTTCTTTATGTTGAGGATGAGGTTCAACGAAGGGTAAGTCTCATTTATGATGAGTTTCTTGAGTTATATGTATTTTATTCAAAAAATGCACCTTGTGTTTATTCTTCTTCTTCTTCTGTCCAAAGTAGCATATCCTTGGACAGAAGTGGATCAAGTTCCAATCGGCCTCGAACATTTAGAAAATCATATTTATTTCAGGTTAGTTAGTATAATTTCTAGTTAAATTTTAACTTATTTATTTTTGTTTTCATTTACTAATTTTTCTTGCCTTTTGTTTTTCAGAATTTTAATACCAATTTAGTTGCTTCAAGGAGCGGACGATTGATGTTGACTCTTATTAGTTTTTCCATTATCCCTCATATTAGAGAACCTGACTTTGATATTTTGGGGTATTAGAATGATCAAAGTGTTTCATATCATGTACTTTCTCGCATTGCGAGAGATATATTGGCTATTCCAATTACTTCAGTTACATCTGAATCGTCCTTTAGTATGGGGGTATAATTTTGAACAAATTAAGAGCTTCACTCTTACCAAAAAATGTTGAGATTTTTGTAACAACCCGCAATTGGTTGTATGGTTTTGAGCCGGAGTATAAGGATGAAGACTACCTTACTATGGTTAATGAGTATGCTATGTAAAGGTATGATAGAACTGTTTTATTTTTTATGTTAATCTCAATATTTCAATTTTTTATTAATTATTTTAATTTTAATTTTAATTTTTTAGGGTGTTTAACGTTAAGTGAAACCACTGAAATTTGAGATTCTGTCTTGTTTCTTCCCTTTACAGGTAACTTCTATTTATTAATGACTTATTAAATTTATTATGTTTAACAGTAACTAAAACCAATTTTTATTGATGCTTTGTTTTTGTAGGATTCTTCTGTCCAAAGTAACACATCCTGATTCTACTTGATATTATTTCTGTTATTAAAAACAATGTTGAATGCCTGATTCTGTAAGGGTTTGGTAAAGTCAAATGTTTGGCACTGTAGGCCATCGTATTCCCTTTGGCTTTACTGCTGACTGTATGTTTGTTTAATGCATAAATACTGCATCTTGTTGCCTACTGCTTATTGTTGCCTTGTAATTTATTTTGTTGGTCTGACTTAAATAGATTGTTGTAACTTGTCATTTTTTTTCTAAATAGCTACTCATGTTAAATTATGTTGGTGGCTTTAAAAGTTGCTCGTAATTTAACAATGTTGCATCTATTTCCATACAAAACTCGATGAAAAATTTCTGGTAGTATAGTTAGGCTTTTAGCCTTATAAAACTTTTGTTATAAGATCTGAGTGCTTAAAAAATACTGTTTTTTTTCATTTTATTGCTTTCAACTGTAATAACTCAAATGTTATTCAAATTTCAGATCAAATGTTATTTAAATTATCAATATCAAATAAATTTATCTTTTATATTATGCTTTAGGTATGTTATAATTGTTAGATAATTTTTCTTTACAAAAATTAAACTTTATAGTTTATATTTGTATTTTGGAGAATTAATCACGTTCAATACCAATATTTATTTATTATCAAATTAATTATTATTTAAATGCCAAAATTATTTGTATTAATCATGTTAAACACCAATATAAATTACAGAATAAATGCTTACATTATTAATATTATTTTTTCTTTACATAAACTAAATTATATAATTTACATAAATTAAACTATATTAATTTACATTTAATCATTGTTCAATGCTAATAATTTTATTAATCATGTTTTATATAATTTACATTTAAATAATTTTATTAATATTATTAAATATATTTATATAATAAGTCTATTTATTAATTTAATTTCATAATAAATATTTTATTATAATATTTAAAAATTAATCATATTAATTTATTAATTATATCATAAATTAAAAACTCACTATTTTATTAAAATCTTATAATTTCATCCATGGTAATATATAAGTCAGGTAAATATTAGATCAAGTCAATAACAAGTCGGATTATTTACAGGTCAGGTTCATCACAGGTCATGTTGAAAACATGTCGGGTAATACCAGTTATTTACAAGGTCAATCTCGGGTTCGGGTTCATATCAGTCGGATGCAGGTCGGGTTCGGGTATCATTTTTCAGTTCAATTCGGTTTAGGTCGTTCTCAAGTCGGGTGCAGGTCGGGTTCAGATCCACAATTTCCAGTCCAACTCGGGTTCAGGTAAAACAGTTCCGACTCGAGTCAATTTGGATCGCTACAGCACAAATTAAAAACATTTTTGTTCGAATCGGTTTCAGTCAGTTTTTCAGGTCGGGTCTACTTTTTACATCCCTATGCTTCACACGTTGTTTCCTTTTTATTTTTCTTTGTTATCTATTATCTAATAATATATTTAGTATCACATACTGAATTTTAACAAGTTTGATATCAAATAGGTTGTTTCAGGTGTTCATGGCCAAAGCTCTTAATCATCGTTATCGAGTTCTGGTGTCTGTCGCTCTAATTCGACCTCGATTTTTAATACATACAATATTATGATTATTAATCTTCGTTATTTATTTTCATTTCCAACATAATAAATTAAAATTAATAATTTATCTAAAACAATGGATGGCAGTTATTCTTTTAAGAGGTTTAGTGTATTTGCTCCTATTATTAGACCCTGTATGCGATCAATGTAGAGCCTTTTCTAAAACCTTTGAAATATCACTAAGGGTTATATTCGTATGTTTGAATAAAGACTTTCGTTAGACCTTGGTCTCTTGCTATTTCTTCAGTTTTTTTGGCCAAATGCGGCACGCGGGTGGATTATTTGGCTTAATAGGGCATTTCATAAATTATTTTGATATAGAGGGTGATGTTTGGGAGGCATTCGATTCTCGTAGCCAAGCAATGCAAAATTCTCCGACAGTTTGGGCACATCCACCAACAATCATGCAAGCAGAAAGTTTGCACCCCTAGATGCCTCAATATCGTCATGCAGTTGCAATGCATGAGATAAACAATGATGCCATGAGGAATCTTGAGATTCCTTATATGCCCGATATATGCGCACCCACTAAGGGACCTCAGATGAAGGATCGACGGAGCTTGGAGTTGGGTCATAATTTGGGAGTAAGAAGAATGTGCAATTGGTTGTGAAGGAGTTTTGTATAAAAGCTCTTATAGATTTCACCATTATGGAGTCTGACCAAAAGACATATTTTTTCAGATGTATTAACAACAACGTCGGCTGTAAGTGGAGGATACATATTTCATACCACATCAAAAGATGTTGTGGAAAGTCACAATGTTACACAACCACACAATTGCACGTTAAGCTCCTACACTCAAGGCCACAAGGACTTAAACTTTGATGCCATATGTGCTTAAGTGAAATTACTGGTCGATAAAAATATGAGGATCCCAGTATCAATGATCGTGGCATCAATATGAAATATATTTGGTTTTATTCCATCTTATTACAAGTCCTGGATGGTCAAACGAAAAGCTATGACACTACTCTACGATGATTGGGATCAGTTGTACAATGAGTTACTCCATCTGTTGCACGCAATAGAATATTTTATTCCATGGACCATTGTTCGCTCCTACACTTATCTTGCAACCACATTTGATGGACAAGTTATCTCTGGGAAGAGAGTTTTTGGAGGCTTGTTCTAGGTTTTCAAGTCACAAATTGAAGGCTTTCATTACTGCAAATAGATGGTTCAAGTGGATGACACTTTTCTATAAGGCTTATACAAACACGTCCTTATGATAGCTGTTGCACAAGATGGTAACAGAAATATCTTCCCCATTACCTTCTCCATTGTAAAAAATAAATCTGAGGAAACATGGAATTTGTTGAAAACATTTTGATATTTCGATATAACAAATTAAGTTAAATAAATTTTAAGATTGTGCAATAAGGTTTTCTAAGTATATTCGATATAATTATTTGAATATCAAAACCCCCTACTCTAAATCTTTCAAAAATCATTTTTAATCCTTACTCAAGTGTAAAATTAAGTTTTAATCTTAAAACAATTTCAAAATAATTTTACAAAGTATTTCGAACCATTTCAAAGCCAAAAATTCCAGATTGTTCAGAGGGAACCGATTCCCCCCCAAGGGGGTACCGATTCCCCCTGAATGGTTTGGCTTCGAGAATTCCAGTATGCTCGGAGGGAACCGATCCCCCCCAGGGGGTATCGATTCCCCCCTGTGTAACGGTCGAAATATTTGAATTTTACACTTAGGGAACCGATTCCCCATAGGGGGTACTGATTCCCCCCACGCTCCAAACTGTTTTATTAATTGATTTCATGCTAAAACAGCTATATTATCTTCATTAATGATCCCAACGTTCAGAAGTGATTCAAGGTGTATTTAAGCAAGTTTAGAAGCCATTGATCAATAACAAGAAACATCAAGCAACTAGAATCAATAGAGAATCAAAGAGAAAGCATCAAACCCTAAGTTTGAGCATTTCAAGCCTATTTTTCATTCAATATTCATCTTGCTTTCAATAACACTTATTGTGATCAATTGTATTCATTTTTTAGTGTTCTTTTCTTTGTTCTAGAATTGTGCAAACAATCTACCTTGTGAGGATTTCCTTGTAAGTTTGAAAATTTGTATTGTTCTCTTTGGGAGAGAGTGTTCTCAAGAATTTGGGGTATAATTCTTGAGGGTTTGTAAGGTTACTCTTTTTCCTCAAAAGAAAGATCAATTAGTGAATTTGTGGAAAATCCTTAGTGTGGATAGCTAAGGTAGTGGACGTAGACTTTGGTTAAGAAAGTCGAACAACTCTAAATCGCTGTGTAATTTCTTTCAAAAAAGCTTCCACCTGCCAATTCACCCCCTCTTGGCCAATTCCGTCAATTGATTAACTTAACAATTGGTATCAGAGCCTAACTCATTTGAAGGTTTAATTGCCTCTTGAGTTGATTCGGGAAGAGTTATATCGATAATCAAAGTCATCAATGGCCTCTACTTCAAACTTCGACTCCGGTCTCGATTCGATGCCCGTGAACAAGCCTCCTTTCTTCAATGGGGCTAATTATTCCTATTGAAAAAATAGGATGATGTACTTCATTCAAGCAAGTGACATGGGAGCATGGAATGTCGTAGAAGAAGGATACTTCAAGCCTCTCACTCATCCAAGATTATAGAGTGAAGCAGAGACAAAAATGTTCCAGCTCAACTCCAAAGCCATCCATATCATATTTTGAGCTCTTGGACCAGATGAATACGGTAAGAGTTTCATCTTGTACAACCGCCAAAGAAATATGGGACAAACTTCAAGTCACTCATGAAGGTACCGATGAGGTAAAGAAATCTAAAATTAGTATTCTAACGCATAGCTATGAAAATTTCAGGATGAAACTAAATGAAGATATTAAAGCTATGACGGATAGATTCTCAACGATAGTCAATGGTCTCAAATCATATGGAGAGATCATTTCAAATGAAAAGATTGTGAGGAAGTTAGTCTAATCCCTCCCAAAATCGTGGCAATCAAAGAAGACGACAATCATCGAGTCTAAGTATCTAACATCCTTAACTCTTGAAGAGCTAATCGGTTCACTCCTTACTCATGAAATGATGCTTGAAGATGAGGTGGACCTTGATAAGATTGAAGAGACACCAAAGGAGAAGGAGAAGAAGAAAAATATTGGAGTTGCTCTCAAATCCACAAAAAATGAGAGTGATTCGGATGAAGATGATGATGACGAGGAAATGCCATTATTTGCCAAACGGTTCAGAAAAATGATGAGACCTTACCGAGAAAGAAAATTCAAACGAAATGAAGGCCTCAAAAATGAACCAAAAGAGAAGGACCCGATCATTTTATATGAATGCAAAAAGCCAGGGATGTCAAATATGATTGCCCACAACTGAAGAGAAAGGGTCAATCAAAGAATAAGCACAAGGCTCATGTGGCTGCATGGAGCGATGAAGAAGGTTCCGATGAAGAGGAACAAGAAGTAGCAAACTTGTTCTTGATGGCATTCGGGGAAGATTCTAAGGTAACCTCTAACTCATCTGATTTTGATGATTTATCCTATGATGAGTTATTAGAGGAATATAATGGGTTGGCTACGGATTATGAGAAATTGTTTTTAAAATATAAAAATGATGTTTCAAAATTAAAAAATGAAAATAAACTCATATCCAAAACCAACAACGATCTTGAAAGTAAAATCAAAGATTTGCAAATCAAACTAGAAGAGTTTGAAAAGAAAATTTTGGATTTGCAAAATTTACTTTCAAAGGTCAATGATAATCATCAAAAGAAAATTGATGATCTTAAAACTTCTTTTGATAAAGTTGGAACAAAACATTTTGAAAATGGAGAAAATTCAAAATCCAACTTTGTTAGAAAAGTTTTAAAAACTACAATCATAGAGGTCCCCAAAGAACCTCTAATGGAAAAATCGTTAGAAGTATATGGGTTCCTAAAGAGCTCATTACTACTAAAGATAAGGATATCCTACACAAATGGATACCTAAGGGGACTAGGATTTTGGAAACTAATGAATATGGACCCAAAAGAATTTGGGTACCAAAAATTAGAAATTAATCTATGTTTGTAGGAAAAGGAGCATTGCTACAAGGCACGGGAAACAAATCCAAATTCATGGTACCTTGATAGTGGATGCTCAAGAGACATGACCAGAGACAAAAACCGGTTCATTGAGCTTAACGCCAAAAATAGAGGAGAAGTGACTTTTGGTGATGATTCAAAAGGTCACATTGAAGGTATTGGTACTATTGGTAATACCTCTTCCATACAAATTAAGAATGTTTTATATGTGAATGGATTAAAGCATAATCTATTAAGTATTAGTTAATTTTGTGATAAGGGATTCAATGTCATGTTTGATATTAATGGTTGTAAAGTCATTGGCATTGCATCTAATCGGATTATGCTTGTTGGTCATAGAATAGGAAACATATACATGGTGCATTCAGATTCTATTGATATGACTAATTTGTGCCTAGTTGCTAAGGATGAACATGATAGTTGGTTATGGCATAGGAGACTAGGACATGCTAGTATGAGTGTTTTGCAACGGCTAATTCAAGGTGATTTAGTTCGAGGGTTGCCTAAGCTTAAATTTGATAATGATAAAATCTGTGATGCTTGTGCTAAAGGAAAACAAAAGCGAGTTTCTTTTAAATCTATTAATGATGTATCAACTAGTAGAGTATTATAATTGATTCATATAGATCTTTTTGGGCCAACTAGGACTACTAGCTTGGGTGGAAAACAATATGCATTTGTCTTAGTAGATGACTATTATAGATATACTTGGGTTCTATTCTTAAGTACTAAAGATGATGCATTAGAAAAATTCATCACATTTTCAAAAGCAATCTAAAACGATAAAGGTTACTCTATAACTAGTGTTAGGAGTGATCATGGCACTGAATTTGAAAATCTTGGATTTACTGAGTTTTGTAATTCTAATGGTATTAGTCACAATTTTTCAGCACCTACCCCTCAACAAAATGGAGTTGTTGAGAGGAAAAATCGAACTTTAGAAGAAATGGCTAGAACCATGCTTTGTGAAAATAATTTGCCAAAATATTTTTGGGCGGAAACCACAAATACCGCTTGTTATGTTGTAAATCGAGTAATGATTAGGCCTATTTTAAATAAAACTCCATATGAAATTTTAAAAAATAAAAAGCCTAACATTAGCTATTTTCATCCTTTTGGATGTAAATGTTTTGTTTTAAACAACGGTAAAGAAAACCTTGGCAAATTTGATGCTAAAAGTGATGAAGGAATTTTTCTGGGTTATTCCTTAAATTCTAAAGCTTATCGAGTATTTAATAAAATAACTTTAGTTGTAAAAGAGTCTATACATGTTGTTTTCGATGATAATCCCCTTCTGAGGAAGGATTCTTGTGTGAATGATGATGTAGGACCATCATCAAAGGAAGAAACAAAAGATGAGGTAACTCATGATCTCTTGAGAATTCAACCATTGAAGAAAGGGAAGTATCTTATCCAAGAGAGTACAACTATGTCAAGGATGGTGAGATTATAGGTGATCCATCCAAAGGGGTAACAACTCGATCTTTTCTTAAAAATATTTGTAATTATGTTGCATTTATTTTATGCATAGAGCCTAAGAATATTAAAGAAGCATTAAAAGATGAACATTGGATTATGGCCTATGCAAGAAGAATTAAATCAATTTGAGAGAAGTAAAGTATGTACATTAGTTGAAAGGCCTAGTAATAAATCTACTGTAGGTACTAGATGAGTATTTAGGAATAAGCTTGATGAGAGTGGTAATATAGTGAGAAACAGGGCTAGACTTGTTGCTCAAGGGTATACTCAAGAAGAGGCATAGACTATGATGAAACATACGCTCCTGTAGCTAGGATGGAAGCAATTAGAATGTTACTAGCATTTGCATGTTTTCATGAATTTAAATTATATCAAATGGATGTTAAAAGTGCATTCTTAAATAGTTTTATAAAAGAAGAAGTGTATGTGGAACAACCTCCAGGTTTTGAAGATTCAAAATTTCCGGATCATGTTCTTAAATTGACAAAAGCACTTTATGGTTTAAAACAAGCTCCAGGAGCTTGGTATGAAAGATTGTCAAAGTTTTTAATTGAAAAAGGTTTTTCAAAAGGGAAGGTTGACACTACATTGTTTTTAAAGCATA
The DNA here is from genome assembly GCF_006381635.1 of Hibiscus syriacus. Classification (NCBI taxonomy): domain Eukaryota; kingdom Viridiplantae; phylum Streptophyta; class Magnoliopsida; order Malvales; family Malvaceae; genus Hibiscus; species Hibiscus syriacus. The sequence continues at coordinate 376,246 of NW_024063520.1, read as the reverse complement.
AAGGTAAAGATTTATTATTAGTTCAAATTTATGTTGATGATATAATATTTGGTTCTACTAATGATGCTCTTTGCCAAGAATTTTCCAAGCTAATGCAAAGTGAATTCGAAATGAGCATGATGGGGGAGCTCTCATTTTTCTTGGGACTCCAAATGAAGCAAAGAAAAGATGGCATCTTCATCAATCAAGCTAAGTACGTCAAAGATATGCTCAAGAAGTTTGAACTGGAAAATGGCAAACCTCATGACACTCCAATGAGCTATTCAACAAAGCTTGACTTAGATGAAGGAGGTAAATGTGTAGATGTTAAATTATATAGGTCAATGATTGGATCTCTACTTTATCTAACTCCAAGTAGACCAGACATTATGTTTAGTGTTTTCTTATGTGCTAGATTTCAATCGTGCCCTAAGGAATCACATTTACTAGTTGTTACGAGAATCTTTAGATACCTTAAGGACACTCATAGTTTAGGAATTTGGTATCCTAGAGACTCTAGCTTTAGCTTGCATGCTTTTTCTGATGCGGATTATGGAGGATGCAAATTAGATAGGAAAAGCACCTCCGGTACTTGCCAATTCCTTGGAAATATGCTGATTTCTTGGTTTTCAAAGAAACAAAATTGTGTTGCATTATCTACCACTGAAGCCGAATACATTTCAGCTGGTAGTTGTTGTGCACAAGTTTTATGGATGAAACAAAAACTTTTTGATTATGGAATTGAAGTTGGTACCATTCCTATCAAGTGAGACAATACTAGTGCTATTTGTCTCACTAAAAATCCCATCCAACACTCTAGAACTAAGCACATTGAAATAAGACATCACTTCATTAAAGACCATGTCACTAAGGAAGATGTAGTTCTAGAATTTGTTGATACTTTGCACCAATTAGCGGATATCTTTACAAAACCTTTAGACAAGGAAAGATTTTGGACACTTAGGAGAGAATTAAGTTTAACCAACCTATCGTCACTTAGTGTTTAAAATAATTTTAGCACTTTTAAGACTAAATAAAAAATGTTAATTTTTTATTGCATTCATTGCTATTAGTTAGGGGAAGTTTATGATTCTTGATGAAAAATTAATTTTATGTTCAAATATCGTTTAAAGAATAATTTGATTGTTTGAACATGATTAATTTTCAATATATGAGTTGCCAATACCACTAGAGAAAATTAATTTAGCATTTCGTGTGTTTAAAATCGGATTTTAGCATTTTGGTGCAGAGGGAATCGATACCCCCATGAGGGAAACGATTCCCCTTTGAAGGGGAACCGATTCCCCCCACAGGAGAATCGATACCCCCCTGGGGTTCTGGATTTTAACACGGGCAGAACCCTTAAATCCTCAAAACCTTCTTTTCTTCTTCCTTCCGTCGTTTCTCCTCTCTAAACTCTCAAATCTCCATTTTTGCCTCAAATCATCTGTTTTAATCGAAATTCACTTCAAATATCATCTTCTAAACTTGCTATCATCATTAAAATCGTGCAAACAACATCAAAATCCACTCAATCTCATCCTTCAAGGTAAAATTTTCTAAACTCTCTATTTCATCAATTTATGAACATAGAACTAGTTTTAATTAGTTCTAGGTTGAACTTTAGATCGGGCATTGATTGTTTAGTGATTATAAACTAGGTATTACAACTAATTTCATCAAAAACACAAGAATTTTTCAAAAATTTTGAAATTTTTGAAATAAAAAAAATGTTTTTCAAATTATTGTGTTTTGATTGAATTATGTTGTTGTTATGAAAACTATACATATATTGTTTCTCAAAATCATATTTTTCAAAAGTTTTCAAAAACTTTGCCCATTAGGATTGATTTAGAGAACCTTGAAATATTGAGGACTCAATTGAGTTTTGGGATTGATTGAATTGCATACATGTGTTTTCTAAATTGTAGGTTATCCATTCTATTCCGATTTCCTAAACCATGTCCAATCCTAAACGTGCTAGGTCATCATCTAGTCACTCACACCGTCAACCAAATCCACCTCCAAATCCTCCTCCTATTCCTGAAATTCCAATTCCTAATCCTAATCCCATTGATCCTAATTTGACTATCCAAAACTCGTGCTTCAATCATCCTGGTCCTAGAAATCATCATTTTTGGTATTATCAATATTTCGACTCTTACAAAATTAGACAAGAACGTATCCCTTCTGGTCAAGCTATGTTAGATATTAAATATCTTCTTCTTTTACAAGAGTGGAAATTTGATAAACTTTTTGATCTTGAACCCATTGTCTACCATCAACTTGTTCGTATCTTCTATTCTAATGTCGTTTGTGTTAAAAACCGAACTGAAACCGAAACCATAGGAGTTTGTTCCTACCTCCTAGGACAATTCTTATATATTGACTCGGCTTACATAGCCAATGCATTCGGATTAGATAATGATGGTATTTCAAATGAAAAACAAATCTTAGGATCTCGTTATAAAAGAAGGGATAGTGCAAGTGTCTTAGACCTTCATGAACGTTTTCTTCATCTAATGATTTCTTGGTGGTTTCGACCATCCGGAGGTCGTTATTCTACTCTTAGAGCCTTGGATCTTTGGTGGTTACATTGTTTTGAAAACGGTATTAAAATAAACCTACCTCAGATCATTTTTGTTAAAATTATTGAAACCGTAAACCTTGTACCTAACAAGAAACTCTGTTCATCTCAAGTTTACGGTTGCATTTTGAGTAACCTATTTTCTAAAGCTGGGCTTAGAGTTGGTCTAGATGCCTCCTTTCCTCTAAAGAAACAAATTAATCTTCTTTCTTTAACAAGAGCGGGATGGATAAAGGATAAGGAAACCGGTGAATGGGTTCGATCGTCTGAAAATACTCCGGGAGCTAGTTCTTCACGAGCTTAACCAGAAGCTGATGACGATCCCGAGCTTCAACAATTAATGCGAGACATCGATGAAGCCCGAAGATGAGCCTGAGCGGCCCGAGGAGCAGCCCGAGGTCCAAGCACAACAAACGCATCAAATGCCTCCATATTTTCAATCCTTTATGGAGACATTCGATTTCTGATATGCGACCATGGATTCGCGCTTTACTTCTATAGAGTCCCATTTATCCACAGTGGGAGCTCAATAATTAGAAATTCTTTGGGAGATGCGTGCAAACAATGAAGCAACCAACGCGCGTATTAATGAACTCACTCACGAAATGGCCGCTATGCGAGCTCGTTTTCCTCCTCTCGATCCGGATGTTTGATTCCGTGCTTAGCTTTAAAAACTTTGAACTAAAAGATTATTGTTTTAACATTTTGGTTATTTTGGAATGTTTTAATTTGTGGATTGATTGATTTTGAATTTGTTTGGATTTATGGATGGTGAGAACTTATATATTTGATGTGGTTAAATTTATTCATTATTGCATCATTTACATCATTTTAGCAATATGACCAATTTTGCCATGTCACATTAAATATGAATATTGATTATGAAACTAATGGCTAACATTTCTCTTGATTGTGATCTTAGCAGCTTAAACTATATAATCAATTGGCTAAATGATTTCAAAACCTTGTTTAAAATTCTTTACAAATGTCTTTTTGATTTAACAAAAAGGGGGAGAAGTGTTAAAGTTTTAAAGAGGAGTAAGTGTTAAAGTAAGGGGGAGTAATTTTCAAAAACGTCGGTTTTTGATTTCAAAATCTTAAAATTACTAAAATGTTTTGTTATATCAAAAAGGGGGAGATTGTTGAAAACATTTTGATATTTCGATATAACAAATTAAGTTAAATAAATTTTAAGATTTATGCAATAAGATTTTCTAAGTATATTCGATATAATTATTTGAATATCAAAACATTACTCTAAATCTTTCAAAAATCATTTTTAATCCTTACTCAAGTGTAAAATTAAGTTTTAATCTTAAAACAATTTCAAAATAATTTTACAAAGTATTTCGAACCATTTCAAAGCCAAAAATTCCAGATTGCTCAGAGGGAATCGATTCCCCCCCAAGGGGTACCGATTCCCCCTGAATGGTTTGGCTCCGAGAATTCCAGTATGCTCGGAGGGAACCGATTCCCCCCTGTGTAATGGTCGAAATATTTGAATTTTACACTTAGGGAACCGATTCCCCATAGGGGGTACCGATTCCCCCCACGCTCCAAACTGTTTTATTAATTGATTTCACACTAAAACGGCTATATTATCTTAATTGATGATCCCCAACGTTCAGAAGTGATTCAAGGTGTATTTAAGCAAGCTTAGAAACCATTGATTAGTAACAAGAAACATCAAGCAACTAGAATCAAGAGAGAATCAAATAGAAAGCATCAAACCTCAAGTTTGAGCATTTCAAGCCTATTTTTCATTCAATATTCATCTTGCATTCAAGAACACTTATTGTGCTCAATTGTATTCATTTTTTAGTGTTCTTTTCTTTTGTTCTAGAATTGTACAAACAATATACCTTGTGAGGATTTCCTTGTAAGTTTGCAGATTTGTATTGTTCTCTTTGGGAGAGAGTGTTCTCAAGAATTTGGGGTATAATTCTTGAGGGTTTGTAAGGTTACTCTTTGTCCTCAAAAGAAAGACAAATTAGTGAATTTGTGGAAAATCCTTAGTGTGGATAGCTAAGGTAGTGGACGTAGACTTTGGTTGAGAAAGTCGAACCACTCTAAATCGCTGAGCTATTTCTTTCAATTTTCTGCAAAAGCTTCCACCAAAATTTTTATTGCCAATTCACCCCCCTCTTGGCCAATTCCGTCAATCGATTAACTCGCCATAATTCCTTTATGTTAAACTTGCATTCCTATTTTTTCACCCAAGATGGGGTTTATATGATCTCAAATCAGTCGCATAAGTTATTGGCCACGGTTGACAGACTGGGAAGTAGATGGTCATCTCCTCGTGTATTCCTTGCATATTGCATACAAAATATTGCTTCAAATGCTATGACAAGGTTCAAGAATAAGAAGATAAAGAAAGAGATTATCAGTATGTGTAACTTATTCGGTTTCACCTTTTATTTTTTGGTCTTGGTCTTCGTTTAAAATTATTATACTTACACCTAACTATTTTTCCAGGCTATGCATTACTGCAACCGAGCTTCTGTGCAAGACTAGAAAATTTGATAAATCATGGAGAAGATTTGGATAACTTTGTCGCTAAGATACTTCGGGAAAGATGGGCACAGTCATATGAAGATAAAGGTCGACATTACGGTCATATGACAACCAATCTTGTGGAGTGTATCAAAGTGCTAAAAGGGACTAGACATATTCTGGTGATAAGTATTGTTTGGGAGACATGCTTCAGGTTGGGTAAAGTTTGGGCAGACAAAAATGCCCAGGTAGAGCCAATACTCAATGAAGGAAAAAATTAGGCTCCACATCTGGAGAAAGCAATGACCAAAAATCAAACTCATGCAACATCAATGCATGTTCATAATTTCACCATATTGGAATCTGATTATATTGTCCAAGCACTTATTCGACTACATGAGGGTGAGACTTCTACCACCTAAACTATAATATGAATAAAAGATTATGTGATTGTGGTTGATTTCAAGTCTTCAGATATCCATGAGCTCACGTGGTTGCTGCATGTATGTATGTGAATATAGACCCATACATTTACGCTGATAATTGTTATAGCTTGCATACTATGCGCAACATATATAGTTGTGAGTTCAAGTACCTCCCGAATAATGCATATTGGTCACCTATTGTCTCTAAAGAATGGTTATCCAATCCGTAATTACGTAGGAAGTTAAGGGGTCATCCTGAATCTACTCGGATTCATATTGATATGGATGACCCTCAAAGAGAGCAAGGTCTGCCGAAGCTATGTGGCTACTACAGAGGTGAAGGCCACAATAGGAAGAATTGTCACATCTCCCAAGATTTCGAGCAGGGTAATAAATCATTTGTAATCGTATTTGTACCAATTTTACAAATATCAATGATAATTTTTCAATTTTTTATGTTTTATATATAATTGCAAACTATAACGATTAACTAAAGTTAAATTCATAAATTTATTTAAAACATTCTTTCAACAAAATAAACTTATTTTCCTCTCAATTTTTACATTATTTTTCCTATTCTCACTCTTTTCAATGAGTTGCTTGTTGCGTCGGCCTACTAACTCTTTATTCTTCTTCTCATTCTCTTTCTTCTTCTTATTCTCTTTCTTCTTCTTATTCTTCTTCTCTTCCTCCCTCTTCAACTCCTTATATTGATCAAGAATATACTTTATTGATTCTTTCACCACTCCTCTTCTGAAGATGAACTTGAATCTGAATCATCTGAAGAGTAATCAGACCAAAGATGATCTTCTAAAAATTACTTGAAATATTCTTTCCACAAGTGCATTTTTTGCTTCTCTTATAACTCTATCAACTAACCCAACTCCTATTTATAGTTAAAATTTTAGAAAAGGCGTATTTAATTTTTGAAAAAAAAATTTACTTAATAATCTTGAAAAAAATATTTTTTAATAAAACTCGTCACCTAAAGGAAATATTAAAATATTGAGCCCGAAATAAAAAATTATATCCCATGGAGGTGATGAGTTCGCCCTGCACTGTAGAAAATGCCGTAAATCCTAAAATAATTTATGGGAGTCCTATTGGGCCAAATAATTATTCCGATTGTGGTAATGGGCCAAAAAACCTAGGTTGTGGTCTTTCAGTTGTTGGTTCTTTTATGGGCGGATATGTTACCCTTATAATGTTGCACTTATGGTTTTTTTTAATGAAGGTCTCATTTTTTATGATAAAATATTAAATAATTTTAAATAATATTGCCTATAATTTGAAAGACAATTATATCGGTTTCAGACTCAGTATAAAATCAAATATGACCTACATGCCCCTAATTATTCGAGTATTGTACTCCACAGGTAACACCGAAGGAACTCCCAATTGATGTTGATATTGCACATGATCAATTTCTTTAACCTGAAATGGTGAGTAATATAGTGAGCTTTGATAAAGCTTAGTAATACATAACTACCAAAAGATGCTAAAGGCCAAGCAGATATATGGTGAAGCATGAAAATATCATAGTTAATCAGGCATATACAGGTCCTAGTGATGAGTTGACATTTTACTAATTAAATATTCAGGAAACCGTCATGAAACCTACGATTCAAAAGAAATATTCCAAATGCAATTCCTCAAAACTGCATCCATAAAGACTTAATTTAGGCCCATGTGGCGTAGGGGCCAATCTAAGGGAGTACCTTGGGGCCTTAGAGCCTATCCAATGGTCATCTTATGTCCGTAAAGAATTACCAATTTGATCAGAGTTGAACCTCATAACTTCAAAAACCTACCCAGACAATACCCAATAAAAATCAAATCATACAGATAGTAAATAGCAACCAGTATTATCAAAGATCACGAGCCAATATATTATATATCACAAAACTGAGATTAGAGATCTGGTTTTTATTTCAGATATTAGAGTCATACTTTTTATAACCAGAGAAAATAATGTTGTGCATAGGGAACACACTAAAGGATCCAGATATTTTTTGAAGACACTTGATAGTTATCAGGAATTAATAGAAAACATGAAACTTATGTATTGATTGAATTTCAGAACGAGATCCCTATTAAAAAGGTTCGATTACAAACGATCTAATCAGACATTTAAATTTAATACTTCAAGACCATATAGGATTCAGGTGTATCAAGAAGATATTCATGAACCTTTATATCCAAAATTATTGAAGATTCAGATATAACGGGAGTGATTCCATTATTTAGGCCCATAAAGGCATTTTAGTCATTTCAATTCCAAAAGAATTATTAGCATATTAACCCAATAAGGGTAAAAAGATGGTTGTAGTATTCTAAATTTATATCAAATTCTCATGATTTTGAGTCAAATCGAACTAAATGGATCTTAACACTGAGATACTTGCCAACATCCAGATCAATATACTTCATGAATATTCACTTCTTAATACTGACTGCAATAGTTGAACTAATCACCTTCACAATTATCACTGAATGGTATCTTGAGGAAACTGAATAAGTATTTCGGTGGTATTTATTTTATTTATGTATTGTGATAATATCCAAAATGGCCAATGTGCTTGAGTCGTGTTCCAAACCTTAAAGGGTGGTAAAACACTTATGTTTATCGATGTTTCCAAAATTTATCCAATGACATTCACTTGTAACTAAGTTATAAGGGTATTTAGGTCATTTCAATACTAGAGATTATTTTAGTCATTCTAGGGCTAGAGGGTATTTTAGTTATTTTAGGGTCAAGGACATTTTGATCATTTTAAAATATGAGGATAATCCAATCATTTTAGATACTTCAGTAACGTATTGTACATTCAGTAATTTAGTCTTCAAATGATCATTCAAAAATCGGGGAATCAACGTGTTTTAATATCCCTAAAGGTAAAAATTGGTTTCCAGGGTTTTTACAAACATATCAGGAATTTAATCAGTGATTTAAAGATTTTGATAGATTAAAATACGATCTTCAATGTGGTTTCCACTATCACAGTCATCTCTAGTCTATTTTTCACTTTAAAGGTATTTTCGTCATTTCATTTAATTATGACATTTGCATTTATTCTTATAAGTTAGTCCTCAAGCATTTATTCAAAAGTCAAAATTTTAAGTATTTTGCCATCTCGGAGGTAAAAATTGGATATATGAAGTTTTCTAAACAAAACAAACATTTAACATGCGCATCAGTAGTTTAATCGGATCGATAAGGTTTTTTCAGATCATTTTCCATTTTCAGGGGCAATCCGTATCTTTTTTTACATCACAAAGGTATTTTCATAATTTCTTATTTACGTATTTTTCAACATTTAACCTTTAACGAATTTTATCAGAATTTACAGATCATGTGATTAATTGATTTACTGATATATCATTTGGATTTATTTCAAACCAGTCCTCAAATTTCTTATGCAAGTCATCTGTGTGTTATACTGCTCCCCAATTATTACGTATTCAATTCGAATCCATCCATAATCAAACATGCATAATTGATTAATCATATTCATTAATGCATTATCCAATACCATGTTGTATAAAGCATACAAAAATGTCGTAAAGTATTACATCGATTTTTTAGCCACATCGATAAATCATTTCAACTCTATTCGAACTCCTTCAAACTTGAATTTAGCGTCCAATAATATCTCAGATACATAGCAAAACAAATTGCATCATAAACGAAACTTAAACGTGAAAAACAAATAGAATCAAAAGATTAAACGCTGAAAAACAACTTACAAGGCCGAATTTGGAAAAAAGAACTTCAGATTTGTCTTAGGACGTTAAAAAAATAAAATATGACTTTTCAAAAAATCTGATTTTTTGGTCAAAGTCAACCAAGGTCAACAGTCAACGATCAATTGGTCAGACTGGTTCGAGTTGACTCGATTTGGTCCGAGTTGACTCAGTTCGGTCTGAGTTGACTTTGATCAGTTCTAAAATTTTTTGGTTGGAGGAGCTGCCCCACGAGCGACGAAGGTGTGTGGCGACGCATACGACGGAGACAAGGGCTGTCTTGAACGACCGAATACTCGGAAGGCAACCATACACTAATCAATCCATATTAACTCAAAAATCTAGCCACAATGATGTCAAATTAAATTTAGACTTATCCAAAGGCAATTGACGGATAATCGATGATGAGGAGGCACGAAGAGAGTTAGGTTTTGATCGAAATTGAGTGTGGAACACCCCGGTAAAGGCGGTGAAGTACACAGATGACTCAGTCAGTCCAAAACGACGAAAGATTGAAGGAACTCTTTAGATTTCCCAGCGAGGCTTCGAAGCTTCCTCCACTGCGGACGACAGCGGTTCACAACTAGAAGGAAACTGGGCTATAGTTAGACTGGAGCGACGCTTCTCTTCGTGAGGGCAATGATGCTCACCAGTGGCCGATGTCTAAGATCGAAGTTGTGCTTTCAATTGCCTTTTTTTCTATTTCTTGTTAAATAGATTGATTCAAAGTTTCGAAGGTCAGGGTTTTTTGCAGGGTGCCATCGGAGTTGCTGGTGACGGCGATAAGCACCATCATTGGCCGGAGACAGGTGAATAATGGTGGGCAATGGTTTATTCAAATAAGCTTGGCATGTATGGGGAAAGTTGCATCTAAGCAAACTAAATTAAAATCAAGCTTTTAAAATCCATCGTCTCTTCAAGAAATATTTCCTCCTTTCTCGACCTCAATACTAGCCATGTCCAATGGCTAAAGCTTAGGTTGAATCTTTTGGAGATCACGGGTTCAAAACCCACCAACTATACTTTTTATTTCTTTAATTTGCTTTAACGTAAAGGCCATAGAAAAATGGGTAAATAATTGTTCACGTCCTTGAAAAGACTAGAAGCTTACAAAATGGCTCAAAATTTATCATAAATTTCCAATTTAATCCCTCGAATATTAATTAAAATTTTTAAATATTAAATCAAGAATTTCAAGGTGTGACAAAAAAGGTAATGTGAGAGTGCTCATCTTTCTTCACACATAATCAATTTTTAAACTCTTACAAATGAATTTCTAGTAAGAAACAGATTCGATAAAAAATAAAAGTTTAATATTCAATTTTTCCTAACCCAAAAACTTGGTGATAACCCCAACAAAATAAATTGTTCACGTAAATCGAGATACAGTTTTTTTTAACCGGAAAGAGCGTTAGAATCAAATAAATAAATAAGTTTACCCTTAAATCTCGACAAATATCAATTAAAAAAAATATGATACCGACATTCAATACCCAGGAAAATGTGATGGTAATCTTGCCCCTACCGATATATAAAAGGACCCTTGTAATAGTATGTCCCACAAGCAGCTGAGTCAAGTTGAATTTTTAGTCCATCCGAATTTGATTCTACCCAAGTTTATAAAAATCCCCACTCGACCGGATAATTTAAGGTAAAAATTTAATCCGATTCAATCAAACCTAAATAAATATATATATATATATATAATAATAATTAATTAAAAAAATAAATATAATTGAATATTATTGTAATTATCTATAAATATATAAAAAATAATTATAATATCATATCAGCCGAATTAAGGTTTTTTAACCATAAATCTAACCCAATCCGACATACCTTAAAATAACTCAACCTAATCCAAGCCTCAATTTTCAAAATAAAAACTGACCCAACCCAATAATAACTACCTCAAGACTCGAGTGCTCACTATAAAAGAAACTCTATTATTTTTATTTGCAGGTTTCACTAGAAATAAAACATTTACGTTCGGTTATGGTTTCATCATTATCTTTATGCCTACACAACACAGCAGCTTAGCAACAGCATACAAGCTAAAGGGCAACAACAAAAATAGTAGCAGTACCATATCAACATATTTTTAGTCCTAGCACCATAACAATAAATGCATACGTATGTGTATGTCACTGCAGGAAGTAACAACTTACATCTCCGAGAAAAGAAATGCATTTCACAATAGTGGCATCCTGAAATTCAAGTTAAATGCTGGTTATTGCTATTGAATCAAGTTGCTTAGTCCCACACTCATCCACTGGCAACAGTAGTCCAATAGAGGATGAATATTCTTGAAACTGCACTCACATCATTTAGACCACTTTCAGCTCGAGTGTAAAATTTTCAAGCCTTCTTATATTAACTAAACAAAACAATGTTCAATATAGTGAACTCAGAATTAGATAACACGTGTGATGGCTGAACAACAGCAATAAAAACCGAAGTACAAATATTCAAATATATATATGCAGACACGTTTAAGGTTAATATAAGCGATATAATACCTGTTTTACAAGCTCTTCACACTTACTAATCAACTGTTGAACTTTAGCAGCTCCAGATTCTCTTACCATACCAGTCTTTAATGTAATTGAGTCCACCTATTTAGTGACATACAAAAAGGGGAGTTTAGAGGTCGAGCAACTTCTGGTAGAAAAAATAAACATCCTAATACTGTGCAATAAGAAGACATGAGGATTACCTCCGTCACCACATCTTCAACCTTCTTTTGCCTTGCTTCCAGCTCAAGCCGCTTAGACAATACCTCTGATTTCACTGTTCAAATGTTTAGTAGATTCCTCAAACTTGAGATCTCTTTCTTTCTGTAATTGCCTTTGGTGTTCTTCCAACTGTCTAACTGGTGAAAGAAAAAGCTAAAGGTTTAGGCATCTGCGAAGTGATTTAAAAACAAACCACAATAACGCAACATAACTTTAATAGGAACCTGCCTTTTCCTTGCCGTTCAACCAGTTTAGCCTCGAGTGACTTGTCTAACACTGCATCATCACCCAACTTAGCTTTCATATTCTTACATTCTTTTTCAACTGATTTTGCGGAATTCACCTATTAAAATGAACAATGTGATAACAAGGCATTTAGCATATTAAGTAGTTCTCATGCAAGGTAAAATGGCTCGCATTCAAAAATCAGAACCTTTCCTTTTAAGAATTTATTCGATAATTCAGAGTGGCAACTTTATTAGAAGCTAAAACAACTGATATTTAGTTAAAAATCCAGGTTGGGGGAGGGGATGGGTGGATTTTGTTCCAAAAGATAAGCCGTAGAAAACATAAAAGTAGAGGCCGGAGGGTAGTTGAACCGTATCACATTACTACACAGCTTTAGAGAATAGGCACATATGGGGATCTGGTCCATAGTCAGTGTACCTGTTCCTGTATAGCTTGCATCAAGGCAAAGTGCTTTGACATTTTCTTAAGAGCCTGTAGCAACACCCAATATCAAGAATTAGTTATAATCTTCTTCTACCATATAAAGTTAATAATTTATGCATGTTGAATAGATGCCCGTGTACTTTAATGCTTTTTCAGATATTTAGCTTTCTGAATATACAAGTATAGTCGGCTCTTCTGATTTATAATTAAGTAGTGATTCATTCTTTATTTGAGTAAAAAGAAAAGAAAAGCATCTGCTGTCTTTCTTCTCATCATGTCAACCAATTATTGTTGAAACTTGAGAAGAAATTTGTACTTTGATTGCTAAAAGATACACAAATTCAGATTTAACATTATGAAAGAATATAGAAGCAAGCTTTCTAATAGCCCAATGATAGACCAATCTGTCCATAAATCAAATGCATGCATGTGGATAAGCGTACATCACTGTGGAAAACTGCCGAAATTAGCAAATCTATCAAGATAAGGACTTTTAGTTTATCCTAAATTCTATTTTCTAATTGTAATTTACTTAAATCTTATGATTAGGTTTTAACTTCTTAAAAAAATAAAATAAGCTTTTTCAGTCTGTTCTTTCTTCGCGCGACATCTCTCTCTCATTCCTTAGTAATTCCACAATCTCAATTCATATTATATCAGTCTAAAGCTCCAAACATAATCCAAGCTTATGAGAGTAATACATGATACTAGATGTTTCCAACATCACAGGGTACAAAAGCCAAAGAGTGAAGCAATAAGCCCAACAACAACAACATATGATTGAACACTTCAAGGATGGAGATACAAACAACAAGGTGCTAGATCTTGCACAAAAGGTGAGGTACGCAATTTGTTGAACTCCTACATGAAACAGATAGAAATGTGCATTCTACTAACATGAAGATTAATAAATTATGAACCTTCTCGTGATGCATTCTATGCCATAGGTAGGAATGCATTTAATTGAATAGCATCAAGCAAATTAAACTCTCATCCAATTAGCTTTCAGAAGAATGACAATAAGTCTGAAGGCACCAGATACTATAGTATATGAAAGCATACCTTGCTATAGACCTCAACAGTAGCAGTTTCTGTTGAAAAGACTCCATAGCTGACCTTTCTGCACTCTTTGCATCATCTCTTGCTAATTTCTCCTCTAAAGCTCTCTTTCAAAAGAAAAAAAGAAGAAAATAAAAGAACAAAATAATGTTTTAGTGAAAAGGACAATCATACCATCCACAGGGCGACTAAACAAATCAATTCAACCCAACATTAACTACCCCAATCAACAAGGCAAACTAAAAGTGATTGGCATGTTTTGTGTCATATAAAGAGCCTGTAAAACTCAAATCAAATTTGAACCAAAACTGAATTTTTGCATAATAGGACATTTACAAGTATAGACAGCTCAATTGATGTTATAAAAAATGAAAGGTGACAAATCTGATATGCAAGTAATTCCATGGTTTTAACAAAGATGAATATAATGTGTAAATAAAAAGTGTGCGAGGAAAGTAATATCTAATAATAGGGCTTGAGAAAAGTCACCTACAACCAAACAAGGAAAAGAAATAAAATAGTGTTTAAGAATTGCATCTATTTGATGGCAATAATGCTAAAGTAATATAAAGGTGGTTTCAAGTCTAATAATTTACAAGCAGTGATTTGATAGGAAACACATTAATAGGGGTACGCAAATATATATATGGTAGCAGGATAATTAAGTTATGGTGGAACATGGTTCTGTTTAATGGCCTTCTATACAAGGTGGCCTAGTTAGACCTGGAAAATTTGACCCGTATTTGATTACCTAAATTGATTTATCTGATCCATCTCAATATAGACCGAACAAGATGACACAAAATTGATCTGAAACCCAAAATAACCCAAATCGAATTGAAACCGACCTGAATTTTAGTTGAAACGAAAGAAACCTGAACCAAAATTAACCCGAACCAAAAGCAACCCGAATCCGATCCGAACCGAACTACGACCCGATTTTGACCCGATAATTGAGTCTAAGTGAATGAATAATTTATTTATTATTATCATCTATTATTAACATTGATAAATAATAAAATGATGTATATTTTATTCTCATTTTATATTATACTATTAGTTAACCACCACTTTTAGTAATAGTTAAATGGTTCAATAAGATTTCCTCGGTTAAAACTTTCCTCGGTTAAAAGATCATCTCTATATTTGATGAAATAACTTCTAGCTTGAATTTGGACTGTGACAATATATATTCACATAAAATTCTTAATTTTAGAGATTAATTGATTCAATTGATTAAAACTAAAACTTCTAGCTCTGAATTTGGGATGTAACAATACATATTCACATAAAATTCTTGAATTATAAGTAATAAATGGCAGCACTGAAAGTTATGACGACAAAAAGTGACAATGCATCGAAAATCTAAAGGTTGACCAGAATAGAAACCAATCCAAATTGATCCAAAAATCTAATGGTTGACCTGAACCGAAACCAACCAACCCGATATTGACCCAACTTGAAGCTAACCGACCCGATATTAACCCGAACTGAAAACCAACCACTACGATTTTGACCCGAACCAAACTGAATTTTTATAAACCCGAACTAAACCTGAACCAGATCTGATCCGACCTGAACCGGATCTAAACTGAAATAGTATAGATCCGAAATGACCCAACCCGAACTCGATCCGAATGACCCGATTGCCACCTCTAGGCCTAGTATTGCATGTCAGGTAGAATTTAGGCCACAGCAAAGAAGACGGCTATGTGTAATGTGCATCAGTGTAAGCTAGCTGCCTTAGACAAAGCATATAATTTAGATCCATGGGCATAACAAGAGGATTGCAGGCCAAACAAATTCACATTCACTTTTCCAAGCAATGTTGTCTCAAGCTTCATAATTTACGAATGTTTGGTGAGAGGTTAAATAGGAGTATCATATAAACATTCAGGGAAAAAAAACTATGAGAAATAGTTAACGAAAGAATGATTTAAACAAGCTGCCACCTTACTCTGGTTTTAAACATAATCACTAAAAGTAGTTAACTAAGGAATGATTTAAACATAATAGTTTCTCATAAGGAAAAAAACATATTAAATTATGGAAGAAAAAATGTTTTTAACCAGTAAACTTTCCTGCACCTCTTCAACCTTAATATTTAGCGTCAAATATCTAAAGTGAAATTCCATTTAATGGTTTTAAAAGCACCCAACTGAACATTAGAAAACAAAAGACGCTGTTTCTAATATAGAAGTCAATAAATACTTAGAATTTTCCAAGTTAACTTAATAGTTTTAAAACCACCATTTGAAAATTTAAAAATAAAAGAAAAAAAAACTGCTTCCACTATAGAAATCAATAACTAGGAAGAATTTCAAAAATCCCGAGACTGAAAGTGTAATTGCATGATACCGCAGGTACAAAATTAAATAAGTAAATCATGTTTTATCTATTCTAAATACATACATTAAAACAGAAACCACAATAAATCAACTCTCCATTACATTTACGAGAATCCTGTTGGGAATGGTATCATTAGCATATAAACTAGGTTTGAGAATCAATAACAGCAATGCTTTACATATCCAAGCCATAATTATCAAAGTTAAACTTAATAAGAAGGGATATGCACCTGTATTTTATCTGGTGACTGAACTATTTTTGAACGTAGATTTGCATTTTCTTGGACACTCTGAACCAGGTCAAACTCGGCCTCAGAAATCTGTAAAGAGGAGGCATGTCAATATAAAATGAAGTATTCGATAACACTAATGGCTAAAGAGGGGAAACTATAATGCACACAAAAAGTAAAAGTCAAAGTGAACCTAAAAATTTAAAACAGTTATTTGGAAAACAGAAATAATGGTGGTGTAACCATAAAAGAAAGAAGATCCTCCACACAAATGGAAAATATGATGTATGTATCTCATCATTTTAAAAGGAAACAGGATCAAACGATACTATGAAAAATCTTTTAGATTCAAAGACACAAAGCAATTAGGTGAAAATACAACAAAAAAACCTTTGGTTAATCAAAATTTATACACAGAGAACGGATAAAATCTAAGCATGTATGATGGTCATGTTTGAGTATAAGCATTTCTTCAACGTCAACCAAAAAACATAGATAGGTTAACTCTCCACACAAAGTTGAGCACTTGTCAGTCATGCCTAAATAAGTGAATAAAGCTTTAGCAAGAAGTGATAAGAAGTCTAACCTTTTCATCCATTTGCCCATTCTTCTCTTTCAAATTCCGAATAGAAGTTCTCAGTGACATCTGATTACTGTTGAAGACACAAATCATCTCATGCAATTCTTTAACTTTTGACTCCACCTCTTGAACTAGGGGTAACTCTCTTTCTCTAGCTTCACTATAACCAGCTATCTCTGCATTCAACTGCATGGCAAAGATACGGTGAAAATTGATCTTTACGGTTAAGTATCACAAGTCATTCTTCAAATACCTGAGAAATCTTATTCTCCTTCTCCTTCGCTGATCATCAAGAAGGGCCAGTTCCTCACGATCGGTCTTAGAAGATTCTTTTCTGTTTCTCTAAGATGGAAACCAACATACAGAATAACATAACGTGTGGAAAGTTGGAAAAGATTGGAGAACTGATTAAAGGAAATTTAAGTGATAAACTGTTGGTTGGGAACCAGAATTTCTAGTAAATGACTGTCTGAAAAGAGGACTAATCTGAGAAAATCGGGATTAAGACTATACATATACCAAAAGAAAAGGTGTTAACCCACTTCTATATGCTCATGGTCATGGCTACATCTACTCAAATTGCTGTCCTCAATTTAACCAATTTACAACTTTCATACCAGAAAGCATTAGTGTTAAAGAATAAAAACATAGGAAAAGCTGTTATATGGGTCATCATGGAACTGTCCACAACTTTCTCTAAAACTGCAGCTTGATAATGTTCTAATAATCACCAAAGACGTCTTCTCTAACCATAAAGATCATCATGAAAGTTAGACCGTAACAAGGGTAAGGTATATGTGAGAGCGGAAATGATCCTGCATTGATTAGACTGAGGTTTTATAAAGCAAAGGTCACCATCCACTTCAATGCACCTTTTCAAGAAAGACAAAACTAGAGGCAGTTTTTAGAACTCCAAAGCTGATAACACCTTATAACAGGCACAAACCAGCAATCCTTGCATCAGCATCAAATTTGGATCCGTACTAGCTCTTCGCAGAAACATTATCTACACCCTTGTCTAAGGGGCTAGTGTTGTAAAGTAATCCAACATCTACTGGTTTAAAGACTGGAGTTTCATAAACAAGGGCCGGTCTTTCATGCAGGAGCATCAAATTTAGTTTAATTATTTTTTTGGTTTACATTATTTTTATTTGACTCTATTTTTTGTATATTTTTTAATTAAATATTTAATGTGTGTGTGATTAAGCATATGAAACTTAGTAAGAGTTCTATCTTAAATAATCTAATAAAAGATTAATAGGATCAGTTTTTTCATTATCATTAACAGATTTCAAATAAACCATAACCCTTTTCTTTTATTCCTTCAATTACTTCTGTCATCTTCTTTCAAATTATAGCTGTTTAATGTGTCATCACTCTTGCTTTGTCAAGACATCTTTTCTCAAAGGACAAAGCCATAAGAACAATCTTTAAACCCTCAAAGCAGACAATATCTCATAGTGGGCACGCACAACCCTGCCATCATGGCATTGACAACCAAGACAAGACTTCAGAAACCAATATGTCTCGTATAGCGGAATGATATATCAATCATCCCAAAATACCTCAACGTAACACATCGTTTAAGTTTTCCCTCCAATTACAAGGATCCAAAACTTGATAATAACATTTCAGATTATTGGAAATTATGAAACCATCAATGTTCTACGCTGACATAGTAAATTTAAATGAACATTTCACATCGTATGTACTTGAACCTACAATTGGATTGACCGGATTGAAGAGGGCTATGTAACAATTTCTTGTTTATAAACCTGGTCATTCAAATGCCACAACAATGTAACACCACATGTTCCCATTTTTTACGCAACTAAATTGAAGTGAAAAAAAAAATCAAAACTTTTAAAAGTCAGAACATACGTACTTGTAAAGACAAAAATTGAGGATTGCGCTGAGAAAATGCTCGGTCCGACGTGGGTCAGGTTTAACCAAATCCCTAAGGTTAAATAGCATCGGACATTTAAGAGACTCCATCACCTCTCTTAGCCTGCCGTATAAATTCATGATCTGGAATGACCCGATTAGAAGATCCGGATTCTCAATTTGTTCCAGTGCCGAAAACTCAAATTGCCCTTGGTCTTCCCTGAAAATAAAAATTAAAAATAATTTTAAGAAAGGGGAAAGAAGGAATTTGCTTTTGTGGGAGGAAATGAGCGGACTCGTTGAGAGCGTCGAGGTAGATAAGGAGGCGCGTGTAGAGATTAGAGACGAAATCGGGTTTGATATTCTTGAAATCGTTGTCGGTAACGGCGGCGATCTGTGACTCCGCCAGGATTGAGATAATGTCAGCACGTGAGAGTACGGGGTAATCGAATGTCGACATGTTTCCTTTTTCTGGATGGTAACGGCGGCGATCTGTGACTCCGCCAGGATTGAGATAATGTCAGCACGTGAGAGTACGGGGTAATCGAATGTCGACATGTTTCCTTTTTCTGGATGCCAATTCAAAGTGTTTGGTCGCCGGGAAAGTGAGGGACATATATATCGGTGAGGGGAAATAGTACAAATTTTTTCCCGCCAAAGAGATACTTGAGATTTTAAGATACTTCACAAACGAAGAGTGGGCATTAGCAGAAAGTATATGTAGGGACGTAAATGAGATAGATTATAAGACATGTAGTAGGTTGTTTGATTATTTTTTTTATAGTTAAACGGGCCTCATTAAAACCAATATCGAAGTGTTTAGCTTACGAGGATAAAAGAGTGTCTAACTATATAAATTAAATAGAATTTACATCGTTAATAACTTTTGAAAATATAATCTCAGAATAAATCGAATCAGAAAACAATTAGTTTAAAGACATAATGGCCCATTTACCCAAAGTATCCTCAACCTTATTACATGATCTTTGGATCAAAGAAATATAAAAGCCAGGAAAAGCCTTGAAGTGATCTATTATAACCTGCTGGAGCCTGGATGTGGCACGCCAAGGCAGAAATGTCTTCATCTTCTCGCAGCAACTTATTAATCAAAATAGCACAGTCGACCACGAAATGAACGTTCTCCCAACCATCGTCAATGGCAACGTATAAGGCAACAACAAAGGCATGGATTTCGGTCAAAGAAGGATAAAAAATACCCATAGTAGTCTGCACGAGGCCACATAAAATACCCGATAATTGTCACATAGTAATACCACACGTGTCACTTGAAATACGGTCAAATGTTAATTTGTTTAGTCGAAATCCGATCAAATATTAACTTTCATTTAGGAAATTAATGAACGTATAAATTACAAGAAACACATGATTATCTTGATATTTTAAATAAATCAATCTATACAAAAGAGGTCAATTTAACAAAATTTTGTTTTAACGATTTCACTAAAATAACAAACACATTTAAAATATGAATTAAATTGTTTCATAATAAATATATTCTAATAATCAACAATCAAAATTGAATTTTGATGAAACCAAATTGAAACATATTTCATATATTGCATTAACAATATACAAAACCATATTATATTATTAACCACTCAATTTTTTTAGTTTTATCTTTTAATAAAAGATAACCAAAATAATAATAGATTTGAATAAACTTAAATCTCGTTTCAAGATATCAGATATTCTATTACTATTTCATCTTTAGACAAAATATTCACCTTAAGTGGTATTTGGTGTTATAACCTAACACTAGTAATAAGAACATGTTAAGCACAAATCTTCCTTTGGGTCGATTTATTATTCACACATCAAATCGAATAATTATCACATGCTTATTATCAAAGTTTTACATGCAATTACAACAACTATTAATCAATACTAACATATCCTCAGTTACATGTACATAACTTTTATATTTTAAAAATCAAATATTTTACATAATTGATGTCACTTTAATGACTTATTGCTAATTAAGTTGTCTCAAAATAAATATTAATATTCAAGTTTAATATTTCTATAACAATCAAATGTCAAAACTGAAATTTCTGATTGCACTACAGAAATCCGAAATAACACAAAATAAAGTTATATAAATAGTGTTATAAAAAATAGAAACTTAAATCTATTATTGTTTCTAAAGAATTACTTAAATATGCATTTATTTAATTCATAGCTTCATGTATAGTCAAAACTTAAAAATGAAATTTTCTGATTGCATTATGTGTCGTAACCATTCCTCGGGTGAGCCTGGAATCGAGTTCCGACTTAATTTCAATGTGATGGAGCCATCACTGATCTTTTTAAAAATAGGTCGATCGGAAACCTTAATTTACCATTTTACCTTATTTGCGTTTTTACTGAATTGAATCGGGTTCGGGAGTCAATTACAGTCAGGGAAGAATTATCACCCCTGTACCGCCCTTTCGGTATTAATTTAATTTTCGGTTGTCGTAATTAACGAAAATTAAAGGTTAAATTAAAATTTAAAAGTTCGATCCGAATTACTTACCATTGAAGGATTTAAAATTGACCCAAAAAACATACATCAAATTAATGTTAAATAAGAAAAAAATAAAAAATAATTAAATAATTAAAAGAAAACTTGAATTAAAAGGACCAAATTGAAAAGAATTAACATTCAATGATCAAATTGGAATTAATTAAAAACTTCAATAAGAAAATAAGAAGTTATGAGTCAAATTGCATAAATATAAAAATATAAATTGGGATTAAATTGAATAAATTCAAAATTCAAGGGCAAATTTACAACGGGTGGCCAAAATGAATTACGCATCAAAACCGTAGTGATTGCATAAATAATTTAATAATTTCATATTTACACAAAGGCCGTCCCTATAAATACTCCCAATTCACAAAAAAAATATTTCACTAATTTCTCCCAAAATCAAATCCTCTCACTTCTCTCTAAACTCTCTCAACTAACATATGGCCGACCATCACACCACCAATGCCCCGCCGCGCCGATCACTACTCTGGCCACCGCTTCTGATGGCCGAAAACCTAAAAGTTTATCCAAAATTTCCTCCTCGACCCCGTAAACCTAAAATTGAGGCCCAAACACCTAAAAACACCCCTCCGATGTAGATCTAAGCGTAACATTTTAGCTTTTACTTTTTCCGATGAGGTCTCTTCACTTTCTTAGCGACTGTTCCTCATTCGATGAGGCTTCTACGCATTTTGATGACCTTCGATGAAACAATGTTTTAAGCTTTTGTTTTTTATTTCAAATGTTTTTGCTCTTTGCTTTGGCTTGGGTTTTCGTATATTTGTTGTATATTGTTTGGTTTTTTGTTGTTTTGAAGATTTTTCTGATGATGGTTTTCTGTGTCTTTTGTTGGTTGTCGTGTTTTCCTTGATGATTCCTCTATGGTTGCTCGTATTTATATAGCCCCCGATCGGGCCTATTTTCCAGCTATTTCGGGGGTCGTTCTCTCGTTCCCGTTTTACCCGAGCTTGATGAGGTTGTTGTTGACCGACTAAATGGGATAGCGTAGTCTCGATTTAGCTGGGGGTCTTTTGCATGGCCGAGTTTTCAATGCTTTTCTCGGCTTTGGTTGTTTCGTTGGTGCGTGGTCGTTGTTCAGCCCATGGGTATCTTTCAGATTTTCTCGATCTACCATTAGATCATTTTGACCATATCCAATGGTTACTCCTATGTAGCACTGGTGCTAGGCTGAAACCCGAGCTATCTTCAATATGAGCCGTTGATCTATCCTCGATCTAAAGGTTGTGAACCGTACAACACCCCTAGCTTATGATGAAACCCTAATTATCTCCCTAACCAGGTTGGCTTGCTGGGTCAGGCCTCCTGCTTGGTTGAGCTGCACTCTGAATTGAATTGGACCCGAATTTGGACTTAGACCTTTTTAAAAAATAAAACTAAATAAATAATATAAATAAAAATAAATAAAAATAAGTAAAAAATAATAATATAAATAATATATAATAAAAACTATATAACATATATTATATTTTCAAAAATTATATATTATATATGTTTCCAAAAATCGTTTTAAAAAACTATATATATATATATAATATGTTTTCCAAAACTATATTATATATGTTTTCAAAAACCGTTTTTAAAACTATCTATATTACATGTTTTCAAAATTTTGTTTTCAAAACTATATAATATATGGTTTCAAAACGTATTTTCAAAACCATATTATATTTTCAAAAACCAATTTTTAAAACTATATATTATATGCTTTCAAAAAAAATGTTTTCTAAAAACTATATATTATATGTTTTCAAAAAATATTTTCAAAAACTACATTATATTTTAATATATATACTAAATAAACCCCTAATGAAAAATGAGTGACTATAGTTCCCCTTTTCCCATTATCGTGCAACAAAAATAGGGCAAAGACAAAAAGACAAATTTTCGTTCGGTGCACATGGACTTGAAAACAAGCATGTTCCTGTGAGGGTTGTCGATCTCTGAGTTTAAAATCTGACTCAATATTGCAGTCGAATCTTTTATTGACTATCCTCTGCTGCGGAGTTAGATTTAACCTAAAAATAGAGGATGACTCCCTGTTGTTGAGTCGTATTGCGAGTGACTCATTCGTCGTAAAGTTGGGTTGATCTTGAGATGTCTTTGAACATGATATCTTTTTCATGAAGTTAAAATCGTGGTTGACCCCTTCGTCATAAAGTTGAGTCAGTCGAGCGTGATATCCTTCATCGTGAAGTTGAAATCTAGCTCGATGCCTAGAGTAAGCGGTAAATCATCGCCATCTTTTTCTAGCCCAATACCCTTCTCCGTGAAGTTAGAATTTGACTAGGTGACTTTAGTTGAGATAGTTCCTCATTTTTTGTAGATGACCCCTTCATTGTGAAGTTAAGTTGATCTATTAGGCACTATATCCTTCATTGTGAAGTTGAAATCGTGGGTGACTCATTCGTCATGAAGTTGAGTCTAAATTGAATATATTTTATGAGCCGGATATCCTTCGTTGTGAAGTTGAAATCCAACTTGAATGGATTGTATTGTCCTTAATCTTGATTGTTCTCAGAGTTCAATATCCTTTATTGCGAAGTTGAAATTGACTCTGATAAAAATCCGCAAAAATTATGCATGTGCAATGATATGAATGCAGTATGCCTAAACTGTATATGTGAAGTGTGTTATTTTAGGATTTATTAGAGACAAATCTCAATCTCTTGTTGTCAATCTTGATTTTTCTGATGTCTCTTGATCTCTGCCGATCTTGAATTTATGATTCTTGATTTTTGACTCTATGATCCTTGACAAGCTTTGATCTAACATCCTCTAGGAATTTTCAAAAAGAAGTTTTTCTTTTAATCTTGATCAGTGTCTAGTATCCGTGCCATTCCTTCGAGTATGGTGCAAGAACCTTTATCAACTTCTAGGTACCCGTACCTTTGAAGAATTCTTTGTGCAGTAATACACAATGATCTTTTCAAAAGTGAATAAATTATTCTCATTTAAATTCAATATAAAATGCTAATGAGTTGATTTTTCTCGGACAAATGGTCATATTTATTTATGTGGAAAAATAAAATACATGGAAAACATAAAAAGATGACATTATTTAGAAATACAAATAGGTGCCCTAGATCTCGATAATATAGATGCTTTTGAACTGGCACGCTGTTAGATGACTTTTGAGTGTAGCTTTTGTCAAGGGGACTTCGAAGATGGGACAATGTTTGGAAGAGTGAAAAGCTCCTACCAAACCACTAAGCCCTCTGAAGACTTGGATGTTGTGATGCTTTATTGCCTTAATCCGGGACCCTCTCGTGTAGGAATCTGGATTATTACCTAAGCTTCCATTTCGGGTTTTCAATTGGATCCTCCCTCGGTTTCAAGATGCCCTTTGCAGGTTTTCATCTTGGACCCATATTTTTCATTTTTATTTAGAGCGCCCTTTCGGGTTTTCACTCTAAACCTCTCTTTTTCAAATTTTTCTTTGTTTTCAACTTAGAGTGCCCTTTCGAGTTTTCACCCTAAGAGAACTATTTATTGACTGCATAAGAGTTTATAGGATTTGGTAGTTTCAACCAGTCCATTTCTGTCAGGACGAGTGCTCCTCTGGAGAAGGCCTTTTTCACGACATAAGACTTCCCAATTTGACATACACTTTCCTCTTAAGTCCTTTTTGATTGGCTATATTTTTTTAGTACAAGATCTCCTTCATAGAATACTCTTGGGCGCACCTTCTTGTTGTGTACTCGGATCATTCGTTTTTGGTAGAGTCGACCATGGTGAATGACTTTCAACCTTTTTTCTTCTACTAGGTTCAGTTGACCATATCGAGTTTGCTCCCATTCTGTATCATCTAGTTTAACTTCATACAAAACCCGGAGTGATGAGGTCCCCACCTCAATAGGCAATACCGCCTCTATCCTATATGCTAATGAAAATAGGGTTACCCCAGTCGAAGTTCGCACCGAAGTTCGGTAAACAAATAAGGCAAAAGTTAACTTCTCATGCCAATCTTTATATGTCTCAGTCGTTTTCTCCACTATTTTATTGATATTTTTATTTTATGGTTCTATCGCTCCATTCATCTTTGGTCGATAAGCAACAGAATTATGATGTTTTATGTTGAATTGTTCACATACAACATCCATCTTTTTGTTGTTTAAGTTGGTTGCAATAATGGTAATGATCCTTTATGGTAAATCGTACCGACATAAGATCTCCTTTTTCAACAATTTACAAATAGTGGATTGAGTGACACTGGCATATGACACAGCCTCGACCCATTTGGTAAAGTAGTTAATTGCTAAAAGAATGAATCAATGACTATTTAAAGATTTTGGATGGATCTGTCTAATGACATCCATGCCCCACATGGAAAAGGGCCACAGTACCGTCATTACATGAAGTGGACAGGGAAGAACATTTATTTTATCCCCATAGACTTGGCATTTATGACACCGTCTGACATAATTGATGCAGTCACTCTCTAATGTGAACCAAAAGTATACGTACCTCATAACTTGTCTTGCCATTATATGCCCGTTTACGTGTGTCCCACATACTCCGTCATGTACCTCTTCTAATATCATTTTTGCCTCTTCCGTATCTACATACCTTAGTAAGACTTGATCATGACTTTTCTTGTATAAGACCTTTCCATCAAGAAAATATCTGGATGTCATTCTTCTGATTGTCCTTTTGTCAATCTCAGTGGCTTCATTCGGATAGCTTTGATTTTTGACATATTGTAGAATGTCATGGTACCGTGGTATTTCATCTTTTACCTCTTCGATTTGATATATTGTAGAATGTCATGGTACTATGGTACTCATATGATTGCATATCGATTGGTATCATGTCAGATTCTTCACCAGCTTTGAATGTTGCTACCAATGTAGCTAAAGCATTTTCCATTTGGTTCTCTCTTGGTATGTAATGGAAAGTGTCCTCTTCAAATTCTTTAAGTAGATCCAAAATGAGCTTTCTGTATTCCACCGGCTTAGTTCCCACTCTCCTCGGAGTTGATAGATCACTAAGGCATAATCTCCATATACCCTCAGAGTCTTTATGTTATATCCAATAGCAGCTTGAATCCCTAAAACACAAGCTTCATATTCCTCCATGTTAGTGCATGAAATTCAATCTACTAGTGAATGGATAGTGATTTCCTTCGTGTGATACCAAAATAGCCCCAATATCGTGCCCTAACGCATTTGATGCACCATCAAAATGCATTTTCTAGGAGTTACATGTGGAAATACTTGCTTCTTCTAAAGATATGGCTATCAAGTCTTCATATGGGAAATCGAAGTATAATGGTTCATAGTTTTCAGAAAGTCAGATATGGCATTTCCCTCTAGATCAATTTCAATACATTTTCTGTAACAATAAAGCCCCAATAGCTTCCCAGATGTTACTCGAAAGTGCACTTGTTTGGATTCAGCTTTAATTGGAATTTCTTAGTATTTGGAAGAGTTTCCTCATATTCTCAATGTGTTCATCATCAATTTGTGACTGACAATCATGTCATAAACATAAACTTCAATTTATTTATGCATCATGTCGTGAAACAGGTCACCATAGCTCTTTGGTATATTCCTTTACATTCTTTAATCTGAAGGGCATTACCTTGTAACAAAATATCCCTTACATCGTGACAAACGTGGTCTTCTCCATGTCCTTTGGATGCATTTAATCTGGTTGTATCCTGAGAACCATCCATGAATGAGAAGAAATTTTTTCAGTTGTATTATCCACCAAAGTGTATATGCGATAAAGGGAAGTTGTCTTTAGGACTTGCTTTATTGAAGTCCTCGATTAGACAATGCACATGCACACCTTTTATCCTTCTTTGGAACTGACACTATGTTAGCTACCCACTTGGATATTTGGCCACCTGAAGAAAGCCAGCATCAAATTGCTTATGACTTCTTCTTTTATTTTAAGGAGCATTTATAGTCTCACACTCCTTAGTTTCTGTTTTACAGGTTAGCATTCTAATTTTATTGGAAGTTTATGAACCACCATATCTGTCCAACCCAGACATGTCTGGTACGACCATGCAAACACAGTATTTGTACTCCTGAAGTAAGTGTAACACCCTAATCATCGAGTCAGTGACCAAAATGTAAGAATTCAAAACTTAGTGGTTTAATTGGAACAATTTGAAAAGTTCAAGGATTGTTTGTAATTTATGAGGACTTGATATCAAAATTTGATTATAGGAAGGGCATTATGGTTTTTTCAAAAGAAGGATTTATCTCTTTTTAAGGGATATAAAACACGTGGATTAACGGGAGAAAGGAAAGAGAAGTGTGTGGAACCATTTCTTATTTTCTTCCTCGTGCTCGTGAGCTCATTTCAAAGGTAAGTGATTTCAAGTTGTTATTTGTTCAAAGTTAGGTTTTATTTTGAATATGGGGGTTATATAAGCTTAAGGAAAGGTTGTGGTTGAGTAAAACTAAAAGATAATTGAGTTAGTGATGAATTTGTAAAATGGGGTTTTAAGGAATTTTTGATATGGTTTAGTTTTTGGAATTCTAGTGATAAATTGACTTGTCAAGGGGATAACTAAGGAGTTAGGAGTATTAGGATGTATTAATAACATACTTGAAAATATGTTATGATTTTTAGATTCAAATATTCTAGTGAGATTTTGGATATTTAGAAGTACATAATTGTGATAAGTTGGTTTTAATGAATGAAGTGGAGTTTAAGGGCTTAAAAGGAGATATAAGTAGGAGATTTGGGGATTTTTTGGTAAAATTTCAAAATGGAAATGGTAATTTCTGGGCAAGGGTATCGGTACTGGAAGAACAGTACTGATACTTGAAGGCAAATTAGTTTGAGATCGAGGATCAGTATCGGTACTGATTGAAGGAGGTATCGATACTCAAATGGGGGTATTGATACAAAGGGTATGGTATCGACACCATTATCAAGTTAAAATTCCAGAATACCGAAATGGTATCGGTACCGAAGTGGGTATTAATACCTTAGAAGGGAAGTATCGGTATTGTACTGGGAGTACCGATACTAATGCAATTGAAATGATAAAATAAGTGTTTCTTTCAACTTTATGTTATTATGATTGGTTATAAGCGATATTCATTTTCGATCGTTATTGTGTAGACGTTGAACAAAGTTAAATTCTAGACACTTCGACGTTATAAGTTATCGATCAAAAAGTGATAAGGATTCATTTAGGACTTCAGTGAGGCAAACGTGAGTGCAACTCATTTGTCTTATATTAGTTTGGAGGGCGGTTTGCGATAAGCCAACCTCAGAGTTTTCGATCGAAAACTTTAAAATTTCTTTTATGTTATATTTTACATTTTTTTATTCAAGTTATATTACTTAAGCTATGTTTTAATGGTTATGTGTACATGATTATGCGATTGTGGTATGTGGATATGTGAATACGAAATTATTGATGTGAAAGTGCCTAAGAGAATAAAATATACTTTGAATAATGAAATGATGAATAATTATGTGGTTAAAAGCCCAAGGTATATGTATGAGGATTAGAGGTATAGTTGGTATGCCAAGAGTCGAGGGTTTTATGTAGTCTTTCAGGGAAAAATTATGTGGTCCTTTGGGACAAAACATATGTGGCACTTAGGTGCAAATTATGTGAGCTGTGGTGACAACATTAGTACACAACCTCAATGTACTCAAATACCTAGAGTTCTTAGTAGTATACATTAGGCATTTGAAAACAAAGTTATATAAAATGAATAATGTATAAAAGTATACATTCTTGTTATGCAAGCAATTTGAATCCCTTATGAATTATTTCTATGAAATGAATAAAGATTTCATTTATAAAGTTTATTTCGCTTGTAATTGCCTCACTAAGTCATCGACTTAGCGTATGAATGTTTCACGTAGGTTTGATGAAACAATAGGTTGAAGCTAGTTGAGGAAACACACTCCCGTGAAGATTAGACCAAGACAATTTAAATGTAGGTTTCTTGTGAATATGTACATTGTTGGCATGTACTACAAGTTTAAATTAAAATGCTCTGATATATTTTGTAACCTTATACTTTTGTATCTATGTAAATTATTAAGTGTTTATTTAATATTAATATGAGTTTTTATTATTTGTTTTAATTCAAAGGTTCCATCATTTTAATACGGTTAATAATTTAACTTTTCCATATTTTTAATAGTCAATGATTTGGAAAGTTAATGTGACACCTCGAATTCATATCTGGGTCGATACGGGTTAAGGGTGTTACAGTAAGTCTATCAAGTTTTGCCTTGCTTCATACGAAAGACTTGTGCCAATTTTAACCTCTTTTCTTTCTTCTTCAGTACCCAAATTCAGAAATTCAATTTTCTTCTCATGGGGCAATATTTGTTTGTCTTCTCTCTCCACCATTCTTAATAGCTCGGAAGGTAAGTTGCACTCTTCTTCGTGGTTACATTCATCAATTTCTCCAAGACACTTGAACTGTTGAAAATCCCCCTCTGGGTCAGTATCGTTATTGTCCACATCAAGAAAATCCAAGGACCTGAAAGGGCAAAGAGACAAAAAATATGTATATGAAAAAGAAAAAATATTCCACATAGAATGAAGAAAAGAAACAAAATTATATATGAACGAAATGACATATATAAAGCAAAAAAGAAATGTTTTTCGGAATTTATCCGTTACCACCAGGGTTCGTGCTTAACAACTGGACGGCTGAAGAATTACTTATGGTTTTCAAATCTCTTTCAGAGTAATACTAAAACTTTCCGTATTTGCCTATACCCAGGATAATAGATGATCTTTTATAAGGGTTTATGGATTATTTTTATTTATATTTCAATAAAACATGCAATATTCCTTTCCGACAAACATTTTTTTTTGCTTTATATATTCATTTCGTTCGTATATAATTTTGTTTATTTTCTTCATGTTAGGTAAGGTCGTCATTGTTTCTTCCTTAAAAGCATAACCATCAAACTTGAATGTACTATGAATAGGAGGAAAAGACATTGGCTCCCCTTGAATTTCTTCCCCAATCCATCTCGCCCTTCTTATTTCTTAGCATTTCTGAACTTCTTTCCTTCTCTGTTGATGACTAGGCTGAAATCCGAGCCCAAAATGATCTAGCTTGGTAACAAGAAAAATGGGGCTAATTCTTCCTTGTAGAGATTTCCCAAACCCCGTTCCTAACTATACACCTCTCCCCAATATCTATTTCATTTCCATCTTGGTGCAATCAAAGATTATATGTCTAGAAATCTTACCCCCTTTGGCCAAAAATGTGGCATTGACAAACTCTAATGATCGGAAAGAACATTCCAGAGCTTCTTTACTCATGTCTATATAAGGGGCCTTAGTGGACATGCTTGCCACTAGCATTGATAATTATTAGAGTCCCGTCGATAACAAAATTGACTTTCTGTTGAATATTGATGGTACTACACCAACTTGATGGATTCATGACCTTTCTAAAAGGCAGTTGTAAGATGGCATAATGTCCATTACAGGAACTCTATGTTATAAATAGCGGGTCCAATGATCAATAGTACCTCAATCTTTTCGAGCACTTCTTTCTTTATCCCATCAAATGCTCGAACCACGCTCTGGCATGCTCTCATGTGAGACGTATCTATTGGTAGCCTTTTCAGAGTGACCAAAGGCATTATATTAAAGGCTGAGCCATTATTTATTAGTATACTTGGCAAAGCATGACCTTTGCAATGGGTGGTGATGTGTAATGCTTTAGCTCGACGTTTTCCTCCAGATGGAATCTCATTATCAGAAAATGAGATGAGGTTATCAGCTTAAATGTTATTAACCAGTCGATCCATCTTATTGACTAGTATGTCTTTAAGCATAAATGTCTGATTCAGAACTTTCAGACATGCCTCTATGTGTGCTTCTGTGCTTAGCAACAGTGCCAACATTGAAATACGTGTTGGGATGCTATAGAACTGTTCCATAATGTTGTACTCACTGTGTTTTAGCAATTTTAAGAACTTTACATTCTCTTATTCCCTTATTGGCTCATTTACTGCATGTACATCTCCTTTAAGTGACTCGAGTTGTCTATGGGGTAAGTTAGACTACTTGGAGTGGTATTTCCCAATAGTATGCCCCACTTTACTGACATCTTTCTTCACAGAGCTTACTTGACATTCATATTTCCAAGGCACTTGTTTGTTGTCTCTATAAGGAAAAGGTCTTGGTGTCATTATTATCACATTTGCTGGTGCTTTATCTGTTACCTTTACTGTTGAAACGATTATAAAAGGATGGCTCAGCCCGAATCCTTTGTCGAATGAATGTCTAGTTGCACAAACATTTACTTTTAGAGTTTCCTGATCTTCCTCATAAAATTCTAGCTCTTTCCTACCCATCATTAGCTGGATCAAAGTTTTAAATTCATAATATTCTTGCACATCATGTCCTTCTTCATTGTGATAACAACAATGATTACCAACTTCTTATTTTGATGTTTTAGGATGTGGTGCAAGAAGTTTTGTCATTACCATCTGCCTCCATACCCAGGCCAGAGGAGATTTTACTTTAGAAAAACTTATTTTTGACTTTTTTCCCCTCTCCTTGATGATTGCATTAACCCCACTTTCTTGGTGGTTAGGCAGAGGGTTCTATACAACATTAGTTAATTCTAAATTATTAAAATGAATCCAATTTCTGTTGCGCATCCTTTGAACAATCCTCTTAAAGGTGAGGCAGTTTTTAATCGCATGCATTGTGATACCACCATGATAGTCACAATGTGTGTTTTCATCTTACCATTTGGAGTATAGGGGTTTTAGTGGTTCTACTGGGCATGGTGACACCACATGTGTGTCAAAACGATGTTGGTAGAGTTCCTTGTATGTTATGGGAATCAGTTGGAAATACTCATTTTCCCTCATGGGTTTCTTTGCATATTGTCTAAAAGTACCTGATGGTACAACTGTAGTTGGTTTTGACTTAGAGATCGTAACACCTTTGTTGGTGTTGAAAGTGTTGATGTTATTGATGTTTCCTTCTTTCTTTTTCATGGGAGGTATCCTTCTTGATTCACTTCCATCTATATTTCCTTATTTAATGGACGTCTCCATCATCTCTCCAACCATAATCAAATAAGAGAAATTCCCAGATGTAATTGTAACCAGATGTCCGAAGAAAGGAGCCTTCAAAGTATGTACGAAAAGCTTCATTGTTTCATTTTCATCCAAAGGAGGATGAACTTGTACAACTAAATCCCTCAATCACTGTACATACTGTCTGAAGCTTTTGTTATGTTTCTTCTCCATACTTTGTAGCATGACACGATCTTACCTCATGGCGTTTACATGCTTCTATTTTTCTAAGAAAGACTTGGCGAGATCTTTCCATGTTCTGATGTGTGAACGATTCAGCTGATTATACCACCGGATGGCTGAACCTGACAGATTTTCCTGAAAGTAGTGAATTAGGAGCTGGTCATTTCCCACGTATCCTATCATCTTTCGACAGAACATGGTAATGTGAAATGAAGGACAAATGTTCTCATCACATTTCTCAAAATCTAGGACTTTGAACTTAGGGGGAATAATTAGATCTGAGACTAAGTTTAGTTCCATAACATCTACCCCGTAATAATTATCTTCTCCATTAACGATATTCGTTTGATTTTCTAACAACTTAATTGCTCCTCCATCTTCTTTGCCTCGCGATCTGGAGGCAATCCCGATAATTCCTCAGGAAATACATCCGAAAATTCTCTAACCATGGGAATATCATTTATTCTAACTTCAAGTATTCTAGTATCTATCACATTGGCTAGAAAAGTTATACATCCCTTCAAAATCATCTTCTTCGTAGTCATGGCCGATATCACATTCGAGGGTGATTTCGATCTTTCACCGATTACTACAATTTTTGAACTTTCGAATTTCTTTAAAAACAAACGTTTCTTACGATAATCGACCCATCCATAATGTGAAGACAACCGATCCATACCTAGAATAATTTCAAATTCATCGAAGAGAAATTCCATTAAGTTGGCCAAAAACATAATCCTTGGATCTTTATAGGGTATTTGCTACATACTTTAGATAATCCTTGGATCCATTTAGGAATTCCTCTAGCTCAAACTAACTTTGTACTAAAACAAATACATGTTCATTGAAAAGATGAAAAATACCTGTTATGATCTCAGGGTCATCCTAATCGTCAGTGGTCTTAATGTTGTAAATTCTAGTGACTCCCTCAATCTCTTGTCTTTGTATTGAATCTATGTGTCCCCTGGATCTATCCCTTCTTCTGCTTCTATTTGAGGCTGTCACTGATCTTTCAGACTGTTCTGAATAATCACCAGATTTCTTAGGGCAGTTTCGGGCAAAGTGACCCATATCGGCACATAGAAAACAAGCTCCACTGATAAATCTACATACTCCTCGGTGTAATTTTCCACATGTTTTATATGGATTCCTTTCCCAGAAGCTCTACCCGAGCTAACAACAAAAGACTGTGATGGTATACTTTTCTATGATTCTGCTGCAAAACTATCTCTCTCAGAGAATCTGAAACTCGAGCCTTTGGCTTTTTTAGCATGACGGGGAGTGGAATGTATTCCCACTCTTTTTCCTGTTTGAACACTCTCCTCTGACACTTATGTTTCCTCTTGAGCTCTTTCAATAGATTTAGCTCTGTTTATAACTACTTGTAGACTCAACAAATTTAAGGCCAACATCATCGCTTTCAGTTCCGACCTCAAACCTTCTATGAACCAATCGTATCTTGCCTTGTCATTTGGCAAAACTTCAGTGGAAAAATGGCTGAACTTGTTGTACTTAGCCTCAAATTCATCTACGGCTCAATCACCTTACTTTAAATTAAGGAACTTCAATAACATTGGTATTTTAAACTGTTTACCCACATACTTATTTTTGAATTCTTCCTGGAAAATTTGCCAGATGACTTCCTCGGTGGTGCATATATCGTAGTGTTGGACCACCATACTCGAGCTGATCCTCTAAGAAAAGATACAAATCCTCCCAACTTTTCCTGATCTGAGCATTTCAAGCTTTCACGCATTAACATTACATCATTTAGCCATATATCGACCTCTATAGGACCCTCACCCTCATCTCCTCTGAACTCTGGAGCTCCCAAACTCTTCATCTCCTTTGGAATCAACATTCTAGGTATTGGAGGAGCAATGAGAGGTTGAAATCGAGTCAGTATACCATCAAGGGCTTGCATGAAAGTTCCAAACTCAGGCTTCGGAATCCCTTGAGGTGCAAGTACACTTGCATTTTCAGAAGGAAGAGGTTGTGCACTATTATCCTCATAACTTTCACTCCCCGTTCCCTCTTGCATTTCTTGTTCCCCCGCTCTTCGCGAGTTCAAGGATTCTGACATCTAATAAAACATTCATAATAATAACAATACCATTAGTAAGGAGTATTATCAATCACCCCCTAATGACACCATATCAGTAACATTAACAACCTTATTGACATATAATCCTTTTTCTATTCTAAAATAGAACTAGATTTGGTCGAGAATTGGCTAAACCTGTAGCTCTGCTATCAATAAATGTAACACCCATATTCCATATACGTTATCTTATACGAATACAAATGTCACATCACCTTAAAATATGTTTACTCATTTGGAATAGTCTTTAAAATTTTGTTACAAAATTAACTCCACATAAATGAACAATATAAATAAGTATATCAGTAAGACCTATTACAAAATATCTTGTTAAATTTAATTAAAAGCCAACAAGTTTACAAATTGATTACTACTGTTTTAATGTTACTGGTAAGGCAACCTTAGTAGATGATATCTGCTGCTACGACTTCACTCCTTACTTGATTATTTTCTGCTATTACCTACGCATGGAAACACACACATTAAGTAAATTCTTAGTGAGTCATAATAATGTAAAGTAACCTTTATAACTATACATAAGTATATCCTATTATTGAATTCATATCATATTGTATATTCTCTAAGGATGTTATAATCCTTCTCAATTTCTCCATAATCCATTCATGTTTAATAATACACCATTATACTTTTTCAAATGTGGTATACTTTTATGCCGATAATGCACCCATATGCATTTCAGGTAGGCCATCCTTTCATGCCAATAATGCACCCATATGCATTATTCTTTTATGCCGATAAAGCATCCATGTGCATTTTAGCTATGACATCCTTTCATGCCAATAATGCACCCATATGCATTATTCTTTTATTCATTCATTTTAGAGCAGTTCATACTATAAAACTCATTCATAATATTCTTTCCATACATTAAATAAAACTAGTAACTATTGTAAAATATACTTTAAAATTTTAACATTATAATTATCCTTTTTGCATATTGCCTTTAAATAAAATTTCGTACAATAAATATACTCACCTGGCTTACCTTGCTTTGGTATCCAAAACTCACCAACTGCTACTCCGGGACATGGCCTTTGTTTTTATACTTTACTTGATTCAGGAGCTTGATTCCGATCTACACCATTATCCATTAAGTACACATAACATACCAATGTTAGTATACTCTTTAACCTGGTACCTTAAGAATATTCAAAATTCATTATCTCAATTTCTATAACAATTACAACCTAATTGACCGTTCTAAGATCAATAGTATCGATACTACTACCCTGGTACTGATAATTCAATACTATGGTACCAATACTTCCTCCGGGTATCGATTCCAAAATTAGGTTCGATGTTGCCTGGTATCGATACCCTTACCATGGTATCAATACTACTATACTATGGCACCGATACCTCCGTACGGTATCGTTACCAAAATTAGATTCGATGTTTGCTTGGTATCGATACCTTTCCAATGGTATCGATACTACCTTAACGGTATCGATACTGATTGAATCAATATCGATACCATCCAGCAAATTCATCTCTTTTTTGCCTATAGTATTGGTACTGTTTTATTAGTACCAACACCCTTGCCCAGAGTTTTCCAATTTTAACCCGATTATTAGCCAAATGGGGCCAAATTACTTTATATTTACACCCAACAATGCTTTTTAACTCTTCTCTACTTATCCATACAAATTTTCCTTCATCTTGTTTCATAAAACATCTAACATCTATTAAGAACATTAAGTTCGAAGAATCACACCACTTTTTCTAATGTGTTTTTAATCTTATCCAATGCTTCTAATCTCTCATTTACATGTATGACAAGTCAAATTTACCATAAAACATCCATAAACACTCCTATATTAACTTATCCTTTCAAAACTAATTTTTAAAATCCCCATTATTTCCTTTATCTCTTCATTTTAATCCCATCAAATCCTTCCTTATACACATATATCACTTAATGTTACCAAAGATAATTTAAAGAAAACACTAGCTAATAAGAATTTACCTTAAGCTAGGGAGGAGAGAACACCCACGTGAGTAAGAATAAGTGCATAAAAATACCTTACTTTCCTCTTTCTTCCTATTTAAAATCCCTATCTATTTTTAATTTCATTTTCTCTTAAAAGACTAAAATGCCCTATTAACTTATCTATTGATTCAAATTAGTCTAAACACTATTCCAAATCTTTTTCTCATCTTTTTCCACTTATTCAATTTAAATATTAAATTTTCCAATCTTTTCGATATAGTGACTGGTCTAATATTTCAGATATTACAAAATGAACTCCCATTACAGAGGTTGATAGCTGAACTAGATCAACTCTTTTAACCTGAAATGATGAATAAAAAAGTGAGCTTTGGGAATCTTAGTAATACATAATTACCAAATGATGCTGAATGACATGCAGATAAATGAAAAAAACATAAATTTTCCTTATTAATTTAGACGACTATAGGATTTTGGGATGAGTTAAGGTTCCGCTGATATTCCTTCGAGTAAAAGACAAAAATATTTCAGTTCAGAGGAAATATTCAGAGGACCAAGTTTAAGAGATTGGAATAGGATGTCTAGTGTGTTCCAACTAAAGCCAGTGAAAAAGTACAAATATTTTTAAAATAGTAACATTTTAAAACATATTTTTAAGATTACAGTAAAATCCTCCAACCGAACACCAATATGTAGTTCTCCATAACTGCATCCATAAGGAGTTACCCTAGTTCCATTGGGGATAGGTTCCAACCTAAGGGAGCACTTGGGTCCATAAGGTCTTACCACTAGGCCATTGGGCTTACCAAATGCACATAAAGACTTACCAAATGCACACAGCAGAGGAGCTACCCTAAGGGAGTACCTTAGGGTCTATAAGGTCTTACCACTAGGCCATTTGGCCCAAAAGCCCACATGAGGGTCGTTTTAGGTCCATAAGGAATTACCAACTTGATCGGTCTGAACTTATATAAGGAATTACTAGTTTGATCGAAGTTGAACCTACAATAAGGAATTACGAGCTGATCAGTACTGAGCATATATAAGGATTTACCAGCTTGATCAGAACTGAACCTGCAGAGGCTTCATACCATATCTTAGATTACCCCGAAGAAAAACATTTTTTAGATAGTAACCATTGGTAGCAGGAAATCAGAGTTCAGACATATCAATTCAATAGAAACGGTATCCAAAGATCATGAATCAACCATGCAAGCTTAAAACTTCAGTAACTCAGAAATCTCGGTAAAACACATTTCAAAACAAAGAAAAAAATTATATAACACATAGGGAACACACTAGAGGATCAGTTATTTTTCGAAGGTAATAATCAAATGAGGTGAAAATTATACTTCTTCAACTGATCAAAACTGAGGAATGAGATATTTTAAAAAAAAGTTGGATTAGTAACAGACTAATCAATTATTATGATAGGGATACATTAGTATCGTATAATATTCGGATATAACCCTAGGATGTGTCAGAAATAGCTACATCAGATTTATTTATGATTCGTATATTCTCCTGGTGATTCCATAAATCATACACACGTAACGGCATTATAATGCTTTAAATTCGTGAGAAATTTTGGTAATTCGGTTTAATAAAGGCAAACAGTGATTTACAGTATTTGTGATTTCAAGTGTCTTATCAAGCTTCCAAATCCAGTCAAATTGATCAAATCCCAATAATCGGTACTTAGTGAGTTTGTGGGCAGAGTAGTCTCATGAATATTAATTTATTAGTACTAATTTTGCCATAGTGTTAAGTTGAGATGAGCACTTTCAGAATTATCATCGAACGAACCTTGAGGAGACGAACAGGTATTCAGTCATTCCATGACTTGGGGGTATCTTAGGTTATTTACCCTTTGAGGACATTTTGGTCATTTTACAGTTTAAGGGTATTCAATCATTTTCTTCAATTCAAACATATGAATCATTCTAGTAATTTATTTATCACGTGGTTTTATTCAAAACCCAAAATTCTAAATCTTTTGCCATTTTGGAGGTTAAAAATCAGTTATCCAGGATTTTCTAAGGAAAACTAGCATTTTCCATGTACATCAGTAGTTTCATCGGATCAATATGTCTTTTCAGAGTTATTTTTCCACTTCCAGGGACAATTCTTGACTTTTTACAACACAAGGGTATTTTTGTAGTTTTTCCCCATAAGGGTATTTTCAAAATTTTACCTATCAAAAGTATTTTCATAATTTCTCATCCAAGTACCTTTGGCATTTGACCTTTAAAGAGATAAATCAGAACTAACAGATCTTGAGGTTGATTGCTTTACCACTTAATCACAAAACTTGTAATTTAATTCTTATTGGTCTCCCAATTTCTTATATGAGTCATATTAGTCATATTCAGACACCGACTTTTTACCTCATTCAGATCGAGTTTAGATATAATTAACTATATAGATGATGCCAAACATATTAATCCATTCATTTACCAATACCGATAAGCTCCAAAAAACATGCATAAGATAGTAATGTATTATCTTGGTTTCTGTGCTCTACCGATCAAACATTTAAACCCTATTCGATTACTCTCGAACTTGAATCCAACATCCAATAATATCTTGGAAACTTTTCGAAAATTTTCAAAATTTTTGACTTTTTGAGTCAAATTCAATGGTCAACAATCACAGTCAATGATACACTCTGGTTAAAGTCAATAGGTCAGGTCAAAGTCAATGGTTTGGTTCAAAGTCAACGAGTTGGGTCAAAGTCAATGGGTCGGGTTGAGTTGACTCGGTTTGGGTCAAACAGACCTGGTTCAGACCGGGTTGGCCAGTTCAGGCCGGTCCAGACTGACTCGACTAACTCTAGAAGAAACTAGAGCTGGGGGAAGAGCCCTACGTGCACCTGACGACGCATGAAATGGCGGCAAGTGATAGGTCGGTTTATTACTCCAATGCATACACATCACTACCAAGCCAAAATTAAATCCATGATGAACCAAAACTATGAAAATTTACCAAAAATTAAAATCGAGCTTACCAACGCCATAGATCGACAAAAACAACGATAATGGCTGACAAACTTGGTCGGTTTCGGGTGCACAGAGGAGGGGAGTCCGATGGTACAGGCGGTGAGGTGATGGAACGACCGTGACTGCCAAATTTTATAATG
Organism: Hibiscus syriacus; assembly: GCF_006381635.1. Classification (NCBI taxonomy): domain Eukaryota; kingdom Viridiplantae; phylum Streptophyta; class Magnoliopsida; order Malvales; family Malvaceae; genus Hibiscus; species Hibiscus syriacus. Next base: position 336,515 of record NW_024063520.1, on the reverse strand, counting down.
AACCGAGTGACGAGTTGTGTTTTTTTGGCAGAGCTTATTCGATGTCTCCATAGAAAATGGTGAATCCTTTGGACAAATTGACAGAGGGGTCTTGGACGCGAAGAACTAGCGCTCTGATTGGAGGAGGTGGTGACCTACACCATCGGCTGAAGGAAAATGGATCGAGGGAGGGAATTCGATGAGGGTTCGATGGAGTTTTGTGGATTTTCCATGGCGTTTGGTGATCGATCTGGGAATTAGAGTTGAGGGGTTTTGGTCGTCAGCTGTTGGTGAGTTGAACGACAATTATGGCGCACTGAATGACGACCGGACGGATGATGGGGATAACTTGGTTTTCGATTTAGGGTTTTGGGTTAAAATTAGGGAATTTTGGGTTAATTCCCAAACCGGGGGGTTTATTTTTCTCTGACCAGGAAAAATAAATTATTTATGGGGCTAGTCCCTGAACTTCCCCAGATTTTTCAAACTAACCCCCAAATTTCAAAAACTTACGCTTTAGTTCTTAAAATTAAATAATTAAATTTAATAAACTTTTAAAATTAAACTGGGGTGTGACAATTCTCCTCCCTTTAAAATAATTTCATTATCGAAATTCACTAAAGTCATAGAAATACAGAAGTGAAGCTTTAAACAATTCTTCAATATCTTCAGGTAACTCTTAAAGAAGTACTCGTCCTCTACTAATCCTTAACCAGCTGAATATACATTCTTTTCAAAACTCCCCCTCATCCTGATAAAAGAATTTGAAAAGAATTACCCTTGTGGAATCAATTCAACCTTCGCTACGAGGTTATGTTCATAGAGCGATAATATATCCCAATTTTATTTCTAGAGTCGGGTCAGAATATCTCGGATAAATAACTATCACATTACTCGTGAGGCAATTTATGGAATTTGGACAACGTTACTGGTATTCGTTTTATGCACAGATCGAGCCTTAACAGATAGAAAACCTAGATTAGCTTATTACAAAGGGGATTTCAACTTTGGAGTTCCGGCTTAGAGAAATACGTTTATAGTCTAGGGGCATGTACTGACCAGACATCTTATGACACTCAACCTGTAAGTCTATCCAAAATATTTGATTCAACCTAATCTCTAATACCAGAAAATGTAACACCCTCGGACTGATGCGGGTGACCTGATCTGATTCGATGTGTCACATTAGGGCCACCAGAGTGACCTACAATAAAAATCCAGGAAAAATTTAAATTTATGAGAAAACATGTAAAATCATAAAACAATTTATAATTAAAATAAAAGTTCAGAAAATCATTCATATAACTCAAATAGAATTAAAATCATACAAGTTTAAGACTTAGTATAAAAATCAGAAGTGACTACATGCCCCCTAATTACCCTTGTACCGTACTCTGCTAACACAGCCAAAGGAACTCCCATTACAGATGTTGATAGCTGAACTAGATAAACTCTTTTAACCTGAAAGAGTGAATAAAGGAGTGAGCTTTGGGAATCCCAACAATATAGAACTATCAAATGATGCTAAATAACATGCAGAAAAATGGAAAAGCATAAATTTTCCTTATTGATTCAGACGTATACATGTTTTTGGGGTGAGATGAGGTGCCACTGATATTTCATCGAGTAAAAGACATGGATATTTTAGTTCAGAGGACCAACTTTAGGAGATCGAAATACGATGTCTAGCGTGTACCAACCAAAACAAGTGAAAAGGTACAGATCTTTTTAAAATAGTAACAATTTAAAACATATTTTTAAGATTATAGTAAAACCTTACAACCAGACACCAATATGTAGTTCCCCAGAACTGAATCCATAAGGACTTACCCTATACTCATTGGACGTAGGTGCCAACCTAAGGGAGAACATTGGATCCATAAGCTCTTACCCTAGCCGAAGCATAGGTGCCCATCTGAGGGTGTTCCCTCAAGCCCATAAGAACTTACCCAATGCACACAGCAAAAGAGCCACCCTAAGGGAGTACACTAGGGTCCATAAGGTCTTACCATTAGGTCATTAGGCCCAAGAGGCCACCCAAGGGTCTTCTTAGGTCCATAAAGAATTACCAACTCGATCGGTCTTAAACTATATATGGAATTACTAGTTTGACCGAAGATGAACCTACAATAAGGAATTACAAGCTGATCAGTGTTGAGTATATATACTTGATCAGAACTGAACCTGCAGAGAATTCATACCAGATCCCATAGTACTCGAAGAAAAACATTTTTCATATAGTAGCCAGTGGTAGCAAGAAATTAGAGTTCAGACATATCAATTCAGTAGAAACAGTATCCAGAGATCATGAATCAGACATACATGCTTAGAACTTCAGTAACTCATAAATCTCGGTAAAACACGTTTCAAATCAGATAAAACAATTATATAACACATAGGGAACACACTAGAGGATCAGTTATTTTCTGAAGGTACTTGGTAACTATCAAGCGAGGTGAACATTAAACTTCTTCATCTGATCGAAATTGAGGAATGATATTTTTTTAAAAAAAATTGGATTACTAATAGACTGATCAGTCTTTAGGACATGGATACATTAGTATCATATAATATTCGGATATAACCCTAGGATGTTTCAGAAACTGCTACATCATATTTATTTAGGATTCGGATATTCCTGTGGTGATTCCATAAATCATACACATGAAAGGGCATTATAGTGATTTAAATTCCTGAGAAATTTTGGTAATTTAGTTTAATAAAGACAAGAAGTGATTTACAATATTTCTAATTTCAAGTGTCTTATCAAGCTTTCAAATCCAGTCGAACTGATCAGATCCTAATAATGCGGTAGTTACTGAGTTTGCAGGTAGAGTAGTCTCACGGATATTCATTTCTTAGTACTAATTGCACCGTAGAGTTGAGTTAGTTGAGCTGAGCACTTTCAAAATTATCATCGAAGAAACCTCGATGAGACGAACAAGTATTCATTCATTTAATGACTTGGGGGTATCTTAGGCCATTTACCCTCTATGGGCATTTTGATCATTTTACAATTCAAGGGTATTTAGTCATTTTCTTTGATTCAAATGTATGAATCATTCTAGTAATTTATTTATCTCGTGGTTTTATCAAAAAACCAAAATTCTAAATCTTTTTCCATCATGAAAGTTAAAAATTGGTTATCCAGGATTTTCTAAGTAAAACTAACATTTTCCATGTACATCAGTAGTTTCAACGGATCAATATTTCTTTTCGAAGTTATTTTTCCACTTCTAGGGACAATTCTTGACTTTTTACAATACAAGGTCATTATTGTAAATTTTTTCCCATAAAGGCATTTTTCTAAATTATACCTATCAGAATTATTTTTCATTATTTCTCATCCAAGTAACTTTGACATTTAACCTTTAAAGAGATAAATCAGAATTTACAGATCTTAAGGTTGAATTCTTTACCACTTAATAACAGAACTTGTAATTTAATTCCTATCGGTCTCCTAATTTCTTATACGAGTAATCTGAATCATATTCGATTACTGACTTTTTACCATATTCGGATTGAGTTTAGAAATAATTAACTATATAGATCAAACCAAACATATCCATCCATTTACCATTACCGACATGCTCCATAAAGCATGCATAAGATAGTAATGTATTAAATCGATTTGTGTGCTACATTGATCAAACATTCAAACTCCATTTGATCACTCTCAAACTTGAATCCAATGTGGATTAATATCTCGGATACATATAAACAAAAATTACATCAGAAACGGGGCTTAATTGTGGAAAATGGATAGAATCAGAAAGTAAAATGTTGAAAAATAGCTTATCAGGTTTGAATTTGGGAAACAGACTACGGATTAGGACTCATGACATCGAAAAACATAAAATATGACTTTTTGAAAACTTTAACTTTTTGGTTCAAAGTCAACGGTCAAAGTCAACGATCAACTCTGGTCAAAGTCAATAGGTCGATTCAAAGTCAAAGGGTTAGGTCAAAGTCAATGGGTCAGGTCGGTTGACTCGATTCGGGTCAAACAAAACCTGTTCAGACCGGGTTGGCTGGTTCAAATCGACTGGACTGGTTTAAGAAGAAACCAAAGTTGGGGATGAACTCTACACGCACCCGATAGAGGGTGGCAGCACGGAAACGGTAGTAAGGGGCAGGTTGGTTAGCCGATTACTCCAATGCATCTACACATCACTACCAAGCCAAAATTAAACCCAACGATCAACTAAAACTGTGATAATTTACCAAAAATGAAAACCTAGCTTACCAACGCTCGCGATCGATGAAAACGACAATGATGGGCATTGAACCAAATTGAGTTTTGGGCACTTGGAGAACGGGAGTCTGATGGTACATTAGATGAGGGGAAAGAACGACCGTTGCGGCCAAATTTTGCAATTAACTGAGCGATAGGATGAGTGTTTTTTACTGAGTTTCTTTGACTTCTCCACGGTAAATGATGGTTCCTTTTGACGAATTGGCAGAGGGGTCTTGGACGCAGTGGAATGGTGCTCTGATTGGAGGTGGCAGTGACTACACCACCAACCGGAGCAAGACAGATCGAGGGAGGAAGGGCGACATGGGTTCGACGGAGTTTTTTGGCTTTTCCATGACATTTTGATCGATCTGGTAATGAGGGTTGAGTGGTTTTGGTTGTCGACTGCTGGCGAGTTGAACGGCTATTACAGCAAGCTGAACAGCGACCACACGGAGCGATGAGATGGCTTGGTTTTTAATTTAGGGTTTTTGGTTAAAAATATAGAATTTTGGGGTTGATTCCTGAATTATTATTTTTCTCTAAACAGGAAAAATGGATTATTTATGATACTAGTCCCTAAACTTCTCAGATTTTTCAAACTAAACCCAAATTTTAGAAACTTACACTTTAGTCCTTAAAATCAAATAATTAAATTTAATAAACTTTTAAAATTAATCTGGGTTGTGATAATTCTCCTCCCCTTAAAAGTATTTCGTCCTTGAAATTCACTAAAGTCATAGAAACGCAGACGTGAAGCTTTCAACAATTCTTCAATATCTTCAGGTAGCTCTTAAAGAAGTACGAGTCCTCTACTAATCCTTAATCAGCTGAATATACATTCTCATCAACTCCCTCATCCTAATAAATTAATCTGAACACAATTATCCACATGGAATCTATTTGACCTTGGCTACGAGGTTAGGTTCATAGAGCGGTAATATATCCCAATTTCTTTTCTAGAGTTAGGTCAGAATTTCTCGGATAAGTAACTCTCACATTACTCGTGAGGCACTTTAGAGAAGTTGGACAAACCTTATTGGTATTCTTTTTATGCATAGGTCAAACCCTAACGGATAAAAAAATTAGATTAGCATATAACTCAAACTCGACTCAACCTAAGCTCTAATACCACTAATGTAACATCCTCAGATCGATGCGAGTGACCCGATCTGAGGCGTCACCAGGAAAAATTAAAATTTTTGATAAAACGTGTAAAATCATAAAAATTTATAATTTAAATACAAGTTCAAAAAACTATTCATATAACTCAAATAGAATGAAAATCATACAAGTTTCAAACTCAGTATAAAAATCAAATGTGACTACCTGCCCCCTAATTACCCTTGTATCGTACTCTGCCAACACAGCCAAAGGAACTCCCATTACAGAGGTTGATAGCTGAACTACATTAACTCTTTTAACCTCAAACGGTGAATAAAAGAGTGATCTTTAGGAAGCTCAGTAATACAAAGCTACCAAATGATGCTGAAGGACATGCAAATAAATGGAAAAACATAAATTTTTTCTTATTGATTCAGACATCTACAGGTTTTTCGGGATGAGCTGAGGTTCCAGTGATATTTCTTTGAGAAAAAGACATGAAGATTTCAGTTTAGAGAAAACATTCAGAGGACCAAGTTTTGGAGATCAGAATAGGATGTCTAGTGTTTTACAACCAAAACCAATGAATTAGTACAAATATTTTCAAAACAATAATAATTTAAAACATAATTTTAAGATCACAATAAAATCCTCCAACTGAGTACCAATATATAGTTCTCAAAACTGCATCCATAAGGACTTACCCTTGGCCCATTGGGCGTAGGTGCCATCCTAAGGGAGCACCTTGGGTCTATAAGGTCTTACCCTAGTCGAAATATAGGTGCCCACGTGAGGAGTGCGCCCTCAAGCCCATAAGGACTTACCCAATGCACACATCAGAGGAGCCACCCTAAGGGAGTACCTTAGAGTCCATAAGGTCTAACCACTAGGCTATTGGCCCAAGAGCCCACCCAAGAGTCATCTTAGGTCCATAATGAATTATCAGCTCGATCAGTCTAAACCTATATAAGGAATTACTAGTTTGAACCTGCAATAAGGAATTGCGAGTTGATCGGTGTTGAACCTATATAAGAATTACCAGCTTGATCAAAATTGAACCTGCAGAAACTTCATATCAGATCCCAAAGTACCCCAAAGAAAAAAAATTCAAATAGTAACTAGTGGTAGCAGGAAATCAATTTCAGACATATCAATTCAGTAGAAACTATATTTAGAGATCATGAATCAGACATGCAGGCTTAAAACTTCAGTAACTCAGAAATCTCAGTAAAACACATTTCAAAATAGATAAAACAATTATATAATACATAGGGAACACACTAGAGGATTCAATTATTTTCTGAAGATACTTGGTAATTATAAAGTGAGGTGAACATGAAACTTCTTCAACTGCTTGAACTTGAGGAATGAGATTTTTTTTTAAAAAATGTTGGATTATTAAAAGACTGATCAATCATTAGGACAGGGATACATTAGTATCGTTTAATATTCAGATATAACCTTAGGATGTGTCAGAAACTGTTACATTAGATTTATTTAAGATATGGATATTCCTGTGGTGATTCCATAAATCATACACATGTAAGGGCATTATAGTCATTTAAATTTTTGAGAAATTTTGGTAATTCAGTTTCATTAAGGCAAATAGTGATTTACAGTATTTCAGATTTCAAGTGTCTTATCTAGCTTCCAAATCCAATCAAACTAATCATATCCCAATAATGTGGTACTTACTGGGTTTGTGGGTAGAGCAATCTCACGAATATTCATTTTTTAGTACTAATTGCGCCATAGAGCTGAGCACTTTCAGAATTATCATCGAACGAACCTCGAGGAGAAGAACAAGTATTTAGTCATTCCATGACTTGGGGTATCTTAGGTCATTTACTCTCCAGGGGTATTTTGGTTATTTTACAGTTCAATGATATTCATTCTTTTTCTTCGATTCAAACGTATGAATCATTATAGTAATTTATTTATCACGTGGTTTTATCCAAAATTCTAAATCTTTTTCCATCTTAGAGGTTAAAAATTGGTTATCCTGGATTTTCTATGTAAAACTAGCATTTTCCATGTACATCAGTAGTTTCATTGAATCGATATGTCTTTTCAGATTTATTTTTCTACTTCCAGGGACAATTCTTGACTTTTTACAACATAATGGTACTTTTGTAATTTTCCCCATAAGGGTATTTTGGAAATTTTACCTATCAGAAGTATTTTCCTAATTTCTCATCCAAGTACCTTTGGCATTTAACCTTTAAAGAGATAAATCAGAATTTACAGATCATGAGGTTGATTACTTTACCACTTAATCACAGAACTTGTGATTTAATTCTTATCGGTCTTCTAATTTCTTATATGAGTCATCTGAGTCATATTCAATTACCGACTTTTTACCGCATTTGGATCAAGTTTAGAAATAATTAACTGTACAGATGAGACCGAACATGTTCATCCATGCATTTACCAATACCGTCATGTTAGATAAAGCATGCATAAGGTAATAATGTATTACCTCAATTTTTTTTCTCCACCGATCAAACATTTAAACTCCGTTCGATCACTCTTGAACTTGAATCCAACGTCCACTAATATCTCAGATACATATAAATAGATATTATATCAGAAACGGGCTTAATTGAGTAAAACATATCAAATCAGAAGGTAAAATATTGAAAAACAACTTACCGGGTTTGAATTTGGGGAAATAAACTTCATATTCGGACTCAAGACGTCGAAAAACATAAAATATAGCTTTTTGAAAATTTTGACTTTATGGGTCAAATTTAACGGTCAACTATCAACGGTCAAAGTCAATGATCAACTCGAGTCAAAGTTAATGGGTTGTGTCAAAGCCAACGGGTCGGGTTAAAGTCAACGGGTCAGGTCAAAGTCAATGGGTCAGGTCGGGTTGACTTGGTTCGGGTTAAACAGGCCTGGTTCAAATTGGGTTAGCCAGTTCGGGCCAGTCCAGACTGACCAGACTAGTTCTAGAACAAACCAGAGCTAGGGGATGATCCCCACGTGCACCTGATGATGCGTGGTGGCACATGAAATGGTGAAAAAGGATGAGTCGGTTGGCCGATTACTTCAATGGATCTACACATCACTTCCAAGCCAAAATTAAACCCAATGATCAACCAAAACTGTGAAAATTTACCAAAAGTTAAAACTGAGCTTACCAACGCCGATGATCGGCAAAAACGATGACAATGGGTAACGAACCCACTCAGGTTTTGGGTGCACGGAGGAGGGAGTCCGATGGTATAGGCGGTAAGACGAAAGAACGATCGTGGCTGCTAGATTTTCTAGTTATCCGAGCGATGGGGTGGGTGTTTTCGACCTAGATTCTTTGATGTCTCTACGACAAACGATGGCTCCTTTCGAAGAATTGACATAGGGGTCTTTGAAGCAGCGGATAGTCCGATTACGCGACCGGAGTAAGGCGGATTGAGGGAGGGAAGGTGACAGGGGTTTGATAGTTTCTTGGATTTTCCACGATATTTGGAGATTGATTCGAGAATAAGGGTTGAGGGGTTTTGGTTGTCAGGTGCTGGTGAGTCGAATGACGGTTACGGTGCGCTGAATGGCGGCCAGAAAAAAGTGACGGGGATGGCTTAGTTTCAATTTAAGGTTTTGGGTTAAAATTGGGGAATTTTAGGGTTGATTCCCGAAATGGAGGTTTATTTTTCTTTGACTAGGAAAATAGATTATATACGGGACTAGTCCCTAAAATTCCCTAGATTTTTAAAACTAACCCCTAAATTTTAGAAACTTACACTTTAGTCCTTAAAATTAAATAATTAAATTTAATAAACTTTTAAAATTAAACTGGGGTGCGACATTATAATTGTCACGTATTATTACTACAAGTATAACATGAAATCTGGTCAAATATTAACTTTCCTCTAGGCCAAATAATAAGCGCATAAAGTACAAGAAACAAATAATTATCTTAATATTTAAAATAAATTAGTATACAAAAGCAGTCACTTTGGCTGCATTTTGTTTTAACTAATCTATCAAAGTAATAGACCTAGCCAAAATATGAATTAATTTATTTATATATATATATATATATATATATATATATATATATATATATATATATATATATAATAATAACCAACAATCAAAACTAAAATTTTGATCAAATTATTATATATATATATATATATATTGCATTAACAACATAAATAAAACCATATAAATATTGTTAACCAATCAATTTCTCTTGATTTTATCTTTAAATTAAATTGAAAGATAATCAAAATAATAATAAATTTTAATACACTTAACCCTCATCTCAAGATATTAGATACACAATTCCTATTTGAGCTTTAGACAAAGTATTCACCTTAAGTGATATCTGGTGTGGTAACCAAACACTAAGAATAAGAACATATCAAGCAAAAATCTTCCTTTGGACCGATTTATTACACACACATCAAATTGAATAATTATCACATGCATATTACTAAAGTTGTACATTTGATTATGTCAACTATTAATCTTCCTTTGGACCGATCAATAATAATATATCCAAAGCTACATGCACACAACCTTTCATATTTTAAAATAAAATATTTTTCATAACAAAGGTTACTTTAATGACTTATTTTTTTAATTAAGACATCTCAAAAATAAATATCAATATTCAAATTTAATATTCTATAACGATCAAAGGTCAAAAAATAAAATTTATGATTGCACTGCATTATCCAAAATAACCAAAATAAGGTTACCTAAATGGTGCTATAAAAAAATAAAAACTCAAGTCTTTGATTGTTTCTAAATAGTTTCATAAACATGCATTTAATTCATAACTTCATAAATTACCAAAGACAAACTGGATTGAGAACAAATAACATTTAACAACAAGTCAAAGTATATTTGAATGGATTAAACTTTTAATCAAACTAAACCGAATATATCAATGTCAAATATATATTCTATAACCCATAATAGTCCAAAACTAAATTTTATAGTCCTACCATAGTTTCTGAAGTAAACCATAATAAGATTGTTTAAACAACATTATTATAAACCGAAAACCTAAATCTTTGACTATTCCTAAAAAATTTCTTAATTATAGATTCACCAAATTAAACTAAAACACAATACAAGAAACTGAAATCAAAATCAAAATATCCATGACTCATAATCCCCTTGCAAAATCAAATATCCATGACTCATAATCCCCTTGCATAATATAATAATCCATAAACATGCAATAAAAGTAACTTTACTTGGCATGATCAACAACAACTAATATTATTTCCAGATCAACAACAGTACTAATTTAAAAAATTTATCAATGAATTCAATATAAAAGCGTAACTTTTTATAGTATAAATTTATAGTATTATACAATCGAATTATGCATCTAATTGATTTTAAAAACATTCAATCTATGAATAAAAACAAGACTTACTGAAAAACTACATGCGATTAGAGGAAAAGATAAAAAAATAACATGAAATAAATCCACCCTTAATTTCCAGTAAATGGAAATCTTTCAAAAAAAAATAAAATTCACCGCTTAACAATTAAGCAAAATTGGGATCATGAATTATCAGAATTGCTAAGCAACAATGTATATGTATGATGAAATTCAAATCATAAAGCTATGTATTCGATTTAGATTAAAAGACAAAATTAAAGATATATACACTGAATTTATACATCATACTTGATTCCAATCAATTTCATAAAACCTTAAATCTTTGAATGACAAATTTAAAAAAAAATTTAAGAACGGATTGTCATGTGTTACCTTGAGAATTTAGAAGAAAGGAAGGTGAATTTTTGAAGAAATGAATACTTCAATTCATTCATAAATATCTTGTGGCCGTTTTTACATGTTATATAACTGATTCTGATTTGTCCCCAAGAATCGAAGTCAGGAAATTGAGACTTCAGCACGGTGTAATCCTTCCAGGTAGCGTTCTCTGTACCCAAGTTCGTCCACTATATCAAGAGTTGCGGAACAAATTTGTTATCCTTCTTCACGATGCGTTTGTCCTACACTATGGCAGGATAAACTTAGAGTTGGCCATCGGGGTTGATTTCAAGGGGGTTTCGTGAGTTCACAACTCTCTCACCAATCTTCTTCTTCAATAGACTAATATAAAAAACTGGATGTATCTTTGAATGTGTTGGGACTTCTAGTTTATTCAACTGATTAATTCATTGAATTACTTTTAGGGTCCATAATACATGACTATAATTTGAGATTCTTCCTGAGTGCTACTGAAGTTTGGCGATAAGGCTGAAGTTTAAGCTAAACTTCATCTCACATTTGCATTTCTCTGTCACTTCGTCTTTTATCTGCATTAATATTTCATTCTTTGTTGTGCTTTGCTTAGTTGTTCATACAATACGATATTTATCTGATCACGTTCTTGCATAAACTACTGCACATCGGCCACTCGTGATTCTGTTGCCTAGGTCATGGTGGGTGGTGTGTAGCCATATAGAGTTGTGAAGGGTGTGGGGCCCAATGCTGTGTGAAAACTAGTGTTATACCATCATTCAGCTTGGGATAACCATATAACCCGAGTATTAGGTCTAGAAAAATATAAGCTACAAAGATATTTTTCCAAGAACTGATTGAGCCTCTCTATTTGATCGCCATTTTTAGGGTGATAGGCTATAGTGAATAATGTTTCAATACCCGAAAGCTTCAATAACTCCCTCCAAAATCCGCTGGTAAAAATTGTCTTTATCGGACAAAGCTATTTTAGGTTGGCCATGTAGTTTATAGACCTTGTCCAAGTACACTACAGCAATATCCGTATCCGTAAATGGATGTACCAAAGGAAGAAAATGCCCATATTTAGAAACTGATCCACAATGAACAAGATACAATTATACCTATTAAAATTAGGCAAGCCCTCCACAAAATCCATAATGACAAATCCCAGGCTTGTTGAGGCAATGGTAAAGGTTGTAATTACCCTGTTTTAAAAAACATGCTCATCTTTAATTCGTTGAAAAATGTCACACTGCTGGGCATGGGTTTTAACCATACTTTTCATACCCTTCCAATAAAAATATAACTTAAGTCAATGATAAGTAGCCTGGACCCCTAAATGACCACCTTGCCGGGAATCATGAAGAGTTTGTAGCAGTTGTTGTCTTAAGGAACCTTTGTCTCTAATGTATAATCAACCCTTAAAATGAAGTATGCCCTTAGAGAATGTCCAATCTAATGAATCGTCCTTGGAAATTGATAACTTAGAAATAATATCCTGAGCCATCAAATATCTTTTGTAACTGTATTGCACCTCTTGCTCCCAAGTCAAAGTTATCACTATAGCAGTAATGGCATTTAATTCGGACCCCTCTACATGTTTTCTAGATAACATATCTGCTGCCAGATTGTGTTTACCCTTCTTGTACTTAATTGAATAATTCAATCCCAACAGTTTAGTGAGACCCTTATTCTAAATAGTAGTTGTTAGACGTTGCTCTAATAAATGCTTTAAGGATTCGTGGTCAGTTTTGTAATCGCCATTTTTCTTAACCATTTTTCATAACCCAAACCTCATAACCCAAAACCTCAAAAACCCAACCTAGATCCGACCTAGGACCCGACCCGGTTGACTGACCCATCCCACGTGAATCATCATCACTGCCAAGGCTTCCCTGCCACAAGCAATGTCTACCGAAACTTTCTCTAACCTAGGATGAGCCATTGCCCTAACAGACACCATGTCAGTGGTTATAGTCTGGCACCTCCAAATTGCTAGATATAGCAATCAATTGTATTTGCTTAGGGGATAGGTTTTTTATGTACTGGGTATATAACCTGAAAAAGAAACCAATGGACACATACATAAATTTTTGGAGAAATAAAAAAAAAATACTACCAGTTTTCAGTAATCAAACATTTGAATGTATTCTAATCTATGTTTTATCTTTGATTTCATGCTATTTCGAGGCTAAAAAATAAAATAGAAGTAGAAAGGGGATTACCTGGGGTTTGTTGTGTTCATCGCTGAATCAGGTCGTAGGGGAGAGGATAAGAGCCGGATAGTGTAGTTTGGGCATTGGCTCCGCCATGTATGGTGGTTGACTTTAAGTTTCGAACCTCTCGGCCAAAGGATGGATGAAGGGGCTCGACTGGTTTTGTCGGGGTTTATGGGCGATGGGTTTCGAAGAGGTGATGGTGGGTAGTTGAGGGAATGACCACCCATGTAAGGTGGCCGAGGCGGTGAAGCTTCGATTTCTTTGGGTGAGAGGCTGTCGTGGGTTGAGGGAAGAAGAAAGGGAAAGGAGAGTTAGAGTTTAGGGTATTGGGCCGAAATGAATTCTGGAAAAGGGAAAGATGTTGATATTTTAGTTGTTGGGCAAATCACGCTAAAGTCCCTAGACTTTAGCGTATTTTGTATTTTGGTCACTCGTCTAAGGTTAAATCACCCATAGGTCCTCTTCATTAAGTATGATCTACGTTCTAGTCACTTTTTTAGGGTTAATCGTGCCTTAGGTCCCTTCAAGTTTAGCATGTTTTGTGATTTGGTCCCCATTTCTTTTTATTTTCCATGATTTGCGATTTGGATGCATGATTTTATATTATTCTAATTTAGTCCTCTGTTGGATGATTTTTTTGTTCAAAATTGGGTACTGGAATTTATTCTATTCCATTTTAGTCCTATATTTATGGTTTTATTATGATAATGGTGCTCCTATTATGATATTTTCTTATTTCATGCTATGATATTTGTTTTATTAATGTTTATAAGCTTAAAATTATTTTTCACTTATTTTTTCATAAGGTTATTAATGAATGCATATGTATATTGTTTATTTGTACCATTAAAGTATTTTTATGTTTTAGGTATTTATTTTACTTATATTATTATATATTACTTTATTATATACATAAGATTGTATGTAGACCATGGTATAAATATTATATTTTATATTTTCATTATATTTTAGAATACATATTATGTTCTATATTTAATATCATATTTAGAAAACATATGCATATATTTATAAGGTAAAATAAAGTTATAAATAACCTTAAAATTGTTTTTTTAATCCATATGTGTATTTATTTATTTTTCTTTAACTGCCTCAATGTACCATATTCTATTTTGTTTAAAAGCCTCACAAGCATAACTTAACCGATTACATAATTGGAATAATGTCAATATTTATTTATTTTAAAATATTAAGAAGGGATAGTCTTAACATAACTAGATGTCATTTTCTGATATTTTAAAATAAATAAATATTCCACTAGATAGACCTAAAAAAATTGATTGCATTTAAAATTAATTAATTTTGAAGGGAAAATGAAATATTCAATTATTTAAACTTATCGAGACAATTCAACTAATTTTATTAGGGATTAAATCTCGGTATTTTTAAATAATTGAATATCCCTTATATTTTCTAATAATATAATTCGGATTATTGGGTTTAATTTCTTTCTTTGGTAGAATAAAAATTATTTTAATATCGAATTCTTAGGAAAAATAATTATATTCCTTTTATTTCAGTTGGAAAGATAAATGTTCATCCTAAAGTTTTTTAGGGAGTATTTTCTCTTCAATTGGAAATATGAGAACATTTCCTATTTTTCTTAGAATTTTTTTCAATAATATTGTATGGTTGAATTTGGAATAATGGAATCGTAATTTAAATTTGTATTCAAATTCTTAGATTTCCATTATTTAGAGACAATTTATAATCGATGGGTACCAATTTTGGGCGTTGTGGGTGTGCTTATCCTTCCCCACACGTAATCGACCCCCAAACCCTTTTTATAACTAAAAATTGAATTTTTGGTTACACGTGGATCGGTACATCTTTAAAATGACGTTTTCTTAAAAACTCTTTTAAAAGAAAAATTTTGGGTATTCGACCTACCTAACCCAAAAGGTTGATGGCGACTCCAAAACATTTCTTTTACAAAATCGAGTTTTCACAAAATAAGTCGAGGCTCGTCGTATCGTCGAAAATTGGTTACGACAGCTTGGCGACTATGCTAGGGATGTTAGTGGATCAAGCCCTAAATCGATTATATATTGTCTCTATAGTTGGAAATTGAGAATTCAATTTTATTTAATTTAAGATTCTTTTAATTTCTTTCAATTCTTTTATTATTTTTTTATCATTGTATATTAAAATTTGTATTTGATTGATTTCAGATATTGAAATTTTGGATTTGTTTTAGCACGATTTTAGTGTTGTTATTTGTCAAAGGTTTGAAAATTTATCCTCACACACAACACGTGCATTACGTAACATAAGCTCTATACCCGAGCTCTTCCTTTTTTAAGTGGAGTGAAAGTGACATCTTCGTGAGAATTTATTCTCCGTGTCAGACCTAGCAAGTAGCTTCCGGGGTTCATATGCCCTATGTCTTCGTGAGGATTTATTTTCCGTGTCAGGCATAGGGAAATGTGCCATTTCGAATTGAACTCGGTCTGTTTAAGCCTATAATGGGTGAGGATTGAGGGTCTGGCTTGCCCAAGGGGGCATCGACAAGGATAATTTGAGTACCTTTACTCCTAGAACCAAAACGTTGCATTAGTAAAATGTAAAACCCACCAGATCTAAGACTATGCTGAAACTTTGTCCGTAGGTATCCAAATAAGTGTACACAAAGGAGAAATGAACTCTAACCTTCGTCTTTTAATTTATTCGATATATTCTTTTTGAATAATTGTATGTGAACTAGAAATTATGCAGTTAGGGTTTTAATTTCCTCTATGTGTTTTATTCACTGTATTTTATGGTTCATTTACCAGTTGAATTTAATCTTTTCAGATTTCACTAACATACATTTCCTCTCTTTGAGTATTATTTTTGCTAACATCTTTTCCTTGTCTTGTTACTTTATTTTGTGCATAAACATGTTGTTAACATCCGAGTTATTTATCAAAATTAGAAGGCTTTTGAAACGACAATGTCACACGAAGGGGGTAAATATTTTATCTGCTTTGACATGTTGGGACGTTGTGAGTTCTTTGGAAGTTGTTCTAAGATAATTACCTTGAAATTAACACATGTTTCATACATATCATGTCATAGAATGTATTAATTCTCGAGTTAATAGTCGCATTAGAAGGATTTCAATACGACAATGTCAATTGAAGAGGTAGAATAGAAATGCAAAAACGCATCAATGGTCCAGAAGGGTGCTCCAGGAAATAGTTGAAGAGGTACATCAAGCTGAAATACATGAAGCTCAAATGATACAGTAAAACAAGCTTTTCAAGGGTGCTACGATGATGTTAATATAACTAGGCGAAAAGAACTAATATGTTTAAAGTCATCAAGCAACAATGATAGCCAACACGAGACAATGGATGATGTCAGTCTCATATGGTCGCTCAACAAATGCATTTTTGGAAAAGAAGTCGAAATATTGGAATTTTTTCATCAAGCCAAGGATAAAAGAACATTGTTTCCTTGCATTTTCGATTAAAATTGAAGAAGTCGAGCAATATTACGTGATTTGAAGTTTTCAACTGCCTCAGTGTATTAATGACATGGTATATTCTTTGGAAGTTGTTTTATGACGATTACTTTGGAATCAACACCTTCGTTGCATTTGCATCTGCATTTGCATCATTACATTTTGCATGTCATTCATTTAATCAGTTTTTATAGTACATATTCCCAATTTATTCATTTCAAATCTTTTCCACACTTGAAAGTTTGGGAGTAATTTATAGAGTATTCCATGGAAGAAATTAAAAATTGGAGTCAACTTGGTCTTCCTACGGAAAGATAAGAGCCATGAAATAGATTTAAGCACGTGTTGATAGAATCGAGAAACTCCAAGAGCAACTTGTCAAGATTCAACAAGAAATGAATGATCAACCAAAGAAGTTTCAGGACGAGTCAAGGGAGCAGAAGTCTTAAATGATTCAAATGATGTTTGTCTTGATTCATAGAGAGAAGCCACCAGAGGATCCTGTTATAGAGGCTTTCAATGAGACTTTGAATGTTGATTGTGTGGCCAATATGATGACAGCAAATAATCAAGAACATGCTGAGGAATATGGTAATCTGAGTCAATTCCAACAATGGTGTGATTCTAGAAAATGTGACAGAGATCAATCTAGGAAAAACAAAGATTGAGGGTGAAACTTTTAACACGAAAGTTGAGTCTGACTCAAAGAAGAGAGGCATAAAGAAAGTTCAAATGCCAGTATAGAAGGCTAGAAATAACAAGAAGAAAAAGAAGAGGATACCTCTCGTTCTAATTCCAGGGTCATATTCAAAATTGTTACCATTTCTCTTTGAAAGTGGCCTTCTAACGCCTATTCCTCTAAAGCCTAATACTTATTTGAATCTAGATTGGCAAGGTGTAAAAAATTCATACAATTATCATTACGGAGATTTTAGTCACTCTACGAAACATTGTACGGTTATGAGATTAAAGGTTCAAAATCTCATCGCGGGAGGGTTGTTATGCTTTGAATATGGAAAACCTAGACTCCCCATAAGCTTATAACTTATCAATGAGGGAGGATATGCAAACCAATGTCTCTCACAAGACATTAGTCAAAAGTTTAACCTTCAAAATGAATATCTCAATGACCCTTCACTATGTATTCAAGATGATCATAAATGTGGCAAAGATAAAATGAAGTTAAAAGAGCCTCCACTCAGTTTCCCTTCATCTTCATACAGAAAATTATATTCCAAGTTGCTCGAAGCCCAATTATTACTCCACGTTTGGCTAAGCCACTGTTACCACCCTATCTGAGTTGGTGTAATGAGAAAGTTTCTTGTGAATATCATGCTAGAGCCCAAGGACACTCCATCAAGAATTGTGGTAACTTCAAACGACAAGTCCAAGATTTGTTGGCTCATGGAGTTATAGAGGTGGATGTTAACAATCATTCAGTTTCAGTCAAGAAATTGGGAGTCGGGCCCCATAATGGAGTTGATAGGGTCAAAACAAATAAAGTGCATACAGAAAAAGACATGAAGAAAGAAAAGAACAAAAACAATGAGAGTAAAGTATGTGGGGAAAATTTAAAAGATTCAAATCTTGAGACTTCGTTGATAATGAAAAAGGAGAAGGAAATGTGCAATGAGGAGAAGGAACCCAAAAGAGAAATAATCCGAGATTGGCTGCAAATGATGTCTTGGAAAAACACGACCCTCAAAGTTTTTCAAATTCCCATTTCTGACTTATTATCCACTTGAATCAAGAGTCGATATCTTACTCCATGACCTTTGAGAATGAAGACTAACCCTTCTGCTTATGGCTATGACCTGAATAGTGCTTGTGATTTTCATTTGGGGGCATTGGGCTATCCCACTGATAAATGCATGGCATTGATGGAGAAGATAGAAAATCTCATTGAGAAGGGAGTCCTGACACAAGAAATGATCGAGAAATGGGGATCAAATGAGGGTAAAGACCCTAATTCAATTGGACATCCTACTTTCTAGGAATAATGGGATATTCTAGATGAACAAGTGGAGGTTTTTATCCACATCAGTTGCACCTTATATTGAGATTATTTTGTTTGAATTTGTTTTTGGCTTTTCCTAGCTTTCTTGTAATGATATTTGAATGAACTTACGCTATTTTAAGGATTGTGAGTTTTGAATCAAATTGGCAATCTTGAAATTCCTTGAATATCATCTTCATTAAAAGTTTTTTAATAATTGAGGACGTAAATCTATGACAAATGACAAGATTGAACCCTAGCAAAGCAAAAACCCTTTGATTCTACTCCAAAAATACACCACAATACATACCCTTCTCTTGAAAGGATCGATCTAGTTTTCTTCTTACATGCAAAGTCAATCAAGGGTTTGGCATTCAGGTATGTGTTAGGAGCTGATAAAATGGGGCAACTTGCACATGAGATTACTAAGCTAATTGGTTCCTACTTCTATTAATGACGTTCAATGATGATCATTGATCTTCACAGATGGAATGGTCGAGTAGGTGAATCTAGTTTATGTCAGTTGCTTGGAAATTAAACTCTAACAATGAGATTTTCTGACCTACAACAAACAACGAGACTATAACAGATTCTTCTTGACAAGCTTAAGAAATGGAATCTGTATACCCATATATATATATATATATATATATATATATATTAATAAAGCTGAGTCATTCCGCTAAAGCAATTGGTTATAGAGGGAACTCGAAAGCCCTAGCTTTATGAATATATTACATTCAAACCATGACATTGATCGGGTACTTGGCAATTCGATGTTTGCTCCACTGTGATTTTCAAATCAAAGACTTTGTGACAACATGAACCTTTACTTAGCCAAACAAAACCAATTATAACATATATGTACAATAAAGTTGAATTCAGCTAGCCCAACTATGGAAAATTAAATTAAATTTACTAAATAAGGAGTTTCAGTGAATATGGACTAAGGGAGTTGAGGAACACCTGTTATAGTTAAACTCACACGAGCAGTCAAAAATCTCATTTTTAGACCAATATTTATGCACTACATTCGCTAAAAGAGTCTACAAAGCTTGAACAAATGGAAGATTTCAGAGAATTGAAACAAAAGTGTTCTAAAGAGTCTAACAATTGACTATGCTAGTTGTGTCATTTTGTCCGCCTCCGATCAAAATGCCAAACCAAGAAAGAGGGGCAAGTCCTAATTTTTATGAGGATCGAGAAAAGGAAAAAGGACGAATCGAGGAAATAAACCTTAAATTTAGGTAGCCAACCTCAAAACTAACCTTTCAATCCCGACATTTGTCAAAGATTTGTAACTATCAAAGATTAAAGAGCACTTGATTCTTTTGATATTCAATGAGCTCCTGTTTTATGATTTGTTTCAATTGTGAAACTTAGAAGAAGACATTTGTTGGGATTTTTGGAAGCTCGAATCGATAACCGGAACGGTTTACAAAGAGGGGTCGGAACGGTTTTATGTTTATGAAGTAAGGAGATTGAAAGATAGAGAATTGCACAGCGATTTATAGTGGTTCGACTTTCTCAACCAAAGTCTACGTCCATTAGCATAGCTCCTCACCAAGGATTTTCCAACAAATTCACTAATTTGTAAACAAGAAAACCTCTCTAAGGTAGGTGTTTACAAGATTGAGCTCACAAGAACAAAATATTTACAAGAGAAAGATGAAATAAGAATGAAAAACTCTTCTCATGTGTTTGATTGCTTGGATAGTTGTTCTCTCTATTCTTAAAGTGTCCTTAGCTTGCATTTATAGCTTGGAATGTGTTTGATGTTGTATATTGCCGTTGGGGATGTTTTGGAGCCGTTTGGGGATGATATTTCTACTCTAAAAGGCTGCCCATAACATGGTGCATCAGTGCACTATCATGGTACATCGATACCCCTTCATTAAATTCAAATAAACTAGTGTTACTAGCCGTTGCAGCCTTCGTGCATGGATGCACATCAGGATGCATCGATGAACAACCTTGATGCATCGATGCACTAATTGCATTCGGTGTTTGAGTGCATGGATGCACTGCATGGGTGCATGGATACACTTTGACACCCTTTAGCATTTTGGCTCAAATCCGAATTTAATGGAATTTGAATTATTTTTAAAACCTTTTAAAACTTTGAATAAATTCAATTAAGTCCAAAAACATTTTGTAAATTCAATTCAAGTCCAAAAACCATTTTGCCTTAAATTGTTATATCAAAACATAGTTCAATAACATTATTTAAAAATAAATATTTTTGACGTTTTTCAAAATTTTGAAAATTCAAAGGAAGAAAAACATTTTCAAACAAGATAATCCATCTGGAATCATATCTTGGAATTCAACGAATATCCCTCCAAAGCTCAAGATTGAAGCTGGGGCAAGAGAAAGCCAAATTTTGATGGGGCAAGGAAAATAAATTGTCTCAGGTCTAGGTTTGCAAGAGTACATGATAACTATATAAAAAGACTCAATTTCCAGTCTTTTCACTTAAGTTATTGATCTTCTAAACAAAGTATGCAAATCATTTTAGTTACATTTAGTTGCATATAGGTTATGTTAGCTTGTGGTGGATAAGTTTTGCTTAGGCAAGATTTATTTGGTCTAGCTGATACTATTGAGGAGAAAGGGTTATTTGGATTGTGTTTGTGCAGGAAACTTACAGAGAAAAAACATTTCAGTCGTGACAACGTAAATTTACAAAGGCCAATGGAACAGATAAGAACGTAAGGAGAAAATATATCTCGCCAAGGCAAGGTTTATCTAAAGAAGTCTGAAGCAGGTGTGGCAAAACCGCCTATGTCACACGCCCGTTGGATGACCTACTTCACGTGCAAGAAAGCCTTAATTATTCTGACAGCCGCCTTTCCTTTTTAAGTCTGGGAATTTAATAAAGACTATTTAAGGAAACTCCAAAAGCATGCAGAGCCCTAGGAGATCTTTCCTTATAAATAACCAGCCGTAGCTACCAAAGAAAGGAGGCAAGAAAGAGGAGAGAAGAACTTTACCCAAGATGTGAGCAAGCAACTTCAATGCTTTCTCACCGTTTACCAATTAAACTACTTTGGTGTCCTCTATAGCCAGACAGTAGCAGAGCAGTGATTAGGTCTCAAGAGAGGTTGATCATCAAGGCAGGCGCAGTGCTGATCAAAATTATCGCGATAGAGCCATCGATTTTGAGAGTCGTTCTTTCTTTATTCTTAAACTCTTTATCTATTTGGGGTTGTATTAAACATTAAATCTTGGATGATTTTTTATAGAACCATGACTATCTTACTTGGTGTTAAACTTTGTTTTGCCTAAACAAATATTTTATGTTTTATGAATGATGGATTATGTTTTGCTTATAACTATTTTGTTCATTGTTTAAATATTTTAACTTACGCTGTAAAAGAATCGAAAGATCGTATGGGGTTTAGGTAAAACATGTCTTGGCAATATAAGAGCATCGAGAGAGAGCCTTTTGTCTATATAGTGATTCTTATATTTGAGAGAATTAAGATAGATCCACGTGAGCAATGGAATGAATCCGGGATGGTGAAGTTCTAACTCGTTTACCTTAGAGATAAGGAGTGAGTTTCAATCGACTAAAAGGGATAGACGCTAGAGTAGGATAAAGAACGCCTATAGTTTACGCTGAGAGGTATTGCTACGATAACAGTTTGACAAACCAAGGGTTGTAGTTAACATTGAGGAGTATTGTCTTAGCAACCATCTAAAAATACCTAGTAATCATGTCGGGCAACTTTAGGAAGTCATAATAATTCATTCTAGACTTAGAATAATTGTTGTCAATACAAAAGTTTAGCATAAGTGCTATGTGATAAGTCTGAATATGTGAGGTTGTTTGCATTATATTTAAATCAATACTTGCCTTGTTTTATTTTATTCCAACATTTTGCATACTTATTTTGCCTCGACCAAACTTTTCTGCAACCATTATATTGCTTCTTGTTTTATTAATATTAGTTTTTAAGTTAACAACCTAGCAGGAATTTGTTTGTGACACTAGTTCTAGTTGTGGTGAAAATAAATTTCCAATCCAATTTCCTGTGGAGATGATACTCACTCACTAGTATATTACATGCATCGATTGTGTATACTTGCACAGATTTGATTGCCTTAGCATATACAAATTACAAGCGATCAAGTTTTTTGCACCGTTGCGGGGATTGGAAACTGACGAAATTTTTAGCCATAACAAGTTCTTTTTGTGTCACCTTATATTTATTTAGTGTAACATAGTTTATTATTTTCTTTTGTAAGTTTTTATTATTGCATGACCTTGAGATATGCTGGTAAGACTTTGGAACCATTCGATCCTAAAGTTGAGCAATCATTCAGATAAAGGTTGCATGCCCAAAGAACCAGACAACAATTAAACCAACTCCAAATGCAAGACAACATGGGAGATCTAGGACCTGATACAGCCACCAATCTTCAAGTTGCAAGGCCAAGAGCGATATGAGATCATTTTAACCCGATTTTCGATGACCTCAATCCAAGCATAGTGGCACCTGAAATACAAGCCACTCATTTCGAACTTAAACCGGTGATGTTTAACATGCTAAACTCTATTGGACAATTTGGTGGTTCACCCAATGAGGATGCTAGGCAGCACGTTTGTGATTTCCTTGAAGTATGTGATTCGTTTTGACAACAATGAGTACATGAAGATGTGCTTAAACTGAAACTTTTCCCTTACTCCCTAAGCGATAGAGCAAGAGCCTGGCTGAGTAGAGTTCCTTCCAGCTCAATGGAGTAATGGGCAGATTTATGCAAGAGTTTCCTACTCTAATATAATCCGCCCAATATGAACACATAGCTTCGCAATGACATTGCGAGTTTTCACCAAGGAGATAATGAATCAATGTACGAATGTTGGGATAGGTATAAAAGTCTATTTCGCAAATGTGTCAACCATGGGTTTCATGATTGGACGCAAGTGGTGATGTTTTACAACAGAGTCAATGCACCAACTCAAATGATGCTAGATGCCTCAGCAAATTGCACCTTACTGGACAAATCACCCGTGGAAGCTTTTGACATCCTCGACAGGATAGCAAATAATGATTATCAATTTCTAAATACAAGATTGGGAACCGACAAAAAAACATCTAGAGCATATGAATTAGATGGTAAGAATTCGGTAGCCGCTCAACTTTCTGCAATAACTAATATGTTGAAAAGTTTACAACGTCCTAATGAGGTAAGAGAAGTCAAGGTGACCAATAACGCATGCATATTTTTTAATGACAACCATCATGAGAGTGAATGTCCGGAAAACCATGAGTCAACTAATTTCATGGGCAACTACAATCGGAGTTATCAGTACACCCTGGTGGAAATAAAGACAAACTGAGCCAGGGATAAAATGAAGAATGCTCTCGCAACCATTATTCTTCCCACTGTGAAAACATATATACATCAACACATACATACATGACACATGAAATTTGTACCTTTGCATCAAACAATCCTCATCATGAAAATTCCCCTATCTCAAGGACAAATTCGATAATTCATCAAACACATAAAATACAAACATCATCATGACACCCATAAACATACAAGATAGGTAGTCATAAATACATCATTTTCAGAAAATAAAAGCTCGGAAATAACCAGATATCTTCAACATGAAAAAACAATGCCATCCACAGATTTGACTTCCTGAAGTCAACAATTAGATCTTCTGAAGACATTTCCTTAACGTACAGGAACAAGCAGACTCTCTGTCTCCTTGGGTGTTATTTCTCTTGAAACAAAATGTCATCTCACTTGAGACATTTTTCTCTTAAAAACAAATTTTGTCTAACTTGAGTCATTTTTTCTCTTAAAAAATTTCGTTTCACTTGAGCCATTTTCCTTCGAAACACAAATTTCAAAGTTGTTTTCTTAAAATAAAATTTTGTATCACTTGAGACATTTTTCTCTTAAAATAAATTTCGTTTCACTTGAGACATTTTCCTTCGGAGCACAAATTTCAAAGTTATTTTACTTGAACCAAATTTTGTCTCGCTTGAGACAATTTCTCTCAAAACAAATATAGTCTTACTTGAGACATTCTCCCAAAATTGATCTCACGTGAGATAGTTTTCCAAAGAACAAATTTTGTCTTCCTTGAGACAATTTCTCTTGAAACAATATCTTTGAATATGTTTCCCTTGAAAAAGAATTTGTCTCTCTTGAGACGGTTTCTCTTGAAACCAATCTTTAACATCATTTCCCTTGAAATGAATTTTGTCTCCCTTGAGACATTTTCCCTTTAAACAAAATTTTGTCTCTCTTGAGATAGTTTCTCTTGAAACACATCTCGTCTCCCTTGAGACAGTTTCTCTTCAAACGAATTTTATCTCGCTTGAGATAGTTTCCCTTGAAATGAATTTTATCTCGCTTGAGATAGTTTCACTCGGAACATAAGATTTTATCTCCCTTGAGATAGTTTCGCTCGAAACATAAGATTTTATCTCACTTGAGATAGTTTCACCCAAAATAAAAGATTTTTAGAAACTAAGCCTGATTTTCAGGGGTTTCTCGATGTTTTCAAATGAATTTGAAAAAAGCTAAGCCTAATTTTAGGGGTATCTTAATGTTTTCAAATGAATTTCAAAGAAATTAAGCCTAATTTTTAGGGATATCTTGATGTTTTCAAATGAGTTTTCAGAAACTAAGCCTGATTTTCAGGGATTTCTTGATGATGGTTTTCAATGAGTTTTTAAAAGGAAACTAAGCCTAATTTTTAAGGGTTCCTTTACAACTAAGAAACTAAGCTTGATTTTCAAGGGTTTCTTGATGAGTAAGTCCTTCGGGCCATCAGTAAGTCTTTCGAACATGATGCTTAAATCCTTCGGGCCATCAGTAGGTCTTTCGAGCATGATGTGTAAGTCCTTCGTGTCATCCATAAGACATTCGGGCATGATGTTTTTAACATTTCCTATTGCTCGATTCACAATACTTCGAATAAGCAATGCCCCACCAGAGAGGTTAACATTTCCTATTGCTCGATTCATACACTTTGAATCATCATAAGTCATTCGGGCCATTAGTAAGTCTTTCGAGCATGATGAGTAAGTCCTCGGGCCATCAGTAAGTCTTTTGAGCATGCTGCTTAAATCCTTCAGGTCATCTATAAGTCTTTCGAGCAAGATGATAAGTCTTTTGGGCCATCTATAAGATCTTCGGGCAGGATGTTTTCAAATGAGTTTTTAGGAAGCTAAGCCTGATTTTTAGGGTTCATTGATGATAATTGAAAACAAAATATTTTAGAAACTAAGTCTAATTTTAGGAGTTTCTTGATGTTTTTAAATGATTTTTTGAAAGAAACTAAGCCTAATTTTAGTGGTTTCTTGATAACTGCAAATGAATCTTTTTGAAGAAGTTAAATTTACCAAGGACGAAATTTTTACTGGGGTAAGATGCGCCCATTCACAAGTCAAGATTTGAAAGAATACACTTAGGTGCGATAGATAAAGAAGATAATCAAACCAGGAAAAAATTAAAGAATGTTCTTCCTTTCAATTTGACTTTTCTATGTCACTTAAATGAAAATGAACATTTTCGTTTCCAGGATGGACCCAACAAAGACAAAAACTCAACAATTTGCAACATTAAGAAATTCAAAGAGCCAACAAAGATTTCATTTCACGACTTCAGCAGAGAATCAATCCATATTTTTCACCATTGAAAGAAATGGATCTCAGCAAAATTCAAGGACCTTTGGGTCAATACCTTCGGGTACTTCAAACAAAATTATTACTGACATATGATGATCTTTTGTAGGTTTAAAGCCTTTCAAAGAGAGAATAAATCGGTCAATATTTCTAATGGAGAGTTCATAATGGGAAGAACTTATCTGACAGAGGGAGAAGAAGTTCATAATGAGAAGAGCTTGTTCAACCTATCGCTCGATTCATGGCATTTCGAATCAGCGACGCCTCGCTCGAGGGATCAATATTTTGAGTGGAGAGTTCATAATGAGAAGAACTCATCCGACAGAGGGAGAAGAAGTTCATAATGAGAAGAGCTTGTTCGACCTATCACTCGATTCATGACATTTCGAATCAGTGACACCTTTCTTGAGGGATCAACGTTTCAAGAAGAGTTCATAATGAGAAGAACTCATCTTAAAGGAGAAAGTTCATAATGAGAAGAAATTGTTCCTTTCAAATCCGCCACATAAAGAGGTGAACTAACATTTCCAGAAGAGTTTATAATGAGAAGAACTCTCCTTAAAGGAGAAAGTTCATAATGAGAAGAACTTGCTCAACTTTCTGCTCGATTCTATACCATAAGGAGTTGGATCAGCATCATCTTTTCGTTCGTCCATCACATAAAGAGTTGGATCGGCATCACTATTGGAGCAACTATCATAGAAAGAGAAGAACTTACATTTCCAGTAAAGAGGTCGCAATGTAAAAAGAAGAGACCAAGATGAAAAATGGTGTTTTTTTAGAGAAAATAACATCAGTGACCAAAAATCCCAGATAATATACGATTTTGACCAACTTTTTTTGGATTTGCGAAAATGACCAACAAAATCGCAATGCGATCTCTAATTCGCATTGCGATCTCCACTATGGTAAATTCACGTTGCATTTCGCGTTGCGATAATTGAAAATCGCGTTGCGATTTTCCAGTTCGCGTTGCGATAGTCTACAGTTGTCATTGCGATTTTCCAAATTCGTTGCGATAGTCTACAGTTGTTGTTGCGATAGTCTACAGTTGTCGTTGCGATTTTCCAAATTCGTTACGAAAATTCGTTGTGATAGTTAAAAAAAAGATTTTGTTTCTTAAGAATTTTCTCTAAAAAGATAGTATCCGCGCGGACGTGTCGAAGACACGTATTACCACGACCACGACCACAACCCCGAACCGACCCGACCCGACCCTACCTGACCCGACACGAGACGAGACGAGACGGACGGCGACGGCGGCGACGCGCGAGAGTCCCCCTTGTTCTCTATCACTCAACAAGGAAGTGGGAAAGCCAAGCTTTAAATACCATTCCCAATAGTGTTTCCAATACTATGTGGGATTGAGCATTACAAACACTTGTTTCCAATACAATGTGATTATTCAGGAAACAATTAACAATCATGCACTTTAAAACAACTGAATCAGTAACCAATTGCATTAGTATTATACGATTAAATAGGTCATAATTAAAAGTCAATCTACAATCAATCGCGATTATTGCAATTTTAAGCAAAACATTCAAAAATAATATCACTATTTAAGGCTCAATCCCACATAGTATTGGAACAAGTGTTGGTAATGCTCAAATCCCACATAGTATTGGAAACACTATTGGAAATGGTATTTAAGGCTTGGCTTTCCCACTTCCTTGTTGAGTGATAGAGAACAAGGGGGACTCTCGTGCGCCGCCGCCGTCCGTCTCGTCTCGTCTCGTCTCGGGTCGGGTCGGGTCGTGGTCATGGTCATGGTCATGGTCGTGGTCGTGGTCGTGGTAATACGTGTCTTCGACACGTCCGCGCGGATACTATCTTTTTAGAGAAAATTCTTAAGAAACAAAATCTTTTTTTTAACTATCGCAACGAATTTGGAAAATCGCAACGACAACTGTAGACTTTCGCAACAACAACTGTAGACTATCGTAACGAATTTGGAAAATCGCAACGACAACTGTAGACTATCGCAACGAATTTGGAAAATCGCAACGACATTGTAGACTATCGCAACGCGAAATGGAAAATCGCAACGCGAAATGGAAAATCGCAACGCAATTTTCAACTATCGCAACGCGAATTTGCGATAGTGGAGATCGCAATGCGAATTAAAGATCGCATTGCAATTTTGTTGGTCATTTTCGCAAATCCAAAAAAAGTTGGTCAAAATCGTATATTATCTGGGATTTTTGGTCACTGAGGTTATTTTCTCTTTTTTTTATCTTTGCTTCATTCCCGTTTCACAGCAATGAGAAAAGAGGAGCTATTGTAATCACTATTTTTCATAACCATTTTTCATAACCTAAACCTCATAACCCTAAAACTCAAAAACCCAGAACCCAACCCGAATCCGACCCAGGCCAAACCCAGTTGACTGACCTATCCCATGTGAATCATCATCACTGCCACGGCTTCCCTGCCACAAGCAATGTCTACCGAAACTTTATCCAACCTAGGATATGTCATTACCCTGACAATACCATGTCAGTGACTGTAGTCTGGCACCGCTGAATTGCTAGATATAGCAATCAATTGTATTTGCTTAGGGGATATATTTTTTATGTAATGGGTATATAACCCGAAAAAGAAACCAATATACACAGACATAAATTTTCGGTGAAATCAAAAAAAGAAAAAAAGAAATACTACCAGTTTTCAGCAATCAAACATTTGAAGGTATTCTAATCTATGTTTTATCTTTGATTTCATGCTATTTCGAGGCTAAAAAAATAGAAGTATGAAGGGGACTACCTGGGGTTTGTTGTGTTCCTCGCTGAATCAGGTCGTAGGGGAGAGGATAAGAGTCGGGTAGTGTAGTTTGAGAATTGGTGCTGCCGTGTATGGTGACTGACTTTAAGTTTCAAACCTCTCGGCCAAAGGGGCTCGGCTAGTTTCGTAGGGGTTTATGGGCGATGGGTTTCGACTAAGTGATGGTGGGTAGTTGAGGGAATGGCCACCCATGTAGGGTGGCTGAGGCGGTGAAGCTTCGATTTCTTTGGATGAGAGGCTGTCGCGGGTTGAGGAAAGAAGAAAGGGAAATGAGAGTTAGGGTTGAGGGTATCGGGCCGAAATGAATTCTGAAAAGGGGAAAGATGTTGATATTTTATGTTTTTGGGCAAATCACGCTAAAGTCCCTAGACCTTTAGCGTGTTTTGCATTCTGGTCACTAGTCTAAGGTTAAATCACCATAGGTCCTTTTCGTTTAGTATGATCTACGTTATAGTCACTTTTTTAAGGTTAATCATGCCTTAGGTCCCTTCAAGTTTAGCATGTTTTGTGATTTGGACCCTATTTCTTTTTATTTTCCATGATTTGCGATTTGGATGCATGATTTTATATTATTCTAATTTAGTCCTCTGTTGGATGATTTTTTTGTTCGAAATTAGGTACTAGAATTTATGTTATTCCATTTTAGTCCTATATTTATGGTTTTATTATGATAATGGTGCTCCTATTATGATATTTTCTTGTTTCATGCTATGATATTTGTTTTTATTAATGTTTATAAGCTTAAAATTATTTTTCACTTATTTTTGTCATAGGGTTATTAACGAATGCATATTTATATTGTTTATTTGTACCATTAAAATATGTTTTATGTTTTAAGTATTTATTTTATTTATATTATTATATATTACTTTATTATATACATAAGATTGTATGTAGACCATGGTATAAATATTATATTTTACATTTTTATTAAATTTTAGAATAAATATTATGCTTTATATTTAATATATTTAGAAAACATATGCATATATTTATAAGGTAAAATAAAGTTATAAATAACCTTAAAATTGTTTTTAATCCATATTTGTATTTATTTATTTTTCTTTAAATGCCTCAATGTACCATATTTTATTTTGTTTAAAAGCCTCATAAGCATAACTTAACCGATTACATAATTGGATTAATGACAATATTTATTTATTTTAAAATATTAAGAAGGACAGACTTAAAATAACTAGATTCCTTTCCAAATATTTTAAAATAAATAAATATTCCACTAGATAGACCTAAAAAATTAATTGCATTTAAAATTAATTAATTTTGAAGGAAAAATGAAATATTCACTTATTTAAACTTATCGAGACAACTCACCTAATTTTATTAGGGATTAAATCTCGGTATTTTTAAATAATTGAGTATCCCTTATCTTTTCTAATAATTTAATTCGGATTAATGAGTTTAATTTCTTTCTTTGGTAGAATAAAAATTATTTTAATATCGAATTCTTAGGAAAAATAATTATATTCCTTTTATTTTAGTTGGAAAGAGAAATATTCGTCCTAAAGTATTTTAGGGAGTATTTTCTCTTCAATTGAAAATATGAGAATATTTTCTATTTTTCTTAGAATTTTTTGTTCAATAATATTGTATGGTTGAATTCGGAATAATAAAATCATAATTTAAATTTGTATTTGAATTCTTAGATTTCTACTATTTAGAGACAATTTATAATCGATGGGTACTAATTTTGGGCATTGTGAGGGCGCTTATCCTTCCCCATATATAATCGACCCCCGAACCCTTTTTATTACTAAAAAATAAAATTTTGGTTACATGTGGATCGGTGCATATTTTAAATGACGTTTTCTTATAACTCTTTTAAAAGAAATTTTTTGGATATTCGACCTACCTAACCCAAAAGGTCGATGGTGACTCCAAAACATTTCTTTTACAAAATTGAGTTTTCACAAAATAAGTCGAGACTCGTTGTATCGCCGAAAATCGGTTAAGACAAGTTTTAATTAATGTCGCCACTTAGACATAACCATGAGTATATCCAAATACTATTTTTGGTAAATAGACAAATCCAGGTTCTTTGTCCCCAATGCTCGGCCAAGATAGGCTAATAGTCTACCATCTTGAGACAAAGATGTTTCAAGCTGTCATCAGATTCCAAGCAAAAAATTTTCGAAAAATCTGGCAGTGCTATCACCAGGGCCTAACACAAAGCTGCTTTTAAAATCTGGAAAGTTGTCTTTCCCTTATTGGTCCATACAAACTAATCCCTCTTAAACATAGTTGTTAGGGGTTTGCTAATCTCCCCATATCCTTTGATAATCCGTCTGTAGTAACCTGTCAAGCCTAAAAATCCCAGTAAGGACTTGAGGTTCTTTGGTAATGGCCACTATTGCATAACTTGAATCTTCAAAGGGTCAATTGTAACCCCTTAACGAAAGATAATATTCCCTTGATACTCCACCTTCTTCTGACCAAAAAAAAAATTATTTTCTTTTTGCAAAAGGCAGATTATCTTGGAGAATGCACAAAACTGTCTCGAGGTGAACTGGATGAGTTGCCAAATCATAACTGTAGAGTACGACCCAAATATGTCATTCATCAACATCTGAAAGGTATCTGGTGCATAACTCAAAAGGCATCACCTTAAATTTAAATGCCCATGGTGAGTCCTAAAGGGAGTTTTTGGAATGTTTGAAGGATTGATTGTGATTTGCCAATACCCAAACCTTAGGTACAACATTGAGAAGTAGGCAGCTCCATCTAATTAATCTAAGAGGTCCTCCACCACATGAATTGGAAATGTGTTCTTCACTGTCAATGCATTGTGTTATCTATAGTCAATACACATTCTCCAGCTGCTATCTTTCTTTTTTACCAGCAAACAAGGAGAGGCAAAAGGGCTTTTACTTGTTTGGATAATGGAGGATGATAACATTTCAGTCACCTGTTTTTTGATTTCTATCATCTGATGAAAGGGCATTCTATAAGGCCTAACATTCATAGCTTCAGCTCCTTCTTTTAGGATAATAGAGTGGTCATGTTTTCGTGGTGGTGGCATACTAGTGGGTTCCTCAAACACCATATTGTAATCTGTTAATAGCTGATACAATTCTTGGGGTATTCCAATGTCACGATCTTCACCACTTAACATAAAAACTTCTTCCAAGATGTCAAGGTCATTATCTATCAACTTTTGGAATTTATTGCTGGATAATAATTTCATAACAGAATTAGGTTGACCTCCTCTCAAAGTTTTTTCCTTATATTTGCTTCTGAAGGTAAGAGTCATGTTGTTGAAATTTATCAACAACGGACTATATTTCTTCATCAAGTCGACACCCAAGACCATATCACAGCCTCCTAAAGGAAGTACTCGGAAGTCAGGTTCAAATTGAAATCCTTGTATTCCCCATTGTAGGTGCTTACTCTTAGCAGTGCTATACAACTTTTCACCCTTAGCTACTATGATAGCCATAGGAACGATCAACTCCAGTTCGACACCTTCTTTTGACCACTTGCTTGTAACGAAACTATGAGTGCTATCATCGTCAATTAGGATGTGCAGTGGTTTTCCTTTCAAAGAACCCTAAATTCATAAAGTGCTATGGCCTGTTTAACCCATCAAGGCATTCACTGAAATTTCCAAATCGGGTTCTGTCAAATGTCATTCTTCTTGCGCTCCCTACACTTCATCTGTTACAATCAAGTCTTCATTGTCATCTGTTTCTTCCATGGAGTTTAATTGTTTGATTTTACATTGGTGGCAGGGTAACTTATCCCTTCATTTATAACATAACCCATGCGTTCTTCGATATTCTAACAAAGGCTGTTTAGTTTGACTACTCGTAGGTTGTGTATTCTATGGTGAAAGAGTCAGTGTTGGAGTGGAATGCTTATAGGTGTCGTTTTTGTCCCATCACTCTACTTTTAGGAATATACTTGGATCTCTTGTTTTCGACTTCCCAGGTTAACAAGTATAGCTTAGCCAACTTCAAGGTAGTAGCCAATGTTTGTGGTTCATGAGATTTGACTATGTGCTTAACTTTCTCCTTCAATCCGCTCAAAAAACTTGATACAAAGTAACCCTCATCTAACAATAGATTACAATGAAGCATAAATGATTACAATTCCTCAAATTTTTCATGATAGTCCTCCACTGAACCTCCCTGAGTAAGTTTATTAAATTCTTCAACAGTATCGTTGCAATTCCTGTCAGAGAATCGTTGACTACTCGTAGGTTGTGTAGTCTTTGGTGGCAGCGTCAGTGTAGGAGTGGAAGGCTTATAAGTGTTGTTTTTGTCCTATCACTCCACTTTTAGGAATATACTTGGATCTCTTGTTTTCGACTTCCCAGGTTAACAAGTATAGCTTAGCCAACTTGAAGGCAACAACCAATGTTTGTGGTTCATGAGATTTGACTCTGTGCTTAACTTCCTCCTTCAATCCGCTCAAAAACTTGAAACAAGAAACCCTCATCTAACAATAGATTGCACCGAAGCATAAATGATTACAATTCCTCAAAATTTTCATGATAATCCTCCACTGAACCTCCCTGAGTTAGTTTATTAAATTCTTCAACAGTATCGTTGCAATTTCTGTCAGAAAATCGTTGACTATTCGTAGGTTGTGTAGTCTTTGGTGGCAGAGTTAGTGTAGGAGTGGAAGGGTTATAGGTGTTGTTTTTGCCCCATCACTCAACTTTTAGGATTATACTTGGATCTCTTGTTTTCGACTTCCCAGGTTAATAAGTATAGCTTAGCCAAAGGAAATGCTCACGTTCGGCGATTTTATATAATACTAAAATAAGGTGTTATCAATTTTTTGTTATTATTTTAAATATAAAACCGTTAAAAAATAACATAAAACTTGATTATTTCTATCGGTTTTAATTACCAATATAGGTAGAAAAAATTTACCTAAAATATTATTTTTTTTACCGGATTTTACTACCGCAATTACCTATATCGATAATAATAAAAAAACCGATAAAAATAATAATCTTTTCAGTCATTTTTTACCGATTTTATTATTTAAAATAATAACAAAACCGGTAACGTTTTTTTAGCCGTATATTAGGTAACCGCACCGTAGAACTTCCGCTTAGCCAACTTTAAGGCAACAACCAATGTTTGTGGTTCATGAGATTTGACTCTGTGCTTAACTTCCTCCTTCAATCCAATGAAAAAACATGAAACAAAGTAGCCCTCATCTAACAATAGATTGCACCGAAGCATAAATGGTTACATTTCCTCAAATTTTTCATGATAGTCCTTCACATTCCAATTTTTTATCATCAAGAACACCAAAAATGGAAAAACATTTTCACATTTGCATACCCACCCTCTAGGGTTCTCGCCATTAAAAGTTGGAAACTCAATCCTCGGCTTAGGGGAAAATTTTTCTAATGATTGTTGCTGAGTAGATTTTTCCTTTTGTCTAAGGTCAGATAAGATATCACTATGGCTAGTCCCCCAACAGTATTTTCCCATTTACCATTTTGATTATCATTAGTTCTATGGTTTAGAAGCTAGAAAGCCTGATTCATTAGGATTCAAGGAATATCGCTCATTTTCAGCAATCACAGTAACTTGGGTAGGTTTCTTACCGTTAGCTTTAGTAAGTGGTTGTTCCTCCATCTTCTTACTACTGCCATGGGTTAATTGCTCCACTTCCTCGGCACTCTTAGACATCAAAGCCAATATGCGTTGCAGGTAACCACGTGTTTCGGCTGAGCTCAATTCTAAAGTCGCAAATCGCTTACCGTTAGCTTTAGTAAGTGGTTGTTCCTCCATCTTCTTACTACTGCCATGGGTAATGCTCCACTTCCTCGGCACTCTTAGACATCAAGCCAATATGCGTTGCAGGTAACCACGTGTTTCGGCTGAGCTCAATTCTAAAGTCGCAAATCGCTCTTCCCAGCTAGCACTTTGTGTTTCCCACCATTCAGAATGACCTTCTGTAGTCTCTTCGCTTTGTTCTGTAGAATCAAATGGATTGGTTTCAACCGTTTTTTGAGATTTCTTAAGTTCCCCATCTTGGATTTTTTTTACTCCTTTTGGATAAAAAACCTGCTCTGATTATCAATTGACATGTTACCATGAGAATTTAGAAGAAATTATTTAAGAAGAAAGAAAGGGGAATTTTTTTATGAAATGAATACTTTATTCATTCCTAATGATCTTGCGGTCATTTTTACATGTTATATAACTCATTCTGATTTGTACAATTATTATTGATAGCTATCCTCCATAACAAACTTGATTCTTTTCCAAGACCGTTGCTTCCTCATTTGGTGAGATTAGTAGGCTTGGCTGTAGCAGATTCACCCTATCCCTGGCCTGTTTCTTTAGTCACGTGATGCTCTTCTGTTACTACAAAATCCTCAGGTAATAACTTTTGACTTTCCTCTTTTTTTTCCTTTTTTATCCATCAAAATCCTTAATCCCCCAATTTCACTTTTATGAATCCTTAATTCCTCTTTTAGGGTCGTGAAACGAATCAACCCAAATATAGCAAATCAATAATGATTCAATATGACAAGGCGATGATATTTTTATAAGAACCGAGCCATATTAAATATGAAAAATTAATCAGGATCTAATCATATCAAATCATTAAGAATAAAATATTAGACGTAGAAGTTTACCTCGATTAATCAATAAGTTGAAATATTTGAATATTTATTTGGTTGTGATCTTTCAAGAAAATATAATTCTCTTGAGTAAAAACTCTGATAGAGATAAAAGAAAATATGAGCTTATATATTTCTTGGGGATCATAACCCCTTTATAGTTAATTTAAGAATTAGTTATTGGTTGTATTTATGCCCTTAACAAATTATAAATATAACTTTAATAATCTCTACAATTTTACTTTTCGTGACATTTCTAATGACTCATGACTTTTATAAATAATTGATCACTTAATTTATGGCATATTTATGATAACAATATACATTAAAACATGTGTCCATAATTATGGATTTAATCCAACACTTTAATCTACATTTACAGCTTATTGTATTTTGATTGGGAAATACAAAATCTTTAATTTTTTAGAGTAAATTACAAGTTTAGTATCTAAATTATTACTTTTATTTTGTTTTGGTACCCAAATTTTATTTCTTTTAAATTCATAATATTTAGTTTATGTTTCATTTTTGTACTTGTCGTTAAAAACTTAACGATAATGTTGACGTGTCCACCATAAGATAATGACACGTATCAGTGAAAAATAAATAAAAATTCTCATGTCAACAATTTTTTTTTATTTTTTAATTATGGATACCAAATTGAAATTGAAACTAAATGTTATGTATTGTATTAAAAAAATTAAGTACTAAACGAAACAAAATATTTAACTTGTAGTTTACTCAATCTTTTAACAATCTTGTACTAGTCTAAAAATCAAATTTGTAAATTATGACATGGGCAATTAGTTGACCCTATTCCTATATGTAATAGGGTAAGGGGGAGGTAGGTAGTAGGTTGCCCCCAATGTCAGGTTGAGAGCAGCTTCCGTGGAATATCTCCGTTATGAATTACCCTCAGTGAGACTCGATCCCACGACCACAAGATTAAAAGCCTTGTGCTCTACCAACTGAGTTAGACGAGCAAATTCTAAATTATAACATGGGCGAGGGACCCAATCTTTTAATAATTTATTGAAAGACTTGTATTAAATCAAACATTAATTACTCAAATTGCCCAGATTGCCTCTAATATAACATGAATACCATTTTCTATGTGTCAATTACAGTTTCAAATTTCTCAGCTGGATAGTATACATGCTTTATGATGACTGGGAAATGGGCATTTTTTTTATGACAGCAAGCGGTCCATGCACACGTCAAATTAATCTAAAGATGTTGAATTTTTGGAACCACGTAAAGCATGTGTCTTCTTCAATTTTGCTTCTTCTCACAACAAACTGGTCCTGCAAGCGTTCCATGCACACATCAAATTATCTTAAATGGTTGAAATTTAGGAACCACAAGAATGTCTCTTCTTCAGTTTTTCTTCTTCTCACAACAAACTGGTCCCGCAAGCCGTCCATGTAGACGTTAAATTAACTGAAAAACGTGTTTTTTATATAAAACTTGTCCAAAACTCTTGGAAAAGAAGAAGAGAAAAACCATAATAAACTGACAACAAGCGGTCCATGCACACGTCAAATCAATCTTAAATGGGTTGACTTTAGGACCACAAACATGTTTCTTGTTCAGTTTTGCTTCTTCCCACAAACAAACTGGTCCTGCAAGCGGTCCATGAACACGTTTAAGTTAACTGGAAAAATAAAATAAAAGACACGTTTATTCTGCACACGACCTAACTTGTTGTGACAGAACCGAACCTTTCTCGGTTTCCCTTTAACATATATAATGTCTACTACGTGCAAAAGTCTCAGCACCTAACACTCAGTCACACGTCCATGGCACTACCGTCCTCTGCCGTAGCATTTTCGGTCCGAAGACGTAAACCGGAACTTGTTGCTCCTGCAAAGCTCACCCCTAATGACTGCAAACTGTTATCCGACATCGATGACCAAGAAAGTCTCCGGTTCAATATCCCGGTGATCCAATTTTTTGGGTGGAATCCTCCATGCAAGGGAAGGACCCTGCTGCAGTTATTCGGGAGGCACTCGCACAAACTCTAGTGTTCTATTATCCACTTGCTGGTAGGTTAAGGGAAGGGCCTAACCGCAAGCTTATGGTAGATTGTACTGGCGAAGGTGCTTTGTATATTGAAGCCGATGCCGATGTTGCACTTAAGGATTTTGGGGATATATCTGTCCACCATTTCCTTGCATTGATGAGCTCCTTTATGTTCCTAACCCGAATGAACTTTTGAATAGACCACTGTTGATCATTCAGGTGACAAGGTTGAGATGCGGTGGTTTTATCTTTGCCATCAACGTTAGCCACATCTTAACCGACGCCAGTGGCATGATGCAATTGATTTTAGCCATGGCTGAGATAGCTCGTGGAGCAACCGCCCCTTCAGTACAACCTGTATGGGAGAGGCACCTTCTAAGTGCTAGAGATCCGCCACGAGTCTCGTTGTTCCATCGCGAGTACGACCGAGAAAAAGAAGACGCCATGCCCATCAGTACCAACACCCCATTGCAAAACATGGTCCACCGCTCCTTTTTCTTTGGCCCCAATGAACTTTCGTCCCTTCGCAAACTCTTGCCCTACCACCTTCGTCAATGTTCGAGGTTTGAACTTTAGCAGCTTGTTTATGGCGTTGCCGAACAATTGCCCTAGAAACAGACCCTGATGAAGAGGTTCGCTTGCTATTCATGGTTAGTGCACGTCTAAAGTTAAACCCTCCTTTACCATCAGGGTATTACGGTAACGCCATCGTCTTCCGGCTGCAATAACAACAGCTAGAAAACTCAGCGAAAACCCATTAGGCTATGCAATAAAACTGGTGAGACAAGCCAAGGAGAGCGTGACAGAAGAGTATGTGAGATCGGTGGCAGATTTAATGGTGATAAAGGGTCGACCCCATATCCCATGGCGGGGAGTTGTTTGGTAACAGATGTAACACGAGCAGGGTTTGAAGATGTTGATTTTGGGTGGGGTAAAGCAGTGTACGGAGGGCTTGCAAAAGCTGGTTTGGGTGCTAAATTACACGGTGCATCACCATTGAGTATTTTAGTGGCAGTCAAGAATGAGAAAGGAGGGGATGGAATTGCCATGTCAATTTGTTTGCCAGCCCCAGCAATGGAAGTATTTGTCAGGAATTGGATATCTTATTAAAACAAGAGATGGTTGGGTTACAAACTAAACCGATCTTCATTTCATCCGGTTTGTAAAATAATGACCGATATAAAATTCAAGAATACTAATAATGACTGGTGTACTAAAATATTTTGAGCCACAATATTCTGAAAGAATAATAATTTCTAAGCTACATTAGTAATTAGTATAGTGTCAAATATTAAGGATTTGACATAAAGATGTGATATTTTATCTAGGTTTCAAAAGCTATATTCTTGTAATACATTTCAATGCAATAAGATAGTAATTGTTTGATACAAAATTATTAGTACTTACATCTTACATTTAATAAAATCGAGTGTAATGCCTTGAATTTTCAAGTTGACGAGTGAGTTCTACGTACTCATGTGATTGTGTAATTAAAATCGTTGGCCAAATTTAAGCCTAATCGGATATGAATTTAGCTCCAAATAGCTAAATATAGGTACTCAAATTCACCTCAAAATATTGATTCTTCTATTAATCCTCAAAATTGTGATCTATATGTTCCTATTGCAATTAGTAAAAGAAATCATTCCTATTTTAATAATCCAATTGCAAATATTTATGTTATATAAACTCTAGTCTCCAATGATCGTATGTTATTGTGTCAAAATTATCGTATCTGTTTATTTCCAAATTGATGGATGGTAGCAATGTTAGAAATGGGTGCGTTGAAAAGGAATGTGACATGGAAAGTGATCTTCTGAAGGACCAAAAAGTTATTGTTGGCAAATGTTTTTATTGTAAAATGTAAAGTCGATGACAGTGTAGAAATATTCAAGAATAAGCTTGTGGCTAATGGGTTAACTCAGATTTAGGGTAACAATTATGAACAAACCTTTGTTCCAGTAGCTAAAACTAACTCCATACCTATTTTATTGTCTCTTTACTTAACTTTAGCTGGCGGCCAGTGCACCTAAGTAGATTGAAAATTGCCTTTTGCTCACTGGTGATTTGCAAAACAAAGTTTGCAAACGTAAGAGATATTTATACGACCTCAAGCAATCTATAAGAGCATGTCTGAACCATTTCGAGAAAAATTGATGAAATAGAATACTATCATTTTTGTGGTAAGAGGTGGTGGCGGCATACCCCACCTAAGGGCCCCAGGATTTACGTAGTCTTTATAAAGGGACATGTGACAAAAATTATGTAGTGAGATGTGAGTGAGATTAAGAAGGAATTTATCCCTCTTATTATAATAGAGACATTTGTTGGTCCCTCAAAGATTGAGATTGATAAATACATGATCATGCACAATTGGGTTGATAGAGATAAATGTCATTGTTTAGTCGATTCATTTGGGCAATGTTAATAAAATCTATAGAATCAAACACTAAAAATGAATAAAAATGGTGTTTATTACTTTCAATAATAATTCAAGATAATGAGATTATTTTAAATTGTAATGTAAAGATTATTTATATGAATTTAACTTAAGAAGTTAAACTCGTAAGCTTTTAATAGGATAATTTATATATTATTATTTCTTTATTTGATCAGAAATAATATTAAATAAACAATGATTTTTAAAAAGTGGTTCAAGTAGTAAGCAACTTGATATCGCTTAAGTAAGGTATCGAGTTTGACCTTGTGTATGCAGCAAATCTAAATTGGGAGACTCACCCACCAAAGCCAGGTGTGCGACGCAAGTCGTATGAATGATCTCCTGATATCACATAACATCAGGTAGACCATGAAGGGAGAAGTTGGTATCTTATAAAATCGGATATTCCCACTTAACTAAATGTTGTCTTGGTATCACATATCTTCAAGCC
Source organism: Hibiscus syriacus (assembly GCF_006381635.1). Lineage (NCBI taxonomy): Eukaryota > Viridiplantae > Streptophyta > Magnoliopsida > Malvales > Malvaceae > Hibiscus > Hibiscus syriacus. Next base: position 295,836 of record NW_024063520.1, on the reverse strand, counting down.
AAGCTTTCTGATAATGTAGTACTGGACTGATGCAAACTATACATTTGTATCTAAGGTAAGGTCCAAAGGCACACAACTGAAACAAACTAACCACTCCTCGCGACTGTTTGGGTCTCGGGCCCTAGTTAGCCCCTAAAGTGCCTTACGCATTGACAATGCCTACTAGGGAAACTAAGGTAACCTGGCTATACCCAGTATAGTGGGACGGACTAAAGTGAGGTTATCCTCTCACTAGCTGCTATCTTGCTCGTTCTCTCACCTTGAACGTTATGTGAAGGCTTATTAATTGCTATGTTGTTACTATTAAGCTAATCTTTTGGTCGTTCGTTACTTAAGGGCATTCTAGTAATTGACTTAAGAGAGTCTCTAAGAGTTTTGTGATTCAATGACGATTACTGAGTTTGATGATCACTAGCTATACTATACATAGCTTCTACCTGACTCAGGTTCAACTCTGAGTAGCAACGTTCTATTCGATCTTATCGAGCTTCCCTTCAATACTCTTTTGAATTGAAAGGGACAACTTACTCTTCCTGATTTCACTGACGTTCTTAAAGTCCATACCTTTCGCTATTAACAAATTTAACTTATTCATTGTGTACATCCATTGCAATCATCATCGTTCTCAACTATTCGTATATGTACTCGATTTAATATATTTTGATGTGTTACGCTTAGTAAGTACATCTATTATAACCACTCTATGATTGTTTCTAGGTGTTTGGTCATTTATGTCCCTCATAGACCAAGTCTTACTATTAGGGATCTTCCTAGCTCTTGCGGGCTTTAAACGGGTTAAAATAGACCATCCAAAGTGAGTAGTATCAATACTCTACTTGCAGTATCGATACCCTAGGGTCAGTTTCGATACCCCCATGAGTATCGGTTTGTCAATTAATCTAAGTAACTAAAATACTCAGTTTATCAAATCCATAAATGCACAGAAAAATGCTTTAAACAAAACGACATAATTGTAACTCGTATTGTCCATATTGAATCTTCTAGGAAGATATTATTCCTTATCTTTACTAATAATATTCAGATATGAGATAAATCTAGAGAACATCAATGTATCCTTAACGGATAAAAAGATCATCGATTCTCGGAATAAGATATTATTCTTCACTGTTATCTTATTAATTAACGATAATCCATGCATAATTACATAGACTCGTCTTTCTTTTTCTCAAATAACACTGGTGTGTCTCAGATGATGCCTGGTCTTGTAAATAGGATATTACAATTCTAATAACAATGCCTTTTAAGCCTTTGGGCTCAATCTAAGCCATCAATACGAGGTATTAGAAATAAACGTAGTACCGGATAACACCTCTATTTAATTTATACATCTTAACTAGAGGTAATCCAGGTGATTTGTGGATACACATTTGGGTACTCTAAAATAGTTGGAACATCTTATGATTTAACTATGAAAGTTGAGTATCCCCCTCATTTACTAAGAAGGCTTGACAACCTTAAACAATAATTTTATAATAGTTACTACTAAAATCACATTAAGAAACAAATTTACACTTTTTCCCTACTACAAATATCTCGAAACTTTCGTATTCTTTAAGATCAATCGCTTTAAGCGATAATTCATTGTAGCATGCTGGGAGAAAACTAAGCCATACCAAAATTACCTTAGATTCCTCATAAGGTAAACTCTGTCAAGTTTGTCAAAAGTTAACACTTTGAATCTTTAACGGATAGTTACTGTCTACAAAACGACTCACCTCGCACTCTTAGCCTAAAGGGTTATTGCAAACATGTCATTTAGGATCAATTCTAACTAATGTTCCATTTTTAATCCATATTTACTTATGTATGAACCAGGGTTTCCTTAAACTTACATTGGCCCTTCCTATTGTGTCAATGCATCATTATTGGATTAAACCTGAGAATTATGGTTAACTACATTACTATCCTACTCGTTACTCTTGAACCTCCTGCTCAGTCAATTACTTCAAACCCTCGATTACACACATCTTAGACATACACTACATTTATTCACCTTTATAAGTAAGGAGTGACATCAATCGAACCTTACAATCACCAATCAGTAACAATGACATCCTAGTGGCATGTATACACTTTTTAACTCAAAACAAGCTCGATTCAGTCATAGAATCGACTAAATCTGTAACTTTGATACCAATAAATGTGCCTGTAAACGTGTACTATTACAAGTTAAAGACGTCACAAAAATTATTCAAAAACATTACTTAACCCAAAATGGGTAAAATTTTGTTTCTTTCACAAGTTTCCAAATTATAAACAATTATTATAAATAATTAATCAGAGAAAAACAAACTATAATATTATGACTTCTATTTCAAATCTGGTTTCCAAGGTGTAACATGCAATTTGCTCTGTTTCATATGATAAATAAAACTCTCTGGTCGTTAAAATCGAATTAATTAATATATAAAAGTAATTTAATATAATAATATTTATCCATATGACAAATTCATTTTGTAGACATTTATTACTTGTATACATACCTGCTAGAAATTTAAAACATAATAGGATGTCATCAGTTACCTATAAAATTCCTTGGTGATTAATCCCGAGTTCCACTCATTACTCTACTCACTATCTTTACCTAAACGTGAAAATCATCACACGCTAAGATACACTTAGTGAGGCAATAATAAATTATTTAGGTAGTGCAACAATAAATGTAAACAATAATATTCAATGCATTATGATCACTTACATGTAATCTCAATCATGCTGTAATATTAACATGATATGAATCACATATAAATTCCTTACCAATATACCCATTTATTCCATAAGCTCAATAGCATATTCACATGTTTATCATTTATTAACCAATAAACCATAGCCCAAAATATAAACCTATGAGGACCCGATATTTGAGTCAAATATGCACCGAAGTTCTAAACCAATATGCCGGGAGGTCATGTCCGCCATTAGCACTAGGTATCCTTTAATACTGACCTGCACTAGGTATCCTTTGGTACGATCCCAAATATGACACAGAAGGTGCCCACCATCAACACTAGGTATCCAATAGTACGACCTGATATGGAGTTGCTAGACTCTATGGCATGCCATCAATACCATCGACCCTCAATGACATAGTTGGGTATAGTCTATATTTATTTAATCCATCCATGACAAAGTATTAATACAATCTAACATTGGGCAGTTCATACCCACAATAACATTCATGATAAATATCATATATATTCATGATAAACATCATATAATAACCAGTGATCAATGCATTTTATATTCAACCTTTGAATATTTAGAATATGTCAAATGTATGATAAATGACATAAATATCATGTCAATATAAATAAGGTAGACTTATCGCAAGTCCTACTCGATGATGTATAAAAACATCTATGTATAATGTTATGCATAAATTGAACTCACTTTGACATTATATACAAGTCAAAATATAAGCCTCCCTAAGCTTTAACTTGATCATTTCTTCGATTTGGTTCTATCCAAATCTATCATAATTTCATGTTCTGGAAGTTTGCACTACCTTCAAAGAAATATTAATCTGAATTAATCTACACATTAAAAAATTATTCCATTTATACCACTGGAAACTAGACTTGAATACGAATATAACCATAAAAGTAACTTATTCTAGTTCAATTTACAATTTATAGTGATTTTTCAATTTTGACTTACAAAAGCTATTTTAAGCAGAATCTGTTGCCCTGTTTTCTGACCTATCCTTGATGAAAATTCATATTTTTGTATACATTTTGAAATCAGTATCCGTTTATTTTAAACAAAACTAGATGATGTATGAATCCAATGGTATAAAATTATCTCTAATCATTTTTTAGAATTTATGATGATTTTCTAAACTTATTGTTCATATCACAAATCTTGGCAAATTTCATAATTGCATTTTTTTTTGAGCCAAAAATGCTTGGAAACTCGACTTTAAAGTGCGAAAAAATCTAGGTATTTTGAAAATGTTCGACTAAGTTGGAAAACATTTAAAAACATATTTTTCAAGTTAATTTGGACTTTGAATTATTTTAGATAAAGTTTTGAGAAATTTGATTAAGTCCAATATCAAAATTTTACAAATTATTATATCAAAATCATAATTCAACAACGTCCCTCCATCATGTGCATATTGTCGAAAGCTCTTATTACGCTTCATATCTATGTTTTGAATTGTTGTTCGATAAAGGGTCATCATCATGTACTGCATTAACCTAAAAAAGGCATGAGCTAAATCCTTCCAAGAATGAATTGGCTAGGGCTTACTTGATTATACCATTTACAAACGAGTTATGTCAGACTATCTTGAAATAGTGGATCAAAACTTCTCATTCTTCACGTGGCTGACCATTCATCAACAAAACATGGTGGGTGATGAAGGGAAAGTGGTCCTATATACTTCTCGAAGTCAAGAACTTTAAACTTTGACGGAAGGACCAGGTCGGGGACCAGATCATTTATTTGGCATCAAACCCATAGAACGCCTCAACCTCTTTGTAGATTTTATCTTTTCTTCTAAATTCTTTAGTTGCTAGATATGGTCATCGTTTGATCTACCCCTTTTAGAGATCTCGTTCAAATATGGGACATCATCATCAGTGTGAAAGTCCCTTGGCTCTACCCCTGGCAGCAAGGTAGTTAATGTTAATAAAAGTTCTTGCCTGATGTTGAGTGTTGCAACTGGCCATTTCATGGGAAAAAACCGACTAGTTACGACGATAGGTTTTAAAAAAGATTTTTGTGAAAATATGGAGTTGCCACCAATCATTTTTAAGATGAGATTGGAACACTAAAAATCGAGTCATTTTAATAAAATATTTTTTGTTTTACTAAAATATCGATATTTTGGTCTGTGAAATTAGAAATCATGTTCAGGTGTCAATTATGCATGTAGAAAGATTAGCACCCCATAACGCTAAAAAATTAGTATCTAGTTGATCGTCTCCCTTGAGACAGTTTCTCTTCAAACGAATTTTATCTCGCTTGAGATAGTTTCCCTTGAAATGAATTTTATCTCGCTTGAGATAGTTTCACTCGGAACATAAGATTTTATCTCCCTTGAGATAGTTTCGCTCGAAACATAAGATTTTATCTCACTTGAGATAGTTTCGCCCAAAACAAAAGATTTTTAGAAACTAAGCCTGATTTTCAAGGGTTTCTCGATGTTTTCAAATGAATTTGAAAGAAGCTAAGCCTAATTTTAGGGGTTTCTTAATGTTTTCAAATGAATTTCAAAGAAATTAAGCCTAATTTTTAGGGATATCTTGATGTTTTCAAATGAGTTTTTAGAAACTAAGCCTGATTTTCAGGGATTTCTTGATGATGGTTTTCAATGAGTTTTTAAAAGGAAACTAAGCCTAATTTTTAAGGGTTCCTTTACAACTAAGAAACTAAGCTTGATTTTCAAGGGTTTCTTGATGAGTAAGTCCTTCGGGCCATCAGTAAGTCTTTCGAACATGATGCTTAAATCCTTCGGGCCATCAGTAGGTCTTTCGAGCATGATGTGTAAGTCCTTCGTGTCATCCATAAGAAATTCGGGCATGATGTTTTTAACATTTCCTATTGCTCGATTCACAATACTTCGAATAAGCAATGCCCACCAGAGAGGTTAACATTTCCTATTGCTCGATTCATACACTTTGAATCATCATAAGTCATTCGGGCCATCAGTAAGTCTTTCGAGCATGATGAGTAAGTCCTCGGGCCATCAGTAAGTCTTTTGAGCATGATGCTTAAATCCTTCAGGTCATCTATAAGTCTTTCGAGCAAGATGATAAGTCTTTTGGGCCATCTATAAGATCTTCGGGCAGGATGTTTTCAAATGAGTTTTTAGGAAGCTAAGCCTGATTTTTAGGGTTCATTGATGATAATTGAAAACAAAATATTTTAGAAACTAAGTCTAATTTTAGGAGTTTCTTGATGTTTTTAAATGATTTTTTGAAAGAAACTAAGCCTAATTTTAGTGGTTTCTTGATAACTGCAAATGAATCTTTTTGAAGAAGTTAAATTTACCAAGGACGAAATTTTTACTAGGGTAAGATGCGCCCATTCACAAGTCAAGATTCGAAAGAATACACTTAGGTGCGATAGATAAAGAAGAAATCAAACCAGGAAAAAATGAAGACTGTTCTTGCAACCATTTCTAACAGATCAAGAAAACCATCATTCATACATAAATTTGCATATTGCATCATAATTTTATCATTTCATACAAACGATAAGTTTTGATTTCCCTCTCATGAGGATACTTGTAAGTCTATTTTGAAAAACTTTTTTCCTTCTTAGGATCATTTTTTCTAGAGAATTGTTTGAGTCCTTCTTAGGACCGTTTTTTTGGGATGTCGCATGAGTCTTTCGTAAGATTTTTCCCTAGAAGAATTTTCAATTATGTCTTCCTTTCAATTTGACTTTTCTAGGTCACTTAAATGAGAATGAACATTTTCGTTTCCAGGATGGACCCAACAAAGACAAAAACTCAACAATTTGCAACATTAAGGAATTCAAAGAGCCAACAAAGATTTCATTTCACGATTCAGCAGAGAATCAATCCATATTTTTCACCATTGAAAGAAATGGATCTCAGCAAAATTCAAGGACCTTTGGGTCAATACCTTCGGGTACTTCAAACAAAATTATTACTGACATATGATGATCTTTTGTAGGTTTAAAGCTTTTCAAAGAGAGAATAAATCGGTCAATATTTCTAATGGAGAGTTCATAGTGGGAAGAACTTATCTGACAGAGGGAGAAGAAGTTCATAATGAGAAGAGCTTGTTCAACCTATCGCTCGATTCATGGCATTTCGAATCAGCGACGCCTCGCTCGAGGGATCAATATTTTGAGTGGAGAGTTCATAATGAGAAGAACTCATCCGACAGAGGGAGAAGAAGTCATAATGAGAAGAGCTTGTTCGACCTATCACTCGATTCATGACATTTCGAATCAGTGACACCTTTCTTGAGGGATCAACGTTTCAAGAAGAGTTCATAATGAGAAGAACTCATCTTAAAGGAGAAAGTTCATAATGAGAAGAAATTGTTCCTTTCAAATCCGCCACATAAAGATGTGAACTAACATTTCCAGAAGAGTTTATAATGAGAAGAACTCTTCTTAAAGGAGAAAGTTCATAATGAGAAGAGCTTGCTCAACTTTCTGCTCGATTATATACCATAAGGAGTTGGATCAGCATCATCTTTTCGTTCGTCCATCACATAAAGAGTTGGATCGGCATCACTATTGGAGCAACTATCATAGAAAGAGAAGAACTTACATTTCCAGTAAAGAGGTCGCAATGTAAAAAGAAGAGACCAAGATGAAAAATGGTGTTTTTTTAGAGAAAATAACCTCAGTGACCAAAAATCCCAGATAATATATGATTTTGACCAACTTTTTTTGGATTTGCGAAAATGACCAACAAAATCGCAATGCGATCCCTAATTCGCATTGCGATCTCCACTATGGTAAATTCGCGTTGCATTTCGCGTTGCGATAATTGAAAATCGCGTTGCGATAGTCTACAGTTGTCATTGCGATTTTCCAAATTCGTTGCGATAGTCTACAGTTGTTGTTGCGATAGTCTACAGTTTTCGTTGCGATTTTCCAAATTAGTTGCAAAAATTCGTTGTGATAGTTAAAAAAAAGATTTTGTTTCTTAAGAATTTTCTCTAAAAAGATAGTATCCGCGTGGACGTGTCGAAGACACGTATTACCACGACCACAACCACGACCACGACCCCGAACCGACCCGACCCGACCCGACCCGACCCGACCCGAGACGAGACGGACGGCGACGGCGGCGACGCGCGAGAGTCCCCCTTGTTCTCTATCACTCAACAAGGAAGTGGGAAAGCCAAGCCTTAAATACCATTCCCAATAGTGTTTCCAATACTATGTGGGATTGAGAATTACCAACACTTGTTTCCAATACAATGTGATTATTCAGGAAACAATTAACAATCATGCACCTTAAAACAACTGAATCAGCAACCAATTGCATTAGTATTATACGATTAAATAGGTCATAATTAAAAGTCAATCTACAATCAATCGCGATTATTGCAATTTTAAGCAAAACATTCAAAAATAATATCACTATTTAAGGCTCAATCCCACATAGTATTGGGAACAAGTGCTGGTAATGCTCAAATCCCACATAGTATTGGAAACACTATTGGGAATGGTATTTAAGGCTTGGCTTTCCCACTTCCTTGTTGAGTGATAGAGAACAAGGGGGACTCTCGCGCGCCGCCGCCGCCGCCGTCCGTCTCGTCTCGTCTCGTCTCGTCTCGTCTCGTCTCGGGTCGTGGTCGTGGTCGTGGTCGTGGTCGTGGTCGTGGTAATACGTGTCTTCGACACGTCCGCGCGGATACTATCTTTTTAGAGAAAATTCTTAAGAAACAAAATCTTTTTTTTTAACTATCGCAACGAATTTGGAAAATCGCAACGACAACTGTAGACTTTCGCAACAACAACTGTAGACTATCGTAACGAATTTGGAAAATCGCAACGACAACTGTAGACTATCGCAACGAATTTGGAAAATCGCAACGACATTGTAGACTATCGCAACGCGAAATGGAAAATCGCAACGCGAAATGGAAAATCGCAACACGAAATGCAACGCGAATTTGCGATAGTGGAGATCGCAATGCGAATTAAAGATTGCATTGCGATTTTGTTGGTCATTTTCGCAAATCCAAAAAAAGTTGGTCAAAATCGTATATTATCTGGGATTTTTGGTCACTGAGGTTATTTTTTTTTTTTTATCTTTGCTTCATTCCCGTTTCACAGCAATGAGAAAAGAAGAGCTATTGTAATCACTATTTTTCATAACCATTTTTCATAACCTAAACCTCATATCCCTAAAACTCAAAAACCCAGAACCCAACCCGAATCCGACCCAGGCCAAACCCAGTTGACTGACCTATCCCATGTGAATCATCATCACTGCCACGGCTTCCCTGCCACAAGTAATGTCTACCGAAACTTTATCCAACCTAGGATGTGTCATTACCCTGACAACACCATGTCAGTGACTATAGTCTGGCACTGCTGAATTGCTAGATATAGCAATCAATTGTATTTGCTTAGGGGATATATTTTTTATGTAATGGGTATATAACCCGAAAAAGAAACCAATATACACAGACATAAATTTTCGGTGAAATCAAAAAAAGAAAAAAAGAAATACTACCAGTTTCAGCAATCAAAACATTTGAAGGTATTCTAATCTATGTTTATCTTTGATTTCATGCTATTTCGAGGCTAAAAAAATAGAAGTATGAAGGGGACTACCTGGGGTTTGTTGTGTTCCTCGCTGAATCAGGTTGTAGGGGAGAGGATAAGAGTCGGGTAGTGTAGTTTGAGAATTGGTGCCGCCGTGTATGGTGACTGACTTTAAGTTTCAAACCTCTCGGCCAAAGGGGCTCGGCTAGTTTCGTAGGGGTTTATGGGCGATGGGTTTCGACTAAGTGATGGTGGGTAGTTGAGGGAATGGCCACCCATGTAGGGTGGCTGAGGCGGTGAAGCTTCGATTTCTTTGGATGAGAGGCTGCCGCGGGTTGAGGAAAGAAGAAAGGGAAATGAGAGTTAGGGTTGAGGGTATCGGGCCGAAATGAATTCTGAAAAGGGGAAAGATGTTGATATTTTATGTTTTTGGGCAATCACGCTAAAGTCCTAGACCTTTAGCGTGTTTTGCATTCTGGTCACTAGTCTAAGGTTAAATCACCATAGGTCCTTTTCGTTTAGTATGATCTACGTTATAGTCACTTTTTAAGGTTAATCATGCCTTAGGTCCCTTCAAGTTTAGCATGTTTGTGATTTGGCCCTATTTCTTTTATTTTCCATGATTTGCGATTTGGATGCATGATTTATATTATTCTAATTTAGTCCTCTGTGGATGATTTTTTTGTTCGAAATTGGGTACTAGAATTTATGTTATTCCATTTTAGTCCTATATTTATGGTTTTATTATGATAATGGTGCTCCTATTATGATATTTTCTTGTTTCATGCTATGATATTTGTTTTTATTAATGTTTATAAGCTTAAAATTATTTTTCACTTATTTTTGTCATAGGGTTATTAACGAATGCATATTTATATTGTTTATTTGTACCATTAAAATATGTTTTATGTTTTAAGTATTTATTTTATTTATATTATTATATATTACTTTATTATATACATAAGATTGTGTGTAGACCATGGTATAAATATTATATTTTACATTTTTATTAAATTTTAGAATAAATATTATGCTTTATATTTAATATCATATTTAGAAAACATATGCATATATTTATAAGGTAAAATAAAGTTATAAATAACCTTAAAATTGTTTTTAATCCATATTTGTATTTATTTATTTTTCTTTAAATGCCTCAATGTACCATATTTTATTTTGTTTAAAAGCCTCATAAGTATAACTTAACCGATTACATAATTGGATTAATGACAATATTTATTTATTTTAAAATATTAAGAAGGGACAGACTTAAAATAACTAGATGTCCTTTCCAAATATTTTAAAATAAATAAATATTCCACTAGATAGACCTAAAAAATTAATTGCATTTAAAATTAATTAATTTTGAAGGAAAAATGAAATATTCACTTATTTAAACTTATCGAGACAACTCACCTAATTTTATTAGGGATTAAGTCTCGGTATTTTTAAATAATTGAGTATCCCTTATCTTTTCTAATAATTTAATTCGGATTAATGAGTTTAATTTCTTTCTTTGGTAGAATAAAAATTATTTTAATATCGAATTCTTAGGAAAAATAATTATATTCCTTTTATTTCAGTTGGAAAGAGAAATATTCGTCCTAAAATATTTTAGGGAGTATTTCTCTTCAATTGAAAATATGAGAATATTTTCTATTTTTCTTAGAATTTTTTGTTCAATAATATTGTATGGTTGAATTCGGAATAATAAAATCATAATTTAAATTTGTATTTGAATTCTTAGATTTCCACTATTTAGAGACAATTTATAATCGATGGGTATTAATTTGGGCATTGTGAGGGCGTTATCCTTCCCATATATAATCGACCCCGAACCCTTTTTATTACTAAAAAATAATTTTGGTTACATGTGGATCGGTGCATATTTTAAATGACGTTTTCTTATAACTCTTTTAAAAGAAAATTTTTGGATATTCGACCTACCTAACTCAAAAGGTCGATGGTGACTCCAAAACATTTCTTTTACAAAATTGAGTTTTCACAAAATAAGTCGAGACTCGTTGTATCGCCGAAAATCGGTTAAGACAAGTTTTAATTAATGTCGCCATTTAGACATAACCATGAGTATATCCAAATACTATTTTTGGTAAATAGACAAATCCAGGTTCTTTGTCCCCAATGCTCGGCCAAGATAGGCTAATAGTCTACCATCTTGAGACAAGGATGTTTCAAGCTGTCATCAGATTCCAAGCAAAAATTTTCGAAAAATCTGGCAATGCTATCACCAGGGCCTAACACAAAGCTGCTTTAAAATCTGGAAAGTTGTCTTTCCCTTATCGGTCCATACAAACTAATCCCTCTTAAACATAGTTGTTAGGGGTTTGCTAATCTCCCATATCCTTTGATAATCCGTCTGTAGTAACCTGTCAAGCCTAAAAATCCCCGTAAGGACTTGAGGTTCTTTGGTAATGGCCACTATTGCATAGCTTGAATCTTCAAAGGGTCAATTGTAACCCCTTAACGAAAGATAATATTCCCTTGATACTCCACCTTCTTCTGACCAAAAAAAATTTATTTTCTTTTTGCAAAAGGCAGATTATCTTGGAGAATGCACAAAACTGTCTCGAGGTGAACTGGATGAGTTGCCAAATCATAACTGTAGAGTACGACCCAAATATGTCATTCATCAACATCTGAAAGGTATCTGGTGCATAACCCAAAAGGCATCACCTTAAATTTAAATGCCCATGGTGAGTCCTAAAGGGAGTTTTGGAATGTTGAAGGATTGATTGTGATTTGCCAATACCCAAACCTTAGGTACAACATTGAGAAGTAGGTAGCTCCATCTAATTAATCTAAGAGGTCCTCCACCACATGAATTGGAAATTTGTTCTTCACTGTCAATGCATTGTGTTATCTATAGTCAATACACATTCTCCAGCTGCTATCTTTCTTTTTTACCAGCAAACAAGGAGAGGCAAAAGGGCTTTTACTTGTTTGGATAATGGAGGATGATAACATTTCAGTCACCTGTTTTTTGATTTCTATCATCTGATGAAAGGGCATTCTATAAGGCCTAACATTCATAGCTTCAGCTCCTTCTTTTAGGATAATAGAGTGGTCATGTTTCGTGGTGGTGGCATACTAGTGGGTTCCTCAAACACCATATTGTAATCTGTTAATAGCTGATACAATTCTTGGGGTATTCCAATGTCACGATCTTCACCACTTAACATAAAAACTTCTTCCAAGATGTCAAGGTCATTATCTATCAACTTTTGGAATTTATTGCTGGATAATAATTTCATAACAGAATTAGGTTGACCTCCTCTCAAAGTTTTTTCCTTATATTTGCTTCTGAAGGAAAGAGTCATGTTGTTGAAATTTATCAACAACGGACTATATTTCTTCATCAAGTCGACACCCAAGACCATATCACAGCCTCCTAAAGGAAGTACTCGGAAGTCAGGTTCAAATTGAAATCCTTGTATTCCCCATTGTAGGTGCTTACTCTTAGCAGTGCTATACAACTTTTCACCCTTAGCTACTATGATAGCCATAGGAACGATCAACTCCAGTTCGACACCTTCTTTTGACCACTTGCTTGTAACGAAACTATGGTGCTATCATCGTCAATTAGGATGTGCAGTGGTTTTCCTTTCAAAGAACCCTAAATTCATAAAGTGCTATGGCCTGTTTAACCCATCAAGGCATTCACTGAAATTTCCAAATCGGGTTCTGTCAAATGTCATTCTTCTTGCGCTCCCTACACTTCATCTGTTACAATCAAGTCTTCATTGTCATCTGTTTCTTCCATGGAGTTTAATTGTTTGATTTTACATTGGTGGCAGGGGTAAACTTATCCCTTCATTTATAACATAACCCATGCGTTCTTCGATATTCTAACAAAGGCTGTTTAGTTTGACTACTCGTAGGTTGTGTATTCTATGGTGAAAGAGTCGGTGTTGGAGTGGAATGCTTATAGGTGTCGTTTTTGTCCCATCACTCTACTTTTAGGAATATACTTGGATCTCTTGTTTTCGACTTCCCAGGTTAACAAGTATAGCTTAGCCAACTTGAAGGCAACAACCAATGTTTGTGGTTCATGAGATTTGACTCTGTGCTTAACTTCCTCCTTCAATCCGCTCAAAAAACTTGAAACAAAGAAACCCTCATCTAACAATAGATTGCACCGAAGCATAAATGATTACAATTCCTCAAAATTTTCATGATAATCCTCCACTGAACTCCTGAGTTAGTTTATTAAATTCTTCAACAGTATCGTTGCAATTTCTGTCAGAAAATCGTTGACTACTCGTAGGTTGTGTAGTCTTTGGTGGCAGAGTTAGTGTAGGAGTGGAAGGGTTATAGGTGTTGTTTTTGCCCCATCACTCAACTTTTAGGATTATACTTGGATCTCTTGTTTTCGACTTCCCAGGTTAATAAGTATAGCTTAGCCAAAGGAAATGCTCACGTTCGGCAATTTTATATAATACTAAAATAAGGTGTTATCGATTTTGTTATTATTTTAAATAATAAAACCGTTAGAAAAATAACATAAAACTAGGGATGGCAACTCAACCCGAATCCGACGGGTTCCGACCCGACCCGACCCGATCGGGTCGGATTTTTTTTTTAAAAATTCGGGTTCGGGTCGGGTTAGGTTTTTTTTAAATGTACTGTTCGGGTCGGGTCGGGTCGGGTTTAGGGTGAAAAAAATCCGACCCGACCCGACCCGAAAAATATATATAATTTTATCCTATATATTTAGGGATAATTACAATAATGTCCCTCCATATATAATTTTTTTCAATTAAGTCACTGTTTTCATTGAATAAAATTTTTTTTATTATTATTTCGGGTCGGGTCGGGCCGGGTCGGGTTTCTAAGTCATATATTCGGGTCGGGTCGGGTCGGGTGAAACCTTAATTTCGTCGGGTCGGGTCGGGTCACGGGTGAAAAACCCTTTCTTCTCGGGTCGGGTCGGATTGCCCAAAAACCCGACCCGACCCGACCCATTGCCATCCCTACATAAAACTTGATTATTTCTACCGGTTTTAATTACCAATATAGGTAGAAAAAATTTATCTAAAATATTATTTTTTTACCGGATTTTACTACCTAAATTACCTATATCGATAATTTATAATAATAAAAAAACCGGTAGAAATAATAATGTTTTCTGTCATTTTTTACCGATTTTATTATTTAAAATAATAACAAAACCGATAACGCTTTTTTTAGCTGTATATTAGGTTACCGCACCGTAGAACTTCCCGCTTAGCCAACTTTAAGGCAACAACCAATGTTTGTGGTTCATGAGATTCGACTCTGTGCTTAACTTCCACCTTCAATCCAATGAAAAAACATGAAACAAAGTAGCTCTCATCTAACAATAGATTGCACCGAAGCATAAATGGTTACATTTCCTCAATTTTTTCATGATAGTCCTTCACTGAACCTCCCTGAGTAAGTTTATTAAATGCTTCAAAAGTATCGTTGCAATTCCTGTCAGAGAATCGTTGACAAATATCTGTAGCAAACTCATTAGTTCTATGGTTTAGAAGCTAGCAAGCCTGGTTCATTAGGATTCAAGGAATATCGCTCATTTTCAGCAATCACAGTAACTTGGGTAGGTTTCTTACCGTTAGCTTTAGTAAGTGGTTGTTCCTTCATCTTCTTACTACTGCCATGGGTTAATTGCTCCACTTCCTCGGCACTCTTAGACATCAAAGCCAATATGCGTTGCAGGTAACCACGTGTTTCGGCTGAGCTCAATTCTAAAGTCGCAAATCGCTCTTCCCAGCTAGCACTTTGTGTTTCCCACCATTTCAGAATGACCTCTTCTGTGGTCTCTTCGCTTTGTTCTGTAGAATCAACTGGATTGGTTTCAACCGTTTTTTGAGATTTCTTAAGTTCCCCATCTTGGAATTTTTTTTTACTCCTTTTGGATAAAAAACCTGCTCTGATTATCAATTGACATGTGTTACCATGAGAATTTAGAAGAAATTATTTTAAGAAGAAAGAAAGGGGAATTTTTTTATGAAATGAATACTTTAATTCATTCCTAATGATCTTGAGGTCATTTTTACATGTTATATAACTCATTCTGATTTGTACAAATTATTTATTGATAGCTATCATCCTCCATAACAAACTTGATTCTTTTCCAAGACCGTTGCTTCCTCATTTGGTGAGATTAGTAGGCTGGGCTGTAGCAGATCCTTCACCCTATCCCTGGCCTGTTTCTTTAGTCACGTGATGCTCTTCTGTTACTACAAAATCCTCAGGTAATAACTTTTGACTTTCCTCTTTTTTTTTTTCCTTTTTTATCCATCAAAATCCTTAATCCCCCAATTTCACTTTTCTGAATCCTTAATTCCTCTTTTAGGGTCGTGAAACGAATCAACCCAAATATAGCAAATCAATAATGATTCAATATGACAAGGCGATGATATTATTTATAAGAACCGAACCATATTAAATATGAAAAATTAATCAGGATCTAATCATATCAAATCATCAAGAATAAAATATTAGACGTAGAAGCTTACCTCGATTAATCAATAAGTTGAAATATTTGAATATTTATTTGGTTGTGATCTTTCAAGAAAATATAATTCTCTTGAGTAAAAACTCTGATAGAGATAAAAGAAAATATGAGCTTATATATTTCTTGGGGATCATAACCCCTTTATATAGTTAATTTAAGAATTAGTTATTGTTTGTACTTATAATTATGCACTTAATCAAATTATAAATATAACTTTAATAATCTCTACAATTTTACTTTTCGTGACATTTCTAATGACTCATGACTTTATAACATAATTGATCACTTAATTTTAGGCCTGTAAATGAACTGAACGTTCAACGAACCGTTCATGAACCGTGCGGCGGGAAGTTCGTTTATGTGCGTTTATTTATTAAATGAACGAACATGAACAAGATTTTTTGTTCGTTTAATTAAATGAACAAACATGAACATAGGTTTCGTTCGTTCATTTAGGTTCGTGAACGTTCGGTTATGTTCGTTTGGTTATGTTCGTTTATGTTCGTTCGATTATGTTCGTTTATGTTCATTCATTTATGTTTAACCCAATCTTCTTAAATCAATTTTGGTGACCAATTTGTAAGTATCTTAAAAATATTAATCTAATATTCTGATGACCAACTCCATAATTAACCTAATTTTATTTGGAGATTAAATCCAATATGTTAACCTGTGAGGCACCTCGCTCTTATATTCATTTCCCCCTTTTTTCCCAAATCTTATGTTCACTGGAGAGTGGAGACGATCTCTGAAAGATTCAAAACAAGTTATATTATAGTGCAATATGAAGTTTTACATGTCTGTTTTCATCTTTCTCTGTTTTATTTGACTTAATAGTTGATATGTAAAGTTATTGTGGGTATCTTCACATCTAAAACTCAAGAAAACATAATACTTCTTTCTAGAAATAGATGGGAAGATAAAGGTAAAAATCGGAAGTATATGAGCATCAGTAAAAAGAAAAATATATAGAATTTGCCAGAAAACAAAACAAAGGTTTCTATGCAATTTCTGAAAAAGAGTGTAATAGCGGAAAATGATTGTTCATATGTAATCACGGAACACTAAGATAAATATTATAGCGTTAAATTAAAGTCGTGCGAATCATTTAATATCTTTAAAAGATCGATCGAAATATTTGATATCTTCAAACATTTCATCACTGCTAATAAGCTCTTACGCTATTTATCACTGTAGATTTGGTTGATTTGCATTGTCGACTATTTTTCATGAAAGAACAATGGAAGGTAGGGTCTCCAACGTTTATGTTCGTTTATGTTCGTGTTCATTTATGTTCGTGTTCGTTTATGTTCGTGTTCGTTTATGTTCGTTTATTTATTAAATGAACGAACATGAACAAATCATATTCCTTAATAAACGAACATGAACAAAAAAAATTTTGTTCGTTTATGTTCGTGTTCGTTTATGTTCGTTTATTTATTAAATGAACGAACATGAACATACCTTCGTTCGTGTGCGTTCGGTTCGTTTACAGGCCTACTTAATTTATGTCATATTTTATGATAACAATATACATTAAAACATGTGTCCATAATTATGGATTTTAATCCAACACTTTAGTCCTACATTTACAGCTTATTGTATTTTGATTTGGGAAATACAAAATCTCTTTAATTTTTTTAGAGTAAATTACAAGTTTAGTATCTAAATTATTACTTTTATTTTGTTTTGGTACCCAAATTTTATTTCTTTTAAATTCATACGTAATATTTAGTTTATGTTTCATTTTTGTACTTGTCGTTAAAAACTTAACGATAATGTTGACGTGTCACCATAAGATAATGGCACGTCATCAGTGAAAAATAAAATAAAAACTCTCATGTCAACAATTTATTTTTTAATTTTTTTAATTATGGATACCAAATTGAAATTGAAACTAAATGTTATGTATTGTATTAAAAAAAATTAAGTACTAAAACGAAACAAAATATTTAACTTGTAGTTTACTCAATCTTTTAACAATCTTGTACTAGTCTAAAAATCAAATTTGTAAATTATGACATGGGCAATTAGCTGACCCTATTCCTATATGTAATAGGGTAAGGGGGAGGTAGGATAGTAGGCTGCCCCCAATGTCAGGTTGAGAGCAGCTTCCGTGGAATATCTCCGTTATGAATTACCCTCAGTGGGACTTGATCCCACGACCACAAGATTAAAAGCCTTGTACTCTACCAACTGAGTTAGACGAGCAAATTCTAAATTATAACAGGGGCGAGGGACCCAATCTTTTAATAATTTATTGAAAGACTTGTATTAAATCAAACATTAATTACTCAAATTGCCCCAGATTGCCTCTAATATTAACATGAATACCATTTTCTTATGTGTCAATTACAGTTTCAAATTTCTCAGCTGGATAGTATACATGCTTTATGATGACTGGGAAATGGGCATTTTTTTTATGACAGCAAGCGGTCCATGCACACGTCAAATTAATCTTAAAGATGTTTGAATTTTTGGAACCACGTAAAGCATGTGTCTTCTTCAATTTTGCTTCTTCTCACAACAAACTGGTCCTGCAAGCGTTCCATGCACACATCAAATTAATCTTAAAAATGGTTGAAATTTAGGAACCACAAGAATGTCTCTTCTTCAGTTTTTTCTTCTTCTCACAACAAACTGGTCCCGCAAGCCGTCCATGTAGACGTTTAAATTAACTGAAAAAACGTGTTTTTTTTATATAAAACTTTGTCCAAAACTCTAGGAAAAGAAGTAGAGAAAAACCATAATAAACTTGACAACAAGCGGTCCATGCACACGTCAAATTCAATCTTAAAATGGGTTGACTTTTAGGAACCACAAACATGTTTCTTGTTCAGTTTTGCTTCTTCCCACAACAAACTGGTCCTGCAAGCGGTCCATGAACACGTTTAAGTTAACTGGAAAAATAAAATAAAAGACACGTTTATTCTGCACACGACCTAACTTGTTGTGACAGAACCGAACCTTTCTCGGTTTCCCTTTAACATATATATATATGTCTACTACGTGCAAAAGTCTCAGCACCTAACACTCAGTCACACGTCCATGGCACTACCGTCCTCTGCCGTAGCATTTTCGGTCCGAAGACGTAAACCGGAACTTGTTGCTCCTGCAAAGCTCACCCCTAATGACTGCAAACTGTTATCCGACATCGATGACCAAGAAAGTCTCCGGTTCAATATCCCGGTGATCCAATTTTTTGGGTGGAATCCTTCCATGCAAGGGAAGGACCCTGCTGCAGTTATTCGGGAGGCACTCGCACAAACTCTAGTGTTCTATTATCCACTTGCTGGTAGGTTAAGGGAAGGGCCTAACCGCAAGCTTATGGTAGATTGTACTGGCGAAGGTGCTTTGTATATTGAAGCCGATGCCGATGTTGCACTTAAGGATTTTGGGGATATAATCTGTCCACCATTTCCTTGCATTGATGAGCTCCTTTATGATGTTCCTAACCCGAATGAACTTTGAATAGACCACTGTTGATCATTCAGGTGACAAGGTTGAGATGCGGTGGTTTTATCTTTGCCATCAACGTTAGCCACATCTTAACCGACGCCAGTGGCATGATGCAATTGATTTTAGCCATGGCTGAGATAGCTCGTGGAGCAACCGCCCCTTCAGTACAACCTGTATGGGAGAGGCACCTTCTAAGTGCTAGAGATCCGCCACGAGTCTCGTTGTTCCATCGCGAGTACGACCGAGAAAAAGAAGACGCCATGCCCATCAGTACCAACACCCCATTGCAAAACATGGTCCACCGCTCCTTTTTCTTTGGCCCCAATGAACTTTCGTCCCTTCGCAAACTCTTGCCCTACCACCTTCGTCAATGTTCGAGGTTTGAACTCTTAGCAGCTTGTTTATGGCGTTGCCGAACAATTGCCCTAGAAACAGACCCTGATGAAGAGGTTCGCTTGCTATTCATGGTTAGTGCACGTCTAAAGTTAAACCCTCCTTTACCATCAGGGTATTACGGTAACGCCATCGTCTTTCCGGCTGCAATAACAACAGCTAGAAAACTCAGTGAAAAACCCATTAGGCTATGCAATAAAACTGGTGAGACAAGCCAAGAGAGCGTGACAGAAGAGTATGTGAGATCGGTGGCAGATTTAATGGTGATAAAGGGTCGACCCCATTATCCCATGGCGGGGAGTTGTTTGGTAACAGATGTAACACGAGCAGGGTTTGAAGATGTTGATTTTGGGTGGGGTAAAGCAGTGTACGGAGGGCTTGCAAAAGCTGGTTTGGGTGCTAAATTACACGGTGCATCACCATTGAGTATTTTAGTGGCAGTCAAGAATGAGAAAGGAGGGGATGGAATTGCCATGTCAATTTGTTTACCAGCCCCAGCAATGGAAGTATTTGTCAGGGAATTGGATATCTTATTAAAACAAGAGATGGTTGGGTTACAAACTAAACCGATCTTCATTTCATCCGGTTTGTAAAATAATGACCGATATAAAATTCAAGAATACTAATAATGACTGGTGTACTAAAATATTTTGAGCCACAATATTCTGAAAGAATAATAATTTCTAAGCTACGTTAGTAATTAGTATAGTGTCAAATATTAAGGATTTGACATAAAGATGTGATATTTTATCTAGGTTTCAAAAGCTATACTTCTTGTAATACATTTCAATGCAATAAGATAGTAATTGTTTTGATACAAAATTATTAGTACTTACATCTTACATTTAATAAAATCGAGTGTAATGCCTTGAATTTTCAAGTTGACGAGTGTGAGTTCTACGTACTCATGTGATTGTGTAATTAAAATCGTTGGCCAAATTTAAGCCTAATCGGATATGAATTTAGCTCCAAATAGCTAAATATAGGTACTCAAATTCACCTCAAAATATTGATTCTTCTATTAATCCTCAAAATATTGTGATCTATATGTTCCTATTGCAATTAGTAAAAGAAATCATTCCTATTTTAATCATCCAATTGCAAATTATTTATGTTATAATAAACTCTAGTCTCCAATGATCGTATGTTATTTGTGTCAAAATTATCGTATCTGTTTATTTCCAAATTGATGGATGGTAGCAATGTTAGAAATGGGTGCGTTGAAAAGGAATGTGACATGGAAAGTGATCTTCTGAAGGACCAAAAAGTTATTGTTGGCAAATGTGTTTTTATTGTAAAATGTAAAGTCGATGACAGTGTAGACATATTCAAGAATAAGCTTGTGGCTAATGGGTTAACTCAGATTTAGGGTAACAATTATGAACAAACCTTTGTTCCAGTAGCTAAAACTAACTCCATACCTATTTTATTGTCTCTTTTACTTAACTTTAGCTGGCGGCCAGTGCACCTAAGTAGATTGAAAATTGCCTTTTTCTCACTGGTGATTTGCAAAAACAAAGTTTGCAAACGTAAGAGATATTTATACGACCTCAAGCAATCTATAAGAGCATGTCTGAACCATTTCGAGAAAAATTGATGAAATATGAATACTATCATTTTTGTGGTAAGAGGTGGTGGCGGCATACCCCACCTAAGGGCCCCAGGATGTTTACGTAGTCTTTATAAAGGGACATGTGACAAAAATTATGTAGTGAGATGTGAGTGATTAAGAAGGAATTTATCCCTCTTATTATAATAGAGACATTTGTTGGTCCCTCAAAGATTGAGATTGATAAATACATGATCATGCACAATTGGGTTGATAGAGATAAATGTCATTTGTTTAGTCGATTCATTTGGGCATCGAGAAACTGAAGACAGAGCGATATAAGGTTAACATTTTCTATGCCTTATATTCTATCAAGATATCGTGAGATAAAAAGATTGTGACATAAGTTGCATTAAGGTTGTCTCGGATCATGAGCTTTTCAGTAACTTGGGTAGTCATAATGTCTTGCTAGAGGTCACTTATGACATGTATGATCAAATGAAATTGTATCTATTATCAATGTTAATAAAATCTATAGAATCAAACACTAAAAATGAATAAAAATGGTTGTGTTTATTACTTTCAATAATAATTCAAGATAATGAGATTATTTTAAATTGTAATGTAAAAGATTATTTATCTGAATTTAACTTAAAGAAGTTAAACTCGTAAGCTTTTAATAGGATAATTTATATATTATTATTTCTTTATTTGATTCAGAAATAATATTAAATAAACAATGATTTTTAAAAAAGTTGGTTCAAGTAGTAAGCAACTTGATATCGCTTAAGTAAGGTATCGAGTTTGAGTCCTTGTGTATGCAGCAAATCTAAATTGGGAGACTCACCCACCAAAGCCAGGTGTGCGGCGCAAGTCAGTATGAATGATCTCCTGATATCACATAACATCAGGTAGACCATGAAGGGAGAAGTCTGGTATCTTATAAAATCAGATATTCCCACTTAACTAAACTGTTGTCTTGGTATCACATATCTTCAAGCCAAGCTTTTCTGATAACTGTAGTACTGGACTGATGCAACTATACATTTGTATCTAAGGTAAGGTCCAAAGGCCACACAACACTGACACAACTAACCCACTCCTCGCGACTGTTTGGGTCTCGGGCCCTAGTTAGCCCCTAAAGTGCCTTACGCATTGACAATGCCCTACTAGGGAAACTAAGGTAACCTGGCTATACCCAGTATAGTGGGACTGACTAAAGTGAGGTTATCCTCTCACTAGCTGCTATCTTGCTCGTTCTCTCACCTTGAACGTTATGTGAAGGCTTATTAATCTGCTACTGTTGTTACTATTAAGCTAATCTATTTTGGTCGTTCGTTACTTAAGGGCATTCTAGTAACTTGACTTAAGAGAGTCTCTAAGAGTTTTGTGATTCAATGACGATTACTGAGTTTGATGATCACTAGCTATACTATACATAGCTTCATACCTGACTCAGGTTCAACTCTGAGTAGCAACGTTCTATTCGATCTTATCGAGCTTCCCTTCAATACTCCTTTTGAATTGAAAGGGACAACTTACTCTTCCTGATTTCACTGACGTTCTTAAAGTCCATACCTTTCGCTATTAACAAATTTAACTTATTCACTTGTCTGTACATCCATTGCAATCATCATCGTTCTCAACTATTCGTATATGTACTCGATTTAATATATTTTGATGTGTTACGCTTAGTAAGTTACATCTATTATAACCCACTTCTATGATTGTTTCTAGGTATGTTTGGTCATTTATGTCCCTCATAGACCAAGTCTTACTATTAGCTCTTGCGGGCTTTAAACGGGTTAAAATAGACCATCCAAAGTGAGTAGTATCAATACTCTACTTGCAGTATCGATACCCTAGGGTCAAGTTTCGATACCCCCATGAGTATCGGTTTGTCAATTAATCTAAGTATAACTAAAATACTCAGTTTATCAAATCCATAAATGTCACAGAAACATGCTTTAAACAAAAACGACATAATTGTAACTCGTATTGTCCATATTGAATTCTTCTTAGGAAGATATTATTCCTTATCTTTTACTAATAATATTCAGATATGAGATAAATCTTAGAGAACATCAATGTATCCTTTAACGGATAAAAAGATCATCGATTCTCGGAATAAGATATTTATTCTTCACTGTTATCTTATTTAATTAACGATAATCCATGCATAATTACATAGACTCGTCTTTCTTTTTCTCAAATAACACTGGTGTGTCTCAGATGACATGCCTGGTCTTGTAAATATTGGATATTTACAATTCTAATAACAATGCCTTTTAAGCCTTTTTGGGCTCAATCTAAGCCATTCAATACGAGGTATTAGAAATAAACGTAGTACCGGATAACACCTCTATTTTAATTTATACATCTTAACTAGAGGTAATCCAGGTGACTTTTGTGGATACACATTTGGGTACTCTAAAATAGTTGGAACATCTTATGATTTAACTATGAAAGTCTGAGTATCCCCCTCATTTACTAAGAAGGCTTGACAACCTTAAAACAATAATTTTATAATAGTTACTACTAAAATCACATTAAGAAACAAATTTACACTTTTTCCCTACTACAAATATCTCGAAACTTTTCGTATTCTTTAAGATCAATCGCTTTAAGCGATAATTCATTGTAGCATGCTGGGAGAAAACTAAGCCATACCAAAATTACCTTAGATTCCTCATAAGGTAACTCTGTCAAGTTTGTCAAAAGTTAACACTTTGAATCTTTAACGGATAGTTACTGTCTACAAATACGACTCACCCTCGCACTCTTAGCCTAAAGGGTTATTGCAAACATGTCATTTAGGATCAATTCTAACATAATGTTCCATTCTTTAATCCATATATTATACTTATGTATGAACCAGGGTTTCCTTAAACTTACATTGGCCCTTCCTATTGTGTCAATGCATCATCTTAATTGGATTAAACCTGAGAATTATGGTTAACTACATTACTATCACTACTCGTTTACTCTTGAACCTCCTGCTCAGTCAATTACTTCAAACCCTCGATTACACACATCTTAGACATACACTACATTTATTCACCTTTATAAGTAAGGAGTGACATCAATCGAACCTTACAATCACCAAATCAGTAACAATGACATCCTAGTGGCATGTATACACTTTTTAACTCAAAACAAGCTCGATTCAGTCATAGAATCGACTAAATCTGTAACTCTGATACCAATAAATGTGCCTGTAAACGTGTACTATTACAAGTTAAAGACGTCACAAAAATTATTCAAAAACATTACTTAACCCAAAATGGGTAAAATTTTGTTTCTTTCACAAGTTTCCAAATTATAACAATTATTATAAATAATTAATCAGAGAAAAACAAACTATAATATTATGACTTCTATTTCAAATCTGGTTTCCAAGGTGTAACATGCAATTTTGCTCTGTTTCATATGATAAATAAAACTCTCTGGTCGTTAAAATCGAATTAATTAATATATAAAACGTAATTTAATATAATAATATTTTATCCATATGACAAATTCATTTTGTAGACATTTATTACTTGTATACATACCTGCTAGAAAATTTAAAACATAATAGGATGTCATCATTGTTACCTATAAATATTCCTTGGTGATTAATCCCGAGTTCCACTCATTACTCTACTCACTATCTTCTACCTAAACGTGAAAATCATCACACGCTAAGATACACTTAGTGAGGCAATAATAAATTTATTCTAGGTAGTGCAACACATAAATGTAAACAATAATATAATATTCAATGCATTATGATCACTTTACATGTAATCTCAATCATGCTGCTAATATTAACATGATATGAATCACATATAAAATTCCTTACCAATATACTTTCCATTTATTCCATAAGCTCAATAGCATATTCACATGTTTATCATTTATTAACCAATAAACCATAGCCCAAAATATAAACCTATGAGGACCCCGATATTTGAGTCAAATATGCACCGAAGTTCTAAACCAATATGACACGGGAGGTCATGTCCGCCATTAGCACTAGGTATCCTTTAATACTGACCTGCACTAGGTATCCTTTGGTACGATCCCAAATATGACACAGAAGGTCGTGCCCACCATCAACACTAGGTATCCAATAGTACGACCTGATATGGAGTTGCTAGACTCTATGGCATGCCATCAATACCATCGACCCTCAATGACATAGTTGGGTATATAGTCTATATTTATTTAATCCATCCATGACAAAGTATATTAATACAATCTAACATTGGGCAGTTCATACCCACAATAACATTCATGATAAATATCATATATATATTCATGATAAACATCATATATAATAACCAGTTATCAATGCATTTTATATTCAACCTTTGACATATTTAGAATATGTCAAATGTATGATAAATGACATAAATATCATGTCAATATAAATAAGGTAGACTTATCGCAAGTCCTACTCGATGATGTATAAAACATCTATGTATAATGTTATGCATAAATTGAACTCACTTTGACATTATATACAAGTCAAAATATAAGCCTCCCTAAGCTTTAACTTGATCATTTTCTTTCGATTTGGTTCTATCCCAAATCTATCATAATTTCATGTTCTGGAAGTTTGCACTACCTTCAAAGAAATATTAATCTGAATTAATCTACACATTAAAAAAAATATTCCATTTATACCACTGGAAACAGACTTGAATACGAATATAACCATAAAAGTAACTTATTCTAGTTCAATTTATACAATTTATAGTGATTTTTCAATTTTGACTTACAAAAGCTATTTTAAGCAGAATCTGTTGCCCTGTTTTCTGACCTATCCTTGATGAAAATTCATATATTTTTGTATACATTTTGAAATCAGTATCCGTTTATTTTAAACAAAACTAGACTGATGTATGAATCCAATGGTATAAAATTATTCTCTAATCATTTTTTTTAGAATTTATGATGATTTTCTAAACTTATTGTTCATATCACAAATCTTGGCAAATTTCACTAATTTGCATTTTTATCTTTTGAGCCAAAAATGCTTGGAAACTCGACTTTAAAGTGCGAAAAAATCTAGTGTATTTTTGAAAATGTTCGACTAAGTTGGAAAACATTTAAAACATATTTTTCAAGTTAATTTGGACTTTGAATTATTTTAGATAAAGTTTTGAGAAATTTGATTAAGTCCAATATCAAAATTTTACAAATTATTATATCAAAATCATAATTTAACAACGTCCCTCCATCATTGTGCATATTGTCGAAAGCTCTTATTACGCTTCATATCCATGTTTTGAATTGTTGTTCGATAAGGGGTCATATCATTCATGTACTTGCATTAACCTAAAAAGGCATGAGCTAAATCCTTCCAAGAATGAATTTGGCTAGGTCTTACTTGATTATACCATTTACAAACGAGTTATGTCAGACTATCTTGAAAATAGTGGATCAATAACTTCTCATTCTTCACATGGCTGACCATTCATCAACAAAACATGGTGATGTGTGATGAAGGGAAAGTGGTCCTATAATACTTCTCGAAGTCAAGAACTTTAAACTTTGACGGAAGGACCAGGTCGGGGACCAGACTCATTTATTTGGCATCAAACCCATAGAACGCCTCAACCTTCTATGTAGATTTTATCTTTTCTTCTAAATTCTTTAGTTGCTAGATATGGTCATCGTTTGATCTACCCCTTTTAGAGATCTCGTTCAAATCTGGGACATCATCATCAGTGTGAAAGTCCCTTGGCTCTACCCCTGGTAGCAAGGTAGTTAATGTTAATAAAAGTTCTTGCCTGATGTTGAGTGTCGCAACTGGCCATTTCATGGGAAAAAACCGACTAGTTACGACGATAGGTTTTAAAAAAGATTTTTGTGAAAATATGGAGTTGCCACCAATCATTTTTAAGATGAGATTGGAACACTAAAAATCGAGTCATTTTAATAAAATATTTTTTGTTTTACTAAAATATCGATATTTTGGTCTGCGAAATTAGAAATCATGTTCAGGTGTCAATTTGTCAAAACCAATAAGGAATACATCCAAGCACAAGTGGAAGTTTTGTTATTAATCCAGATAAATAAATATTGCCTCATTAATTTAGAAATCATGATGCAGGGTTTTGAAAAAGATGTTGATTGACTTCGGCAATCAACAGTGGTCACCCTCGGGCATAATGCGAAAGATATACTATTAACCCCTAATAAACGAACATTGCCTTGATTTGAAATCAAATTATGCAGTCAAACAATCAATTATTGATCTAATTTATGCTAAGTGAATTAATTAAGGTTCCCCTCTGATTTTAGTGTCAAATTATGTTTTTTTAAAGGACCTAAAAGATTAAACGTAGGCTCTAATATTAAAACCTAGCAAATTTTAACAATTTTTTGGATCAAATAATTAATTTAGAACCTTGAGCATAAAAGCGATGACAAAATTAAAAATTCGCCTAAATTAAACAAAATGTAAAAACTAATAGAAAATTTAATCTAAAGATTTTAATCTAAAATTCATATATTTTAGGGTTAAAACGTAAAGATACAAACATAAATTAAAATATAAAAAAAATATTGAAATATATACATTTTTTATAAGATAACAATTTGCTATTCAAAATAATAAATATGAATCATAGGAAATACATAATACATACACATATAACATACATATAAATTATAAAGACTTTTTTAACGCATAACAATAACAACAACATATGTAATCATATGAGTACATGTATAATGTACGTACACATTTAATGAGAAAGGATAAAAAAACTATACATTGGACATAACATATATACGTATATATTTATAAATAATATGGTACATAGTAACGTATACGTATAGCAAGTGACCAACATACAATCACACAAAATTACAGTCCAAAATTCAAAATACAGAAACTACCAGGACAGAAATGTAAACAATGGCAAGAAGATCAAAATGTAAATAAATTGAAAGTAAAGGGCACTGAATAAAAACTTGCAAAAGTTAAATGCTAGAATCTAAGAGGAATAAACGACTAACATAAAATTAAGAAAAATATAGCGCCCAAATTAAAAAGAAAAAGAAAAAAATTTATAGAGCACAAAAATTCAAATTGAAATTGTAGAAGAAATGCTTAATACAAAAATAAATGTCCAACCTATAACATCCATTTCCCTGTACAATCTCGAACACGATTCGTAGATGTCACATAACTTTTAAAACATTTCCATATATAAAAATTAGTAAAAATTTTGTTTCTTTAAATAAAACAGTTTAATTTTATAATATTAAAAACATCCATTATATGTAAAATAGTGTTTAAGTCCATCACGTAGTAGTTTAAGTTTAAATATAATATAATGCTACAACCATATATCAAATACCATACCAGAACATCATAATATAACCAATTCATTCCAATTAGTAATATCAAAATAAACATCTAGAGATGTCATACTGTTACGGATGAGGCAACCCTTGATAATTGATAACAGCTACACTCCTTACTTCGATCGTACGCTATTACCTATGCGTGAAACAATCACACGCTAAGTACTCACTTAGTGAGGTATAATAAAGTAAGCAAGACATTTTAAAACATAACTATATCAATAAAGATCAAATACGATTTGAAACCGTATAATATATATACACTTAAAACTGACTTGATAAGCCAAGTTTCCGTCAAATAACCTACGAAATATTATTTTCATATGCATAGCATACTATCAATCGATGTATTCAAAAAACCATTCACATCCCAATGTATGAAAAATGAGAAGGTAAGTTACCCAATAAGCACCTAAGTGCTGCAATAACGTATAGGTATTGTGGTACACAACAACACTATACTAACCATTTCTAGAGTAGTAATCCCGTACGTCTACCATCCTTTCACACAAAAGTACCGAAAGTACGCAAATGTGCTAATATGATTAAGCAACAAATGTATTTAAACAAAATCGATCTATAGCCATCATGCACCAAATATGCCAATTACATACATAGCGCTTCAGTACACAAAGTACTACTACAATTCCACCTAATTTATAGTATTACCATTGCACCTATAACTCTCCATGTACATACAATAGGCTTTAAAATCCAAATCGCAGGTTAAACATTTATTCCAAATCAAAAATAAATGATAATTTGTGTGAAACACATCCATTCGTTTTAGGCAGTTCATACCCTAAAATCATTTGTAAAATCATTTTCATAAACTTTATGAAAATATTTATATATCAACATACATTCAAAACATATTTAATAAAAATACTCAAGGTTGACTTATCGCAAGTCATCCTCATATCATATAGGTACATAATAAATGCACTCACCTGGTATGCCTCACTATTATGCCTTACTGTCAATATCTGATTGCTCTTGAACTTTTTCCTTGTCTTTCACTTTGTTTGTATCTCGAGTTTGTTCACAATCTATACAAGCATCCATACTAGCACATACAAATATAAAAATTACTTGTTAGGATTCATACTAACATTTTATACATAATAATAATACTAAAAAAATACTATTATTTACGAATTCTTCTAAAAATACTAAATTTTCCTTTTTACTCATAATAGGCCCTTTTCATTAATTCTTCAATTCAATGCCTAAATAATCCCAATAAATTCCCAAAATTTAATTTCCAACCCAATACCATAATTACCATTTAAGTCACTAACGTTTCTAATATTTGCCATTTTATACTTAAACTTTGCCAACTTTCCAAAATGGTCAAATTTCACATTCTAATCTTAATTTCAACACTCAAACAGTAATTTCCATCAATGTAAATAAACTATTTAGTAATTACCCATTTAACCCATAACTTTTCAAAATTATTGAATAGGTCCCCCAACTTTTGAAAAATTATAAAATGGCCTAAAAATTTTCTAAGGCTTGTAGAACCTTCCAAATATCATTTCTAGTCCTCATGAAATTTTTCATAAATTTCCCCCAGCTTTTTCATAAAGGTCGAATGCTTTAGGGGTGTAAATATCATGATTTTCACTTGTTTCAAGCATGAAATCAACCTCTATTAAACATTTCAAGCCCTATACAATCAAACCCCTAAATTAATTTCATCAAAACATAACTTTCCTCCTAGGTTAGGGTTTGACCGAAACTTCCTAAGCTCATATGGTCATGTACAAGTGATTTTAATCATCAATCATGCTTGAAAATGATTCTACAACCTCAAAAACATCTAAATCCTTCATCAAATCATGAAAACCTAATATGAACCTAAACCCTAGAATTTGGGATCTTTTAATACAAACCAAATTAGCATGCAATAATGATACCAAATGATAGTTTTTTCGAATATAACAATTTTTATTTCACATCTTAACCCAAAATCCAAAGAAAATTGTTTAAAAATGAGAAATAAAATTTCTCTTACTTAGGGTTTGGGGTACATGACCAAGAGCTAAAAAATTCACCAAGCTTTCATGAAATTTCTAAGTAATTTCATGTTAATTTACCTTATATTTAAGCTTAAGTTAATTTAATATTCAATTAATGAGAAATGTCCATTTTGCCTTTAATGAAACTTGATATTTACCTTAATACCAAGCCACATAACATTTATATTTTTCTAAAGTCAAAGATGAACAAAATAATTCACCCTTTACAACTTTGCCCATGCAAACTTTCCAAAATTTCAATCTTGCCATTTTTCATCCAACGGTCCAAATTAAACATGACAATAATTCCTCAAATCCAATGGTCAATATTATTTTTCATCATTTAAACATGTGGAAATAATATTTTTAAGCTTAATTTATCATCTTTCAAATTTCCCTTGATGAGTGTTCAGAATCGTTAATATTTCCTCGTTATTTCTTCGATCTTATGGATTTATTGCTGCTGATTCAGTTGTGTTATGCTTATTTTTGTGCAGGGTCTTACTTTCCAGAATTAGTGATAAAACGAGTTCATTCTATATTTTTTTATTATTTGGTCATGGCTGGATACATGGGCACGACTCTGGCCACGATGCAGTCTGACATGGCAGTTTCTAAAAAGTCCAGTCAGCGGCGATTTTAGAAGATCTACTCAGTGCGCCTTCTGGAAGATGGACGAGCAAAGTTGCATTAGGAGACTAGTTTAAAGTTTGAATTTAGAAAAAAAAACAATTATCTTTAGGATTATTTTATTTTAATTTCTTTGTTTATCATTAGCCTTTGAGATGCTATAAATAGCCTCTTAGGATAAGCCTAAAGACACAACTCAGATTACAATTTTCTTATTCTTTATAGTTTTATTAAAGTTTTCTCTTTTATTTTACTTTTCAAGTTTTTCAATTTTTTTTCTTTTTATTTTCAAGCTTTGTTTTTAAATATGATAAGTTTTCTTTTTATATCTTCGGAATCTCTCTCTCAAACTCTGCGCCTTATCTTTTCAAAATCAAAACAATTTTCGAAATCAAAGATAAACTTTGGTCTAGATTGTTGTTGCGATTAAACGTGTGGGAGGAAGATTCGGCTTATTGAAAGCACATTCGACTTCCTGGGAACACACTTGGCGAGATAGCGTCGCCAAGAGGGAATTGATATCGGAATTGATGGTTATAGAAGCAACAATCCGAGTCAGTCACAATGAACTTAAACGTTAATTGATCTACAACAATTGATGTTGATTAGATCAATTTTCGAAGCCAGAATCAAAGATTGCCTTGGGTATTTGATATACAAAATAGAGTCACGGGGATAGCCCTTGTAGACAAAGTAACCGACGTGAATTCTGAAGGGAAAATCTAATTCAATGATCTAAAGGAAATTGAGTCAAAGCAAAGTTTGAGGCTGTTTTTACCATATCCATTTACAATCTTTATTTTCTTAATTTTTTTACTTTAATTACCTTTTATTTAAACTCTTTATTACTTAATCACTTTTTACCAAAACCCTTTATTACTACTTTCACACCTGGCTTAAACAAATAGAACAAAAATTTATAACTTTCCAAGTCCCTGTGGAATCGGCCCTTACTTCTCTTTACTACACATTTTCTTCATTTATCAATTGAGAAGAAGGAATTTATTTTGACATCGAAAATGACAGTTGTCAAATTGGCACCATTGTCGGGGACTTCGCCAAAGTTACTAATTTTTTGTTTGCTTTTGATTTATGACCAGGACTAATCTGGGCGTATTAGTAGAGTACGACCCGGAGATCAAAACCAGAGCTAGGAGACTTCACGCATAGACACTTTGTGAAAGAATGAGACACTAATCAAATCCAGAAGAATAATCAAATTCAGGTGAATCCGTTAACACATAACCAATTTTGATGGACGATCTTACTATCAGAGAGTTAGCCGCGACACCTACTAATCAAGAGCCTTTGTTCATTGATTTTCCCCAATGTGAAACTTCATACCAGTTAAAAATTGGCCTTATTCATCTCCTCCCTACATTTTGCAGATTGCCAAACGAGAATTCACACAAACATCTCACGAAATTTCACATGGTCTGCTCTAGTATGAGACTACAGGGAGTAACCGAGGACCAAATCAAACTTAGAGCTTTTGTTTTTTTCCTTAGGCAATTCGGCTAATAAATCTTTATTTTATCTACTCACTAATTCTATTGCTACATGGGCTCAAATGACTCATCTTTTTCTTAACAGATTTTTCCCTGCGGCGAAAGTAAGTGAACTACGAAGAAGAATGCTTGGAATCAAGCAGCTTGATGGAGAGTCACTCTACGACTACTAGGAGCGGTTTAAAAAGTTATGTTCTAGTTGCCCACAACATGGGTTAACTGAACAAACACTCCTTCAATACTTCTATGAAGGATTAACTCCTTGGAAATGAAGATGATCGATGCTGCCAGCGGCAGAGCCTTGGTGAATATGACTCCTACTAAGGCTAGGGACTTAATTTTCACAATGGTCTCAAATTCTCAACAGTTTCGTATAAATAATGAACCTCCTCTAAGGGATCATGAGATAAGTTCATCTTCCTTAGAAAATAAGATAGATAAGTTAACTGAAGTCATCAACTCTCTTGTTGCAGGAAAGACATGACCAAACAAATTATGTGGAATATGTGCATTACCTGATCATCCAACAGAAGATTTCCCACTGATCCAAGATGACGCAACATCTCAAGTCAATGCAGTCAGAAACTTTCCAGGACCTCCCCAAAGAACTTATAATCCCTACAGAAATACTTACAACCCAAGATGGAGGGATCATATGAACTTCAGTTATCCTCATAACTCAACACCCCTCCACCACCACAACAGACGCAAAAGAAATCATTAGAGTTGATTGTTGAGAGGTTAGCACTTTCCCAAGAAAAATTCCAGAATCGTATTGAAGCCCATTTACAAGAGATAGACAAAAAGATGAGCCAACTGGCTCAAACCGTAGGCCGCTTGGAGTTACAAGGTAAGTTTCCTTCTAAAATCAAGGTAAACCCAAGGGAGAATATCAGCGCCATCACTCTTTGGAGTGGTACAGTAGTAGTGTCACCTGTTCTATCAGACGAAGCAATCCAAAAAAAGAAGAAGACTGATGATTCAAGATCCCAGAAAAATAATGACAAAGAACAAATGGACGATCCAACGTCATCTCCTTATGATGTACCACCACATTTTCTATCGAGGTTAGTTAAAAGGGATAAACAAGTTGAGGAAAAGGAAATACTAGACATACTTTAAAAGGTGGAAGTTAACATACCTCTCCTTGAGGTTACGGAAGGTTCCAAGGTATGCCTGGTGTCGTGACCGCCTTTCGGTTGGGCCCCGGAATTGGGCTTCGACTTAGGAAAATGTGGATTGGATTCGCCACCGACCACTTTAAAACGAATTTAGGTGGGTCGGACACCATCTTACCTGATCTGCGTTGTACCAGAAACGTGTCGGGTTCGGGAGTCGGTTACGGTCAAGGAAGGATTAGCACCCTTGAACCGCCCTTTCGGTACCAATTAATTTATTGGTTGTCTTTACTTGCGAAAATTAAAATTTAACTTGAAATTAAAAAAAAAACGATTCAAATTATTTACCCTTGATTGATTGGAATTACTACTGAAAAAAATAAAAAATAATTGATTCAAACATACCCAATTTCAACAACATGCATCAAACTTGTTATTCAAATTAAGACTAAAAGAGATATGATTAATCACCAAATTATTTCCTTGAAGTCTAATTATGAATAATGATAATTAATGAGAGTGTCTAGGTGTCGAAACTAAGGCCAATTAAAATTAATTAATAAGTAATGTGAGTTTAGTAACAATAATTATCTAAATTTACAAAGCAATTAATCAATTAACAAAACGCTCCGAAAATTCCGATCTAATTACT
This sequence comes from Hibiscus syriacus, assembly GCF_006381635.1. Classification (NCBI taxonomy): domain Eukaryota; kingdom Viridiplantae; phylum Streptophyta; class Magnoliopsida; order Malvales; family Malvaceae; genus Hibiscus; species Hibiscus syriacus. The sequence continues at coordinate 261,390 of NW_024063520.1, read as the reverse complement.
AATAATTTATTAATCAAACATGGACATTTATCACGCTAATTACTATTTCATTAAACAGTCAACACCCTAATTAGCCAAATCATAACCAACCAAAACAGTACAGGGCAATTAATGATCACAGTTTGCATGCAAGCAATCTAAGAAATATAACAACACCTAATCATGGAGTCAAGGCAAAATTAATCAAATTAACATTAGTATATGTTTTAATTAAATCAATTAATGCCAAAGCCAACACATGGAAATTAAGGTATGCTAAATGTGCAAAGGGAAAGCTGCCACGTTCATTTACAGCTTACTGACCATGAAATTTAATTATTGAGCCATACATAATCCAAGCAAGGAAACCAGGCCATTCAAAACACCCTAAACCACCTGTCATAACTCCACCATGAATCTTCACCTCACAAAGGTTGCTAATTACAACAAGCAAATGACGTCACACGTGTAAACATCCATACACAAAAGGACAGAATCTATAACAAGACAAACCAAATCACCAATGTACAAACATAACCAGCCAACCAGGTATGGGCTAAAGACAAACAAGAGTATGCGGCACCAAGTTGTTTGCATTTGATAACTCTACAGAAACGATACTGCGAAGATTACCAAGAAATACTCACAACAGAGCTTTTCCCGCACTGGATTACAAATTTACCTGCAATCAACACTTGACGGAGATCTTGCGGTCACTTTGAGGCCTCTTGAACTTCTTGACACGCTTCTTCACGATCTTCTTGGACAGCAGGGGGACTGCCATTTTTTCCTTGTGGAAACGAGAGTAGAGCTTCTTGTTCTCGAGAAGGATGGTGACAATCTCGGCGGAGGAGGCGTTGGAAGGGTCCATTTTCGTCTTGATTAGCGCTGACATCAGATCGAGCGGTGAAACTTTCATGGAACCTGAAGAGGAAAGGGAAGGCTCCATTGTCGTTGTTACTGAAGAATCGCCCCTCGGTTTTTCCCCCCCAAAAATCCTCCTCTGCCTGTATGTGTTTACACGCTTTTTTATAGTAGAAAAAAGTGTTAGAATCCGAGTAGAACTCTCAACTTATTTCTGCTTGTTTGTTGATGTTGGGTGCCAAGATTTTCGGCGGTGGTTGCGTGAGTGGGTTGAGGAGTCCCATTGAAACACAACTTTGATGGTTTCGTGAAAACCGGCTGGTTGTGCGGTTCGTGTGGAAGAAAACTAGTGTCTACACCTGGTTTTTGAAGGACCTCTTTACTAAAAAAGGGATACTTAATGGGGTTGAGAAAGTGAATTTAGGAGAGCACGTCTCAACCATTTTCCAACAAAAGTTACCACTTAAACTAAAAGACCAAGGTATGTTCACAATACCCTGTAAAATTGGTAAAGTTGAGATAAAACGAGCCATGTGCAATCTTGGCGTATCAATTAATGTAATGCCTCTATCTGTTTACAAAATGATCATTAACGAGCCTTTGAAGGACATAAAGATCTCAATATAGCTTGTCGATAGATCGGTAATCTATCCGGAAGGACTCTTAGATAATGTAATGGTGGAGGTAAATGACTTGATGTTTCCCGCTGATTTTTATATAATCGACATAGAGAATGATCGCACAAGCACGTCCTCTGATATCCTGCTGGGGGGCCTTTTCCTAATCACTGCATACACGAAAATCAACTTAAGAAGCGGAATTTTAACTATGGAATTTGATGGTGAGATCGTTAAGTTTAACGTGTATAAGGTAATGATATATCCTGATAAAGTGGAAAGCCTAAATTCTATTGATATAATTGATCCTTTGGCTGATGAAATTTTAAGGACTAATTTTTCCTTTGATCTATGCAGGGAGCTAGAAGATCATGATGAGAACATGTATTCTGATTATGCCGAATTGAATTTGATTTCTTCTAAGTCTAAAATTTTACCCTCTATTTTGAAGGCGCTCAAAGTTGAACTGAAACCATTGCCGGATCACTTGAAATACGCCTTTCTCAGAGCAAATAACACTATGCCAATAATCATATCAACAGAATTATCCGAGGAGGAGGAAAAGGACTTAATCACGGTTTTGCGTCAACACAAGGAGGCTATAGGATGGACCATCGCTGACATAAAAGAGTTGAGTCCATTAACTTGTATGCATAAAATTAAAACCGAAGAAGGCACAAAACCAACACGTGAAGGTCAACGCTAGCTAAATCCGGTAATGATGGAAGTGGTAAAAAAAGAGATACAAAAACTCCTTGATGTAGATATCATATATCCAATTTCAGATAGTAAATGGGTAAGTCTGATACATGTAGTTCCTAAAAAAATAGGAGTTACTGTGATCGAAAATTCTAAAGGAGAATTTGTACCAACACGAGTTTAGAATGGATGGAGAGTTTGCATCGATTACATGAAGTTGAATTCTTTAAATCGAAAAAACCATTTTCCTCTTCCATTCATAGGTCAAATGATACAACGATTAGTCGGTAAATCTCACTATTGTTGTCTTGATGACTTTTCAGGTTTCTTCCAAATTATAGCAGCACCTGAAGATCAAGAAAAGATGACATTCACATGCCCATTCGACATCTTCGCTTATCGATTTATGCCTTTTAGACTTTGCAATGCACCTGCCATATTCCAAAGGTGTATGATTAGTATTTTTTCTAATTTTATTGAGAAAGGTATTGAAGTCTTCATGGATGACTTCACTATTTACGATAATTTATTCAATGAGTATCTATTAAAAGTGAAAAATGTGTTGCATCAGTGCCTAGAATTCAACCTAGTTTTGAATTACGAAAAGTGTCATTTTATGGTTGATAAAGGTTTAATTCTAGGCCATATTGTTTCTTCTAAAAAAATTACGGTAGATAAGGCAAAAACCAATATAATACGTTGAATTCCTTACCCCACTATGGTGAGGGAAATTCGTTCTTTCTTTGGTCATACAGTTTTTTACCATAGATTCGTTAAGGATTTCTCCAAGGTGGCACAACCATTATGCGAGCTACTACAGAGGGATAAAGCCTTTAATTTCGACCAACAATGCCAAGAATCAATCGACGTTTTAAAGGAAAAGTTGGTTTCGGCACCCATAGTCCAACCGCCAAATTAGGATTTTCCCTTCGAAGTTGCTTCGGATGGAAGTGTTAGATTCGTGCTCGGACAGAAGATCGAGCAAGAGCCTCACGTTATCGCCTATGCGTCTTGTACCTTAGATTCCGCAAAATGGAATTATTTAACAACCAAAAAAGAATTATTTGCTATTATTTTTGCATTAGATAAGTTTAGATCATATCTTCTTGGCACTAAAGTTATTGTTTTCTCTGATCATGCAGCCTTGAAGTACTTGCTCAGCAAAAAAGAGGCAAAGCCATGACTAATCCGTTGGATCTTACTACTCCAAGAATTTGATTTGGAAATCAAGGATAAGAAAAGATGTGAGAACTTGGTGGCCGATCACTTAAGTCAGCTTTCAATCTCTACAATTAATCCACTCGTTCGTGAGGAATTCCCGGAGGAAAGCTTGATAATGGCACAGAAGTCAATGTCATGGTTCGCAGATATAGTTAATTACTTAGCTACAGGTAAATTACCATATGATTTGATGAGAGTCGAAGTAAATCGTATTAAAAGAGAATCTCATTTCTTCATTTGGGATGATTCATATCTTTGGAAGCATTGTTCAGACCAGGTAGTTCGACGATGTGTTCTTGAAAGTGAGGTAAGCTCGATTTTAAATTTTTGTCACTCTTATTCATGTGGTGGACATTTCGAAACGAAGCGGACTGCTCATAAAATTTTGGAATGCGGATTCTTTTGGCCTCATATTTTCCATGATGCTTACTTATTTTGCAAGTCCTGTGATAATTGTCAACGTGTAGGTAATTTGACTCGAAGAAACGAAATGTCTCTTAATCCTATTCATATATGCAAATATTTGATATTTGGGGGCTTGACTTTTGTTTTTTCTTTCGGCAATTGCTATATAATTCTTGCGGTTAACTATGTTTCGAAGTGGGTAGAAGCTAAAGCCACTCTAAACAACGAATGCTAAAACTACTGTTCAATTTATAAGTGACCGTGGCACACACTTCATCAACCGGGTAATTGATGCACTTATGAAGAAACATGGAGTAAATCACCAGATTTCCATAGTTATCATCCATAAACGAATTGAAAAGTAGAAATTTCAAACTGTGAAGTAAAGATGATTCTTGAGAAAATAGTCAAGCCAAATCTCAAGAATTAGAGCTCGAAATTGATTGGCACTTTGTGGGCTTATCGAACTACATATAAAGGACCTATCAGCATGTCGCCATATCGCCTTATATTCGGTAAGCCATGTCAATTACCTGTCGAGCTTGAACACAAGGCATATTGGGCCATAAAAAAATGCCATATAGAGTTGGAAGTGGTTGGTGAAACATGAAAGTCACAAATACAGGAGCTTGAGGAAATCTGGAGAGATGCTTACGACAACGCCAAGATATATAAGGACAAAACAAAAAAAATTCATGATCGAAAAATTATTTTTAAATCTTTTTCTGTCGGAAAGAAAGTTCATTTTTTTTAATTCAAAGTTAAAACTTTTTGCAGGTAAATTTCGATCAAAGAGGAGCGGACATTACACGGTAATTGAATTTTTTTTTCATGGCTCAGTCGAACTTGAAGATGGTTCGGGTACCCGATTTAAAGTCAATGAACACAGGATTAAACCGTATTATGTGAATAGTTAAGCTTGTCTAATTGAAGATATAAACTTAGAAGAACCTATAGTCTGAATCAGGTCATCGAACTAACGACGTTAAACAAAAGCGCTTCATGAGAGGCAACCCATTGTTTTTAATTCTGTTACATTTTAAATTTAGTTTTAATTTTTTATTTTGATTAAGCACATTTCATTTCATTTTTATTTTTTATTATTATTTTGTAGGAACTAAATGTTTTTCAAACTTAAACAAAGAAGAATTGAGAGATTATCATCCGAACAATGTCAAATTCACACCCTAGGAGCATGTAATGGCGTACAAAGCAGGTAGTACTGCTTAGGAAGTATTAGTATCGTGGAAACATAATCGAAATATGGTACTGATACTATCCAATGGTACCAATACTGCTATATAGGAGTATCGATACCTCTCTGACGGTATCAATACCGTTGACTCCTACGACGCATGATACCATACTTCTAAGGAGACCGACGCACATTAGCAAAACCAAAAAAAATAATTCCCCCTTTTTGTTATCTTTCTGCCACCCCCCCCCAATCCCCTCTTCTCTTTCCTTTCCCTTTGACCATGGACCCCACCACCCCTATATCTATCACTCCACTTTTTAATTTTAAACTCACATTTATCTTCATAAAAGAACAAAACCCCAATTTCACTCAAACTCTTCCCCCCAACTCACAGCAGAACCAAACTTAAACCAACCCTCTTTTTTCATATTCTCTAACCCGATAACTTCTCCCCCAAAACACGAGACCCTCATTCTTTATTCTCCTCACCATTGTCGGCCTCCCCAGGATACTCCGTTCGAGCTACCTTATTTTCACTCCATCCGTTCCTCTATACTCCACGATGGTGTGCACGCGAAACTGACTGGACAACACCAACGCTTTTCCGCCCATCGTCCTTGGGGGAAGTCGTCGCTCTAATGCACCTGCGTTCGTTGAGTTACTCAGTGATTCCGATTTCGTCCCACTACCACCCCCTGTTCATCCAACGCAAGGCCGTAACTAAGCTTCAACGTCGCCATATCACTCGACGTTTGCATCGACCGTCTCGTTTCGCACCGGGACAAGCACCTCTCACCGTCCATCACCACCGTGCTCCCCATCTCTATCATTCCACTCAATAATGACAGCAGCAACATCATTGTCTCATCTGTGACCGATGGGTCACCCGTCATATTCGATGTATTTGGTGGCATCGAACAATGCTCCTAAGGTAAACTCTAGTCCTATTTCGGTTCAACCTTTGCTAATTTACCACCCTATTTATGGTTTTACAGAGGACTTTACTGCTGGTTTTCTACCCCAGATCCCTCACCTAAGACATTGAGTTCTCGACAGTAACTCGGACGTCATGATTCACCGAACCGTTCCCCTAGCCCGAGTGATGCCCCTGCTCCTGACAGTCCATCGCATGCCCACAAAAATCCAGAACGCAATCGAAGGGGTCGGTTATACGATGTCTTTGCCGAAGAGACGCTGCATGGATATTTTTTATTTTTGGACGACGAATTGGTATGATTTGAGTTTGTAAGACATTGTCCTTTCTGTGTAGGTAAATATATTCCGACTCAAACTTTAGAAACTTTGCATTTACTTGAGTCTGTTCATGCATATTTTGCTGACATTGGTTGGAATTTATATCCGATGATTAATTGTGGAACGTTTTATAAACTTGTGTTTGAATTCTATGCCACTTTTAATTTTTTCGTCGCATCGTCTTTTCAATGTTAATTCGCCCGATGTCGTTACACTCCGACTATGCGGAAGTTATTTTTCAATGTCTATATCAGAGTTTAATCTTGCTATGGGGTTTGTGACAGATGCCACAAATCATGTGTATTTGACTGTTTTACTTGAGATTCCGCAGGATTTATATACAAATATGGTCTCTGAGACTATTACCAGATTGGTTGGCCAAAAGATCAACGCTCGCTCGACTCGAGCTCATCTTATCCATGACCCGGCTTTGCACTATATCCATCGCTTCCTCGTCTACAATTACTCAGGCCAGAATGATTCATCCTCCTCCCAGAGCTGAGTTGAACTATTCTTTTTATGGATCATGACAGCCGGCCAGCAAGTGAACTTGGGATTTTGGTTTGTTTGGACTTTTGAGATCGTTATTTGATCCAATCACCCACTTTTCCTTGGCTCTTAAATTACTCATTTAACTTCTCGCATCGCTAATTTTGACGTTACATGGTTTACTTATGCTTTTTCCACGGATGCTTTGGATGAACGATGCTTGGATTCGATGGGCCTACTTTGTGGAACCCCGAGTGCACCATACTTTGTTCTACCGGTGTCTTCACTCCTCGTCGCGAGCAAGTCTTCGTTCGTCGTAATGCGCCACAACCGCCACCTGAAGTACCTCGCCCGGATATGTAGTCTCAAATGGATGAAGTCCACAGCCGCCTCCATTCCATTGAGACAAACATTACTGAGATTATTTCCTATCTCCATCCCAGCGCCTCCCACCACGGCCGAGTCCGTGGCCGTGGTCGACATTAAATCCGGGGAGTACTTTATTCCTTCTCTTGCACTAAAATTTTATCTTTTGAGGCAAAACGTTTTAAGTGAGGGGGAGTATAGTGTAGGTTGAATTTTCCTTTTGCTTATCTTTATGTTTTGATGTTAGTATGTGTTGGTTGAATTTGCAGAAATTTCATTGAATTTATTTGTCTTGTTGAAAATTTTTGGAATTATATGCTTGTTTGGGAACACATGATTGTTTAGGTTAGGATGTTCTTGATAGTGAATAGCATGAATTATGATCAAGTTGGTATTTTTGTGATATTCCATGATTTTGTTGGTTGAAATATGATTAGCTCAATGCATGAAACAATTTGGTGAGATTTGAGCCTTTACGAGCATATCATTTTTGCTCTCATTTTGTTGGATTGACTGTGTCGAATTTGACATTTGTATTCTATAAGTTGCATGTTAAATACTGTCGAGATTACACATGAACATGATGCTTAAAATAAATTTAGGCACCTCAGGATTAACCATTCCGTTTCCCCACTAAATTGCCTACCCATGCATTTCCCATTAGTTAACCACTTTTGAGTCTATTCCCATTTCTTTGTTTTCACCATATTCATAAACTGGAGCCTTTTATGTTATCCCTCTTTTCTACCCTTTTCAGGTGCAAGTGAATAATTTTACCATTGTATGCTTCATCGGGAAAAAACACAATAGTTCAAAAAAGAAAAAAAGATGTCGTTCGAAAAAAATGAGAAAAAGACATGAAAATTGAAAACAAAACAACAAAAATGTGAAAAAGCAAAAAAATCAAATGCATTCCAAAAAGAATTTTGTTGTTTGATAGTTTGTCTTTTTATCATGTTGTGCTTATTATTTTGATAGAGTTGAACTTGTTGTTTGTTAGTTCCTTGCCTTGAATTATAGCCATATTAATTAGCCTTTTCCCCACCTTTACCTAAGCCCCGTTACAACCAATAAAAGACCTTTGATTTATGCATCTTGTTCTTATTAGTAATGAAGATTTGATTTACTTACAGGCCTATGGTAATATCGTGTCAATTCTGACATTGAGCGTTTCTATACCCAAACACAATGAGTGATTTGAGTGAATCCCGGTAAGGTGTTGAGTTATGGGTATTGAGATTAACGAATGACTGAATGGATGTTAAAATTGCATTTAACTTGTTCCAATTGGTGATATTCAATTGATTGATGTCTTGACTTGAATAATTCTTATGGTCCCTACCTTGCGTCCCCGGATGTGAAACTTGACAAAGAACGGTAAATGGAATTTTTGACAAATTTGATTATATCATACTTGAGGAAAAACATGAGATAAGTGAGGGGGAATTTGATGAGTGTTCAGAATCGTTAATATTTTCTCGTTATTTCTTCGATCTTATGGATTTATTGTTGTTGATTCGGTTGTGTTATGCTTATTTTTGTTTAGGGTCTTACTTTCCATAATTAGTGATAAAACGGACGCATTCTAGATTTTTTTTTATTTGGTCATGACTGGAGTCATGGGCACGACTCTGGGCACAACGCGGTCTGACGTTGCAGTTTTTAGAAGGTACAGTCAGCGGCGATTTCTAGAAGATCTACTTAGCGCGCCTTCTGGAATATGGACGAGCAGAGTTGCATTATGACACTAGTTTAAAGTTTGAATTTAGAACAAAAAAATAATTATCTTTAGGATTATTTTATTTTAATTTCTTTGTTTATCCTTAGGCTTTAAGAGGCTATAAATACCCTCCTGGGTAAGCCTAAAGACACAACTCAAATTACAATCTTCTTCTTCTTTCTAGTTTTATTAAAGTTTTCTATTTTATTTTACTTTTCAAGTTTTTCAATTTTTTTTCTTTTTATTTTCAAGCTTTGTTTTTAAATATGCTAAGTATGACTTTTTTCATGCTTAGCTAAATTTTTCATAAGCCGAGAGCTGAAGCGATGACTCAATTCCAATGAGAGAATAGAAATAGACCCTTAATATCTTCGAAATATCTCTCTCAATCTCTGAGCTTATCTTTTCAAAATCAAAACAGTTTTCAAAATCAAAGATAGACTTTGGTCTAGATTGTTGTTGCGATTAAACGTCTGGGAGGAAGATTCGGCTTATAGAAAGCACATTCGACTTCCTGGGAACACACTTGGCGAGATAGTGTCACCAAGAGGGAATTGAGATCGGAATTGACGATTATAGAAGCGACAATTCAAGTCGGTCGCCATGAACTTAAACGGTAATTGATCTACGACAATTGATGTTGATTAGATCAATTTTCGAAGCTAGAATCAAAGATTGCATTGGGTATTTGGTATATAAAATAGAGTCACGGGGATAACCCTTGTAGATAAAGTAACCGACGTGAATCCCGAAGGGAAAATCTAATTCGATGATATAAAGGAAATTGAGTCAAAACGATCGAAGCTTGAGGTTGTTTTTACCAAATCCATTTACAATATTTATTTTCTTAATTTTTTACTTTAATTACCTTTTATTTAAACTCTTTATTACTTAATCACTTTTTACCAAACCCCATGGTATTACTTTCACGCTTGGCTTAAACAAATCAAACATAAATTTATAATTTTCTAAGTCCCTATGGAATCGACCCTTACTTCTCTTTACTACGCATTTTCTTCATTTATCAATTGAGAAGAAGGAATTTATTTTGACATTGAAACAGACAGTTGTCATCCCTAAATTTCTATTCGATCCGATTTATCGAATTATTACTGGACTTTAACACCTTTTAGTTTTTAACATAATTTTCGGACCAAACATATGTTTTCAATAAAACACAACTCTCAAGAGTAGACTATCCATTTATGGAATAATTTTTTTAAGGAAAATTACCACTTTAGTCCTTAAATATTTTCCAATTTTATACATTGGTCGCCAAACTTTCAAAATTTATGTTTTGGTCACTAACCAAAATTTGGGATATTACACAAACTATACCGCTTTTCATGAATATGTGCTTAAACTATTTTTTGACTCATCCCGATGTCTATGTTACAAACCTTACCATTTTAGGTGTTCGGGTCGTCAACTGCGTTATTTTCCTCCATTAAGTTATATGAGTCATAATTTGGTGATTTTAAAATTTATTTATAAAAAAATATTAAAAATATTATTATATTTATAAAAAACACTAATTTTTCTTATATTATAAAAAAAATCTTAAAATCCCCAAATCCTAACCTTAACCCGTCATCATTGCCCTTTTCGGCCACGATTGCCGACGTAGTCCCAACCATCCTTCTAGTCATACGCAGCCATAGTTATCATTGATTAACCATCGGAATCACGATTTTGTCCTAGGGTTTGTAGGGTATAAAATGTCGATTCGTCGTCGATCAACTATCAATCAGTCATGACATCATAAGGATTTTGGTCACCAGGGGGAGATAAGGTTGGGTTGATATTTGTGATGGAAAAGAGTGACGGTCAGCGTGGGTTTAGGGTTAAAATGAAAGTTTTTAAAGTTTGGGGTCATTTCAAAATGTTTATGTTTTTTTTTAAATATATAATTTTAATTTTTTAATTTTAAGTAAAATTTTTAAAATTACCAGATTTTGATACGTGTCACTTACTGGAAAATCAACATCGTTGATGGCTCAGACACCTAAAGTGATAACATTAGGCACTGAAATGGGTCAAAAAATACTTTAGACATCTATTTGTAAAAAGCAGTATAGTTTGAGTACTTATTTTGGTATTAAGCCAAAAAAATATTGCTTTCGGACGATCGGATACGTGGAATAATTAAACGACACTCGTCTGTGTTTATCCGAATACTGCACAGCAAACAAAGTTCTACCATATATATTTTTTCTCCTGCTCTTAGTTTTCCTTGGCTAAACTCTCGAGATAATGTTCTCGAATAAATTAATTCACGAGATAATGCACTCCTCAGATTAATTGCTCAAATAGGGTGAAATCTACAGTGTTGGTCGTAGGTCGCCATGCCATCCGGGCGACCTACTAGGTCGCCATGTCTTCCCGGCGAGCTATGAGAGAGATTGCATGTGTCATGCACGTTCCAACACGTTGGGCATCCGAAGCCATCCGACCGAGGGCATCCGACCGAGGCCATTCGAGCGAGCTATGCGAGGGCATCCGAGGGCAAGAGGAATCACGCGAGGAGCAGGAGGAGTGCATGGCGACCTACAAGGTCGCCAGGAGTGCATGGCGACCTACAAGGTCGCCCGGAGTGCATGGCGACCTATGCTGGGAAGCTGCCACGCCGTAGGTCGCCCGGAAGGCATGGCGACCTACGGCCAACACTGTGCAATTCGCCCTATTTGAGCAATTAATCTTGGGAGTACATTATATCGTTAAATAAAAAATTCGAGAACATTATCTCGAAAATTTTGCCGTTTTCCTTGCTCCTTTTTTCTTTTGCTTTTCGAAATCAAAATACGAATTTGTTCTCTTTGAAGTTTTGATTGGGATGGAGAAACAACAAATGGAGGCGTTGGATTACCACGCTGAAGAGAGGAGAAAGGCAGGGTTTGATGTCGAAGAGATGAAGATAGTTTGGGCTGGTTCTCGTAAAGCCTATGAGATCTCCGATCGAGTTGCTCGTCTCGTCGCTAGTGATCCGGTATTTCGAAAGGATAATAGAACTATGCTATCTAGGAAGGAATTGTTCAAAGATACTTTGAAGAAAGCTGCTCATGCGTGGAAGCGGATAATTGAGCTTCGCCTCTCTGAAGAAGAGGCCACTAAGTTAAGGTTTTTTGTGGATCAGCCTGTTTTCACAGATCTTCACTTTGGAGTGTTTATTCCTGCTATTAAAGGAAGCGGATCTGAGGAGCAGAAAGCGAAGTGGCTTCCGATGGCATAACAGATGCAAATCATTGGATGCTATGCACAAACTGAGCTTGGTCATGGCTCCAATGTACGAGGGCTCGAGACTACTGCATCATTCGATCCTCAAACTGATGAATTTGTCATTCATAGTCCCACATTGACCTCAAGAAAATGGTGGTCTGGGGGATTGGGTAAAGTATCCACACATGCTGTGGTTTATGCTCGTCTTATAACAGATGGACAAGACCATGGAGTTCATGGTTTTATCGTCCAGTTGCGTAGTTTGGACGATCACTCACCTCTACCCGGCATAACTGTTGGTGATATTGGAATGAAATTCGGAAGCGGGGCATATAACATCATGGACCATGGTGTTCTGAAATTCGATTATGTGCGCATTCCAAGGGACCAAATGCTAATGGGTGTTTCACGGGTTACAAGGCAAGGGAAATATATGCGATCTGATGTTCCTCGCCAGCTGGTTTATGGTACGATGGTCTATGTCCGTCAAAGAATTGTAGCTTCTGCTTCTTCTGCCTTATCAAGGGCAGTTTGTATTGCAACAAGGTATAGTGCTGTGCGTAGACAATTCGGATCGCGGAATGGTGATGCAGAGACCCAGGTGATTGACTACAAAACACAGCAAAACAGACTCTTTCCTTTGCTTGCTTCTGCCTATGCTTTCAGATTCGTTGGTGAGTGGCTGAAATGGCTGTATACTGATGTGACCCGAAGATTGGAAGCCAATGATTTTTCCACACTACCCGAGGTTCATGCATGTACTGCGGGGTTGAAGTCTATTACTACTACAACTGCAGATGCAATTGAAGAATGCCGAAAATTATGTGGTGGTCATGGTTATCTGTCTAGCAGTGGGCTTCCCGAGTTGTTTGCGGTTTATGTCCCTGCCTGTACTTATGAAGGCGACAATGTTGTGCTGCTTCTACAGGTTGGAAGGCTTCTGGTTAAGACCGTTTCCCAGCTGGGGTCTGGAAAGAAGCCCGTTGGGACAATAGCTTACATGGGCCGAGCAGAACACCTCTTGCAATGCCATCGTGAAGTTCGAAGGGCCGAGGACTGGTTAAAGCCGCAGGTAATTGTGGAGGCATTTCAAGCGAGGGCTGCTGGGATGGCTGTTGCCTGTGCAGAAAACCTTAACAAATTTCCAAACCAAGAAGATGGTTTTGGTCAACTCTCAGCTGATTTGGCCGAGGCTGCTGTTGCTCATTGCCAGTTAATTGTTGTTTCCAAGTTCATTGAGAAACTGCAACAAGACATACCCGGAAAGGGAGTGAGAAGACAGTTGGAGATCCTATGCAATGTGTATGCCTTAAGTCTATTACACAAACATCTTGGTGACTTTATCACCTCCGGATGCATTACTCCGGAGCAAGGCGTACTGGCAAATGAACAACTGAGATCATTGTACTCTCAAGTTCGTCCGAATGCTATCGCACTCGTCGATGCATTCAACTACACTGACCACTACCTTGGCTCGGTTCTTGGTCGCTATGATGGAAATGTGTACCCGAAACTATACGAGGAAGCATGGAAGGATCCTTTGAATGAAACAGTCGTGCCCGATGGATACCACGAGTACATTCGACCGATATTGAAGCAGCACATTCGGGTGGCAAGACTCTAGAAAAACCAATCAACTTACCATACTGTTGAATTGTATATGTTGATATGAATGAACGAAGTGCAGAGATATTGGCCACTGGAAAGAGGGTTGTCTGGTTAACTGCTTGGTCTTGTACGCTATGTTGGATAATGGCTTTGATTATTTATCTACTTCAATTCGTAGTCATTAAAAAAAAAAGGAAATTGTAGAAAAATAAGGTGTTGGAATTTAAAAGTGTAAAAAATTAAAATACTGAAATTTAAAGAGCACGAAAATAAATGTAACACCTCTTTCCCTATACGTACCCGAATATGAGTCAAAGAACAGTTTAATAATAATAAGATATATAAAACGTCATTTAACTACTAATAAGTAAATAGCGTTTATATCTATCATATAGTAGTTTAAGTTCAAACATAATATAATACTACAAACCAACTATCAAAATATCCTACCAGAGCATCACAACATAACTAAATACATGCCGACTAATAATATCAAAAGAACATCTAGAGATGTCATATTGTTACTGATGAGACAACCCTTGACAGATGATATCAACTGCACTACTCACTCCGAAAGTACGCTAAAACCTATGCGTAAAACAATCACACGCTAAATATTCATTTAGTGAGGCATAATAAAGTAAGGCATTTTTAAAGCATAGATAATCATTAGAGATCAAAATACGATTTATTTCGTATAAAATATATAAACGCATAAATTCATTCACAACCCAATGTATGACAGATGAGAATGCAAGGTACACAATTAACACCTAAGGGCTACAATGGCGTATAGGTACTGTAGTACACATCGACACTATACTAACAATTCCGAAGTGGTAATTCATTATGAATACCATCCTTGCACACATAGTGCCATAGTACAACAAATGTACTGCTACAAGAACGCAATAATGCATTAAACAAAATAGATCAATAACCACCTTATTCAAGGTATTACAATTGCACCTATGACTCTTAATGTGCATACAATAGGCTATTATATCCAAATCGCAGATTAAACATTTATTCCAAAACATCAATAGACTATAAATAGTGTAAAACATATCCATTTGTTTTAGGGTATTTTATACCCTAAAATCATTCAATAAAATAATTTTCGTAAAACTTTATGAAAATATTTCAAAATGCATTAAAAATATGCTTAGTAAAACACTCGAGGTTGACTCGTCACAAGTTTTCCTCATATCATATAAATACATAATAAAATGCACTCACCTGGTATGCTTCACTATTATGCCTTACTATCGATATCTTATTATTCTTGGACATTTTTCGTTCCTTTCGATTTGCTTGTATCACGAGTTTGATCGCGATCTACACAAGCATCAAAACATACCATATACAAATATAAAATACATGTTAGTATTCTTACTAACATTTTAAGCACAATAATAATACTTAAAACTACTACTATTTTTGAATTCTTCTAGAATTCATCTTAACTTTTCCTTTTACTCATAATGGTCCCTTGCCATTATTTCTTCAATTCAAATCTCAAACAACTAAATAAAATTTTCAGCATCTAATTTCCAGCGCAATACCTCAACAATGTCATTATTACCTTTTAAGTAACTAACTTTCTCAATATTTTCCATTTGATGCCCAAACTTTGCTATCTTCCCAAAAATAGTCCAATTTCACATTCTATCATCACTTTCAGCCCTTTAAAATAAAATTCCAGAATTATAAATCAACTACTTGGTAATTACACATTTACCCCATAATTTCTAAAAATTATCGAATAGTTCCCCCAACTTTTGAAAAATCACAGCACAATCCCAATAATTTTCTAAGGCTTGTAGTATATTCCAAACATCATTCCTAAGCCATGGGAAAATTTTCAATTTTTTTCCCAATTTAGGGTCGAATCATATAGGGTTAGGATTCCATAATTTTCACTTGATTTCAAGCTTGAAATCAAACTCTATTCAACATTTCCAAGCCTTTACAATCAAACCCCTAACTTAATTTCATCAAATCACAAACTGGTGTGATCGCCAATAGCAAAGACCCCAAGAAGTACCCAAGTGGCCCCATCACTCGAGCAAGGGCTAAGGAGTTTCAATCAGCCATAGAGAATATGTTTACATCAAGTTTGGAACTTGATGAAGGAGGAATAATAAGGGAGGAACACTTTATGTTGCTTATGCATGAATTTGCATAAGAATTTAAAGTTTGCATGACATTCATTGCATTTAATAAGTGTGATGTTCATTCAAGCATGCATTGCATTTAAATCATCTAGTTCATTTAGGGAAGTAGTTCATTAATTAAACTAGTTCATTCATCAAACTAGTTCATTTATTAAATTAACTATTAATTGTTTCATGCATGTTTTCAATTAAATATTGAATAAAGTTCACCTTTATGTCTAGGTGCATGAGAGAAGTTGAATGGTTTCATCGTATGCAAGAATGTCAGTCAGAATGTCTTTCAATTCTGGATAAGATACATATGTGTTTGGTTCTATAAATCAATTGGACATTATTCCTTATCTCTTAGCTTTCCAACACCTTTTGAATCACCTTAATCCGATAACGGGAGCTTGAGATATGATCGATTTATTGAAGACAGTGCAGGCTAGAATTTTGTTACGGGAATTTTATGCATGGAAGATTTGGATGAGTTTGAGCCAAGGGAGAGTCTTTTCAACTTCAGCCAAGTGACAAGCCATTTAAGGACTCTTAATTCACCCATTCAAGGCATTCAAAGCTGATTGTTATCATCTAAGTTCAAGGGTTGTTCATATTCTTCAAGGGAGCATGCAATGAAGGGTGATTTAATTCACTTGTTAAGACAATTTTCAACATGGAATAGCAAGAGTCTTCCACCCCTTGGACGGAATAAGGCCAAATTCAGCTTCAAATTTTCTATATTGATCCCCAAAATGATCTAGAATATTCATCCAACCTTGAAGATAAGAAAACAAAACATTCAAGTGCATTTTATTGCTAAATTGATGAGAATGTTTTCATCTTTTGAGTCTTTTCATATGCTGCTTAGAAACACTATAAATAGGCACCTTTGGGATCATTTGTAGACACACATTTGAATATATAAAACATCTTTGAGAGGTTGCCTTCATTCTGATTCTCTTGCATAACTTTATCGGCTTCAAAATAGTCTTGTTGTCTTCATCCATTTCCTTTTGTTATAGCGTTGGTTCCTAGCTCATCTATAGCTAGTGGGTCACATTCCATCTACTTCCACTTCGATTCCATCTATTTATATTTCTGGTTCCTAACTCCATATAGTTAGAGGGTCACAATCCATCTTCTTTTCAATCCATCTTTCATATTCCACGCCATTACCAACCCATACCTTCGCCATACTTTCATTACATCCAAACTACAACTTCCATCATCTTCTATTCAAAGCAAGCAATTCAATTTCTTACTAGAATCATGATCGGGTAATCATATATCATTCAACACTCATAATCGAGATCATATCACAATCTTTCCCTAATCTAGGGATTAGGCCGAAACTACTATAAGCTTGTATAGGTGATTTTAATCATCAATCAAGCTTGGAAATGATTCTACAACATCAATAACCTTAAAGTTCATCATGATTTCATAAAACCCTAATATGAACATAAACCCTAGAATTTGGGATCTTTGAACTCAAGCAAGATTAGCATGCAATATTGGTACCAAATGATAGAGCTCATTGAATAGAATAATTTTCTATTTCACGTCTTAATCCAAAAACGAAAGGAATTCACTCAAAAATGAGAAATAAAATTTCTCTTACCTAGGGTACGAAGAAGCACAAAATGGAGCTTGAAGAAGGCTTTATTTTCATGAAATTTCTAGTTAATTTCATGTTAAGTTATCATTTATTAAGCTTAAATGAATTTAAAATTCATTTAATGGGAAATGACAATTTTACCAGTAATGAAGCTTGATAATTACATCCATACCAAGCCACATAAAACTTATCATCTTCCCAAAGTCAAAGATGAACAAAATAATTTACCCTATACAACTTTTCCCATGCTCTTTTCTAAAAACTTCAATCTTGTCATTTTCATCCAACAGTCCAAATTGAACATGAAAACAAATTCTCAAATCCAATGACCCATATTATTTTCCAAGATTTATAATATAGAAATAATATTTCTAAGATTAATTTAATATCCTTCAAAATTTCTCAAAATTTCTATTCGATCTGATTTACCAAATTGTTACCAGACTTTAACACTTTCTCACTTTTAACACAAATTTCTGATCAATAGTCTGATTACCACCAAAATGTCATTCTTAGGGGTTGACTATTTATTTATGGAATAAAAATTCTTTTTTGGAAAATTTCCACTTTGTCCCTAAATTTCTCCCAATTTTATACTTTGTCACCAAACTTTCAAAATTTACGTTTTGGTCACTTACCAAAATTTGGGTTATTAAAATAAAATTGCATAAAAGTAAAGGTTAGATTTTATTTTTTAAGGTTTTACCCAGACCATAAATAACACAGATAATACCCTAAGATAGGTCACCGTGAGGTTATAGTATTGATTTGCAATAAAATAACAATTAGTGGTTAGACGTTAGAGTTAGAGAAATTAGTAATAGGATGAAAATAAAAAAATAAAAAACGATGAGTGAATAAGCCATAATTAGTCCCTCCATTAAAACATGCATACCTTTGAAACTGGGGATAGTCAAAATACCTGAATCCGATGGGTTTCAACCTGATCCGACTCTATAAGGGAGGCTTTTTTTAGATTTTAGGGTTCAAGTGGGGCGAGTTATAGAGCATATAATTTTGGGGTGGGATGGGTAGGTTTAAGATGAAAAATCACTGATCCAACCTGACCTAGGTAATTTATACATTTATATATATATAATATTTAATATTCTAAATAATTTATTTTATTATTAAAATATAAAATTAATATAAATATATTATTTTAATTGTTTAAAATATAATTATTATAAAAATATTATTATAAAATATGTTTATTTTAAATTTTAAAAAAAAATATGTTATGGTCAGGTTGGGTCGGATTTTAACCTTAAAATCGGGGCGGGTTTGGGGTGGGAGGAAAGCTAAAATTCGTCAGGGAAGGATAGGGTCGGGTATATGAAATGTGTTTGGAGTCGAGGCTGGGTGACAAAAAAACCCGCCTGGGCCGCCCTGTGCCCATCCATACTTGAAACCTTAAAGCTTAAAACAAATCACCCCTTTTATTTTTTGTGTTTTCAATAAAAAAACCAAAAAATCATTTATTAGGAAAATAACCCCCACTAGTAGGGTGAGCATTCGATCGAGTCGAGTCGAGTCAAAAAATTTTGAGTTATTTGAGTTGATGAGTCATATTTTACAACTCGAATTTGAGTTTGCATACTAATTTTATTATCATTATTTATAGTATTATGGAGAGGATTTGTTCCAATTTTTTAATTTCTTTTATATTCTTTAATATATCAAATGCAATCTAAAATTATAAAATAAATTTATAATATTATATTTTATAGAAATTATTTCGGGGGTAAAATATTGATGAGAGTATATGGAGTCGATGAATTGATAAGAAGAAAGAATTTGCAAACATTTGTAGTCAAAAGACCAAATTGAGTAAAATACAAGGAATAGACTAAATAATAAAGAGAGTACAATTATAGTGAAAAAGAAAGAATTGAAGTTACATAGGTATTTTATTGTTGTATATGAGCATGTGATTCTAATTTGGTAAAAATGGACTTAAAATAAAGGATGAATTGAATAAATAAGGAAATTATGAAAAATTGAGGGACTAAATTGAAAAATAGAAAAATTTGTTATAAAAAAGAAGAATTGAAAGTATATATGTATTCTACGATGGTTTAGGAGAATGGGGTTCAAATTTAGTAAAAATAGACTTAAAATGAAGGAGAAATTGAAAGAATAATGAAATGAGAGACTAAATCGTAAAACTTTCAAAATACAAAATCAAATTTTCTATTTTCTAAGTAACTCGAAATTTCAAAATTTCAACTTCACTCGAACTCAAAAACCGAATTGATAATTCAAGTTGACTCAAATAACTCGAAATTGAAAAAAATCGATTTTCGAGTCGAGTCGAGTTTTGCTCACCCTTACCCACCAGACATTATTTGGAAAAATACCCCCCAAACAGGTCACATAGGACTACCTCACGTTCCATGGGGCACGAGACCTATTTTGCATCGTGTTTAATTATTGCGTGCTTTAAATGAATCTCGCATCCTACATAATGCGAGGTCCTTTCTGTAACAATAAAAATATCAAACTATTGTAATAAATAAATAAAAGTTACTTTAAATTATTGTATTTAATTATTGTACTTAAATTAATCATTATATTTTTATTTTATTGTAACGTATGCAATAAAATAAAAAATCTATTGTAATAAATAGATAATACTTATTAAAATTAAAACTCATTCTATTCTAATAAAAGTTGCTTCATGGTTCCAAAAACAAGAATCATAACAAGTGCAGAGGGTGTTCCTTGGTTGCCAAACTTGGTCGATTGAAGTACTCGGACAGTTGTTATCACAATTGCAGTCTTCGATTAGTTTTGGAAAGGCAAGGTTGTTACCACTCCATGACATTAAGCATACAAATAGATTAATATCCGAATGAATAACTTCTAATTTTATTTTAATAGAATTGGCGAGATTGAGAGCTTTCATGATTCGAAGTCCTTAATCTCTTAATTCACCTTCAAACAAATTAGAATAATGCCATTGACATATACGGCGTTGGTATTACCTTTATCGGCTGTTTTATTCAAACAATGCAGACCGAACGCCAATTTTCTTCCACTAAAATAATTATACATGTCATCTCTATGTTAAGCTTCGTGATTATTAGCAGCTTTGCATCTTTCTTGAAAACTTATCTCGGTTTGAGTCCATTGAATTATGTGGAAATTCTTCATTGAAATGTTTTGAAAAATGTAATTGTGCCTTTCAACTTAACTACGTATTGACGAAATCGACGATAGAATTAGACGCCACATGCATAAGAATTTTCGATGACATTTCTTTTGGGAATAACTCAACAATATTACTACACATTGTTTACCCATTTTTGAAATATGTTGAGAAAATCTTACAAATGGGCCCCTATTTATAACAATGCTCGACTTTGACTATGTGTCATCATCCAAAAGGAAACATTCTTGTGCTAGTGATGTCGACTTTGATCTTGGTAATATGGTTCGTAAGTAGTTTAGTGACCGACACACAACAACTACACTTTTTTCCCCCGTATTCGATGATGTAGAACTATTATGATTTGAGGGGGTAATTCTGACAAAGAACCGGTAAGGGAGATCGGCCCCGATGTTCACGAGGTAGTCCCCTTCAATGAAAAACCAAAAGACCTTGACATGCCGTTGGGAGTAGATGATGATGACATTCCACATGCTACCACTCCTATTTTTTACTAACAGCCACCATCCCACTTCAAACCAGTTGATATGGAAGCTTTCAATGCTCTGAAATTTTTTTAATTTCCACATATTGAGCAATACAACCAACGTGATGATGGTGAGCTCTATATTGGAATGATGTTCAAAATAAAAGACCTCATTATGGATGCCATTAAGAACTATAATATACATCGTTCAGTTACATCGACTGTGAAAAAAACATACACGAATAAGTACATCGATAAATGTGTGCACAAGAACTAGGGATGTAATTAGAGGGTTTATGTATCGCTTGAAGATGATGAACAACCTATGGAAGCTGACAAAATACATCTAACCTCATATATGAACTGTCAGTAGACTCAATCAAGATCATCGTAACTTGGACTTGCATGCACTTTGTGATGCGTTTATTCTACTAGTCAAAGCAAATCCATGTATAACAGTTGACACTTCCATTGCTACAATTACATCTCAATATGACTATACAGTTGACTACCATAAAGCATGGTATGCAAGGTCTTGGTCTCAAAAAAAATTGTATGGACAATAGGAGGAATCATATAAAGAGTTATGACCATGGCTAAAATTGATGTAGAAACACATACCGGGAACGATTGTGAAACTAGAAACTGTACCGACGTACAAAAATGATCATGTCGTACAAGGCTTGTGCCAATTCTACCGATTATTTTGGACATTCGCAATGCGTTGATACATTTTTCCACTGCAGGTCGATGGTTCAGATCAACAACACTTGGTTGCACGATAGATACACACAAATATTGTTATTGACAGTTGCACAAGACGATAATAGGAAAACTGTTCCCATCGCCTTCACAATAGTCAAAAAAGAAAATATAGACTCTTGGGAATTCTTCTTTAAGAACTTATTAAGACATGATTTATCACATTTTTGTATGATGTGTCTTATTGTTTACAGAGGCGCAGGGATCAAAAAATACAATCCAACATTTTATCACCGGTATTATTTACTCTACATTGCTGCGAATTATTTGCAAAAGTTTATGACTAAAGATTAACGTGTAGTGGTGCTTTGAATGGGTACATATTTCACTCTTTTGGGTTTAAGATATCGTTTCATTTATTATTTCTAATTAACTATTGTATTTTTAATAGATAGGTCACACGTATTTCGTACGTGAGGTTGAAGAGCTGCTTCAAGAATTGAGAGACATGAATCAACAAGACTATAACTACCTTGCTAAAATCTCGAGGGAGAAATGGCTTCGAGAATTTGATGGGGGTAGAAAAAAAAAGAGCACATGATAACGAACTTAGATGAGGCGATCAATTTATCATAGAAGGGAGTACAAAATTTGCCTATCACTTGCATTGTCACACCAACATATTATCAGTTGGCAACCTTTTTTACAACATTAACAAAGCAAGCAGTTGACTAGGTGACAGGTGGACACATACTCCACCCAGACCTCCTCACAAAATTCTAAACCTCACAAAATTCTAAACATTTATGCATCATTCAAATGCGATGAATGTGGCATGCATCTCTCGTGAACAAAATAAATTTCATGTTTCGGAATATTCAAGGCTTTTGGAAGGCATAAAAAAATATGTGGTTAATCTACGAGAAAGAACCTGTGACTACGGAGTATTCCAAGCATTTAAATACATGTGTGTACACGCCATTACTACTTGTTCTTCTGTACGGACTGACTACATGACATTCGTTGATCCATTATACTTATTTGAAATAGTATTCAGGGTTTATGTATACGAGTTTCCTCATATTAGAAATGAATGGATCCGAATAAAATTGTTGATGAACCTACAATACAGCCAAATTTTGCACTACGATGTGAAAAGAGGGTCATCTACAATCAACGTGAATTTATTGTGGTGTGGATTTGGTCAAGCATCGAGAAAGAATAAGACAGATGAAACTATGTACTACCTGTAGGAATCCTGGACACATGAAGATCAAATGTCTTAATCGATCATGCCCTCGTATCGATTAATTGTGCTTTTTCATTGTAATGTTTTTGTAATTAACAAAATATATTCGTTAGTTTTCACTTTATTTTGGTTTTAAACCACTTTCAATGTGATTTTTACCCCACTAACAATGTCTCGTATATATGTGATATTATCCTCAATTGAAAGATAAGTTACAATATTATTCCTCTAATCTTATAAACTACGAAAAATTTCATATTAACATCCCGAAAATACTCCTCATACATGCCTATCAAGCCATTTTAGCTTTTTCTTCTTGCACAAAACAAGTTTTGGAACCATTTTCAACACAATTGTTAACCTACTTATAATATCTCGTATGTGTCGAAATTGGATCTTATAAATTTTGGAAATCTTTGGATTAACTACCCAAAAATACCCCTAGAATATGCCTATAAGCACTTGCAATGTGGGTTGAAAATCCATACACCTTGCATTCTAGATGATGCGAGGTTCAAAATAAGTTTCGTGATAAATTCTTGGGGACGATTCAATTTCTCGTAGACTTCGTGACAACTGTCGTTTCGGTGTCAAAATAAATTCCTTATTCTCAATCAATAAATAAAGGAAATACGTAGTATAGAGAAATAAGGGTCGAATCCTCAGGGACTTAGAAAATCACAATTTAATGTTTGAATGGTTCTAACCAGGCGAAAATAGTAAAAAAGGGGGTTTGTAATATGAGATTAAAATGGTAAAAATAAATAAAAGTAATTTAAATAAAAAAATAAGAGAATAAAGTTTGTGAATAAATACGGTAAAATAGCCTCAAGCTTCTCTTTGACTCAATTTCCATTAGATCATCGAATAAGATTTTCTCTTTGGGATTCACGTCAGTTACTTTGTCTACAAGGGCTATCCCCATGACTCTATCTTGTATACCGAATACCCAAGGCAACCTTTTGATTCCGGCTTTGGGAATTGATTCTAGCAACATCAATTGTCGTAGATTAATTACCGTTTAAGTTCGTGGCGACCGACTCGGATTGTTGCTTCAATAAACGATAATTCCGATCTCAATTCCCTCTTGGCGAAGCCATCTCGCCAAGTGTGTTCCCAGGAAGTCGACGTTTTCTATAAGCCAAATCTTCCTCCCACACATTTAATTGCAACAACCTCTTGACCAAAGTCGATCTTTGATTTTGAAAACTGTTTTGATTTTGAAAAATAAGCGCAGAGATTGAGAGAGATATTCCGAAGATATTAAGGGACCGTTTCAATTCTCCCGTTGGAATTGAATCTTCGCGACAGCTCTCGGCTTATGAAAAACTTAGCTAAGCATGAAAAAAGTCATACTTGGCATAAAAACAAAACTTGAAAAATAAAGAAGAAATAAAAACTTTGAAAAATAAAAAGCTTAAATAAAACAAGAGAGAAAAGAAAAATGTAATCTGGATGATGAGCTTAGGCTTACCCCAAATGGGTATTTATAGTCTCTCAAAGCCTAAAGGATAAACAAAGAAAATAATAAAATAATACAAAAGATAATTATTTTTAAATTTAAATTCAAACTTAAACTAGTCTCCTAATGCAACTCTGCTCGTCAATCTTTCAGAAGGCGTGCGGACGAAGTCTTCTAGAAACCGCTACTGACTGGACCTTCTAGAAACTGCCACGTCAGACTGCGTCATGCCCAGAGTCGTGCCCATGTCTCCAGCCATGACCAAATAATAAAAAAAATACAGAATTCACCTGTTTTATCACCAATTCTGGAAAGTAAGGACCTGCACGAAAACAAGCACAACACGACCAAATCAGCAGCAATAAATCCACAAAACCGAAGAAATAACGAGCAAATATTAATGATTCTGAACACTCATCAAATTCCCCCTCACTTATCTCATGCTTGTCATCAAGTATGATTAACCAAATCAGTCAAAAACTTCATTAAACATTCTTTTGTCAAGTTTCACATTTATGGAAGCAAGGTAGGGACCACCATAACTATTCAAGTCAAGAAATCAATCAATTGAACATCACCAATTGGAACAAGTCAAGTGCAACTGTAATATTCAATCATTCATTAATCTCAATGCCCATAACTCAACACCTTACCGGGATTCACTCAAATCACTCAATGTGTTTGGGGTAAAGAAACGCTCAATGTCAGAACTGACACAGTATTACCATAAGCCTGTAAGTAAATCAAATCTCCACTACTAATGAGAACAAGATGCATAAATCAAAGGGTCTTTTATTGGTTGTAACGGGGCTTAGGTAAAGGTGGGGAAAAGGCTAAAAATATGGAAAAAATTCAAGGCAAGGAACTAACAAATAATAATCTCAACTCCATCAAAACATTAAGCACAACAAGATAAAAAGAACATCCTGGACATGTGTAATCTCGACAGTATTTAACATGCAGGTTCTAGAATACCAATGCCAAATTTGACACACTCAAACAAACAAAATGAGAGCGAAAATGATATGCTCGTAAAGGCTCAAATCTCACCAAATTGTTTTCATGCACTGAGTTAATCACATTTCAATCGACAAAATCATGGAGTATCACAAAAAAACCAACTTATCACAATTCATGTTATTCGCTATCAAGAACATCCTAACTTAAATAATCATGTGTTCCCAAACAAGCATAGCGTTCCAAAATTTTTTTAACAAGACAAAGACAATCAATGAAATTTCCGACCAATTTAACCAACACATACTAGATTCAAAGCATAAAGACAAGCGAAATGAAATTCAATCCTACACTCTACTCCCCCTCACTTAAAGCGTTTTGTCTCAAAACGAAAAATTAAAATTAAAGTGCAAGAGAAGGAATAGAGTACTCCCTGGATTTAATGTCGACCACAACCATGGTGGGAGGCGAATAAGTGGGCAGATTGGGTTTGATGTCGTGAACTAGAAGCATGGTCAGGTTGTGTCGTTGGCGGAAAATCGGCTTTGAAATCCTCTGTAAAACGATAATTCCGATCTCAATTCCCTCTTGGCGAAGCCATCTCGCCAAGTGTGTTCCCAGGAAGTCGACGCTTTCTATAAGCCGAATCTTCCTCCCACACATTTAATCGCAACAACCTATTGACCAAAGTCGATCTTTGATTTTGAAAACTATTTTGATTTTGAAAAATAAGCGCAGAGATTGAGAGAGATATTCCGAAGATATTAAGGGACCGTTTCAATTCTCCCGTTGGAATTGAATCATCGCGACAGCTCTCGGCTTATGAAAAGCTTAGCTAAGCATGACAAAAGTCATACTTAGCATAAAAACAAAACTTGAAAAATAAAGAAGAAATAAAAACTCTAAAAAATAAAAAGCTTAAATAAAACAAGAGAGAAAAGAAGAATGTAATCTGGATGATGAGTTTAGGCTTACCCCAAGTGGGTATTTATAGCCTCTCAAAGCCTAAAGGATAAACAAAGAAAATAATAAAATAATACAAAAGATAATTGTTTTTATATTTAAATTCAAACTTAAACTAATCTCCTAATGCAACTCTGCTCGTCAATCTTCCAGAAAGCGTGCGGACGAAGTCTTCTAGAAACCGCTGCTGACTGGACCTTCTAGAAACTGCCACGTCAGACCGCGTCATGGCCAGAGTCGTGCCCATGTCTCCAGCCATGACCAAATAATAATAAAAAATGCAGAATTCAGCCGTTTTATCACTAATTCTGAAAAGTAAGGACCAGCACGAAACAAGCACAACACGACCAAATCAACAGCAATAAATCCACAAACGATTCTGAACACTCATCACTTCGCGTTTAGCAAAACGCGAGGTCATATATCAAAATATTAAATTAGGTGATTTGAAAAATTTATCGATGTATGATGGATCTAGCGTCCTAGGGAAAGCGAGGTCGGTACACACGCTATGTAGAACGCAAGATATTCCTATATGGGCATTTTGGGGTATTTTTTCAAATAATGCCTAGTGGGGGTATTTTCTTAATAAATGATTTTTTTTTAATTAAAAACGCCTTTATTTTTCCTCTAACTCGTTATCTTCTCCCTTGCGTGATAAAATCATCACTACCACAGTCGTATATTTCAAACACAAATTGATCGACGAGACTTGGACCTCCGTCCACCATAAAAACCTATCCTAAATGAAACAAAACTCTTCTCTTTTATTTTCTAGCCCCAAATCTCTAATTCGAATAATAAAAATAAGATCGAACCTTAAACTAAAGCTAACTCTTCAACTCCCTAAAAACTTGACGACCATGAAGACTTTGGTTCCGTCTTCCCTCAATGTCGAGACCTTCATCGGCATGGAATCAAGTCGTGAAGACCCGCCATAGGGTTTAAATGTTTAAGGTAAAAAAATACTAACCCTTACTCTTTTACTTTGCTCCCAAAATGAAAGAAAAGGGCTACCTAATATGTAAAAAAAGGTGAATATACCTTAAAAATGTTGCCCCGATTGTATTGCTTGGTTTTTTTTACATGAGAAAATCGACCCCTTTTTACAATTTTTTTTTGGGGGATTTTTTTATCCCTTTACAGGATTGCCATAGAATGAAATTAAAAAAAATGAAATCTTTTACAATTCATTTCTCGTTGTCTTCTTGTGCTTGCATGAGGCTCTAAAGTGGAGTGTTCGAGCAAGAACAGAGGACCAGTGGTCCTAAAAGGATGATTTGGCATAAAAAAGTGTGGCGAAGATGAAGCGCCACGGGACGACTATAGGTGGAGATATCGTGGCTATAGTTGACAACTGAAGCATGATTAACTAGGGTTAGGGTTAGCCAAATTACTAATATGTCGGGCTTCTAATTTTGGGCTTAGGGTTTAATAGAATTGGTTATTTAAAGTGTTTAATTATATATTGGGTTTTGGGGTTTGTATATGGGTTTAATATAAATAGATTGATTTTATTGGGGTTTCATTATATATATAATAAATAAAACTAAAATTGGTGATTACTTTTGAGCTTAGGGTTTTAGAATTGGTTATATAAATGGATTGATTTTATTGGGTTTGTGTCATAGCAGGTTCTCAGCGGTAAAGAAAGCTTGAGGTCTTGATTCTTGATGCACCGGGTGTGAACAGGAATGTGAATAGGTGCAAATCCCTGAGGATACATAGGGAATTCAACAAGACTTTTTTCCAGTAGTCACATTCATTCTAAACATCTCTTCCATTTGATCCTTGGTCATATTTTTGGTACCGTAGGGTGCGGCGTGTTCTTGATAGTAGTAGGGCCAGAATCACTGCGATAAAAAATCTAATCTTATTATTAGGTGTTTTATCAAATGAATGAATGTTTAATGCATGACTTTAAAATATAAAAGCATAAACAATATAAATGAAATGCAGAATGCATGTATACAAAAGATATTGATCCCAAAATAATTGTTCATAAAACAATTCTTGAAGAATTGATGATGTCTTAGTTTTATTGGGAAAGTGAAAATCAAAGATCACAAATAAAATCTAGCCCTATCTCTTGACTGTTTGATTCCCACAAGTAGTTGGATAATGTGTCATTCATCGTCAAACTATGGAACTACGAGAATCCTCATGGCTTTTGTTTTCTCTTCCATTGCAAAGATTTGTCGAGTCAGTTCGAAACCTTTAGCTTTTGCCCGTTGTTTTGAATATTCTTGAATCCAAATTGTCTCCCTAGCGGATAGACTATTTTCTTATTGAAGTAGCTTACACTCTATGGATGAATCTTCTAATGCGACCAGCTAATTAGAGAATTAATATGTCGTGTTTATGCAAAAAAACAAAGCAAGCAACAAGACAAAAGGAAATCAAGTTAGTAGATTTTAAAAAATAATTGAAGTAATATGAGCTAGAAAAATTAATAACGATTAAATACAACCCATAAATGAGATTGAAAATAAATAATGTTAATAAAACACACAAATGAATTTAAAACTCCAACTGCATGTATTCTATTTCTCTTAGGGTTTCCACATGGCTTTAGTGGGGTGGGTTACTAAATTTCTTACATGATTCTTCATTTCTAAGAAGGGTTCCCAAATTGTCCCTATTGTAATACCCCAAATTATGTTTAGTGATCAAAATGTAAAATTTTGAAAATTTGATGATCAAAGTATAAAATTGGGAAACTTTTAGATACCAAAGTGGTAATTTTCCAAAAAAAGAATTTTTATTTCATAAATGAATAGTTCACCCCCAAGAATAACATTTTGGGTGGTAATCATATTATTGATCCGGAATTTATGTTAAAAGCTAGAAAGTGTTAAAGTCCGGTAAAAATTCAGTAAATCGGATCGAATGGGAGTTTTGAGAAAATTTGAAGGATATTAAATTAAGCTTAGAAATATTATTTTATTTTAAAATGATGGAAAATATTGTGGATCATTGGATTTGAGAATTTATTTTCATGTTCAATTTGGACCTTTGATGAAAATGGCAAGATTGAAGATTTTGTAAAAGAACATGGGTAAAGTTGTAAAGGGTAAATTATATTGTTCATATTTGACTTTGGGAAGATGATACGTGTTATGTGGTCTGGTTGTATATAATTATCAAGATTCAATAATGGTAAAATTTTCATTTCTCAATTAAATGAATTTTAAATTTATTTAAGCTTACTAAATGACAAATTAACTAGAAATTAACTAGAAATTTCATGTAAACTTGGTCTCCATCATCCTCTATTTCCGTGAAATTCAAACCCTAGGTAAGTGATAACACCGTAAAAAGGCTATCTTTAGGGCCTTTTCACTTAAGTTATTGGTTATCTTAAAGCACAAATACGTTCATATAGATGCATTTAGGAGCATGTAATTACATTTGGTGGATCTGTCTTGCCTTGGCATTTTATTTTGTGAATGGTGTTATTTTATGGGGAAGATCTGGTTTGGATGTTGATGCGTAGGTTCTAGGAGCAAGGGTGTGCAAGGAAAATTATCGTGGCAAACTGGATGCAAAAGTCATGCATTTTAGGTGGTGTGCAAGAAGAAATGTCGTGGCAAATTATGGGCGCAGAAAAAGACAAAGAAGTTGAAGATATTTTCACAGAAGTCCAGCTGTCCTTTCACCACGTGTTCTTTGCTGCCAACCGCCTATGAGGGGCCTATCACCGACTATTTTACTACTCCTTAAATGTGGGAAATGTGACTTAGGGTACCATTGGAATTTTGGCACAAAAACCTAAGAATATTCCCTTGGTATATATAGATTATGACGCTACAAAGGAAGGGCTTTTCACAATCTTCTAATTTCCATTTTTTGAACTAAAATGGCGGCTGAAAAGCTTCTTCTTTTACTTTTTTTTATTTCTTCGTGGTGTTCCTCCATTAAACAAGCTTGAGGGAGTGTTGAGCTTGGCGTCCGAGAGGAGAAAGCAGTGCTAAGGCGGTTCATGGTGACCGAGGAGCTCACGACAATGCACGTTGGGAGTTTTCCTCCACCCTATTTTGCTTCATTTATCTTTTTATTCGATGGGTTGTATGGAACATATTGTTTTTATGGATGATTCAAACCTAACCATGAACTAAACCTTATTTGGTGGTGTTTATGATGGATGATTAAATGTTTTTATTTAATGAATGGTTGATGTTTTTATGTTTATCACTTGTTTTATTCATTGTTTCCAATTACTTAAGATTGTAAGAGGTATGAGAGTGTCTATTTCTTAAGTATATTACATAATGTACGAGAGAAACTAAGTTAAAGATCTTTAGTGTTCGAGAGAAACTAAGTTAAAGATCTTTAGTGTTCGAGAGAAACTAGATGAAGATCATCATGAACAATGGGTTTTAGCTAATAACAAGAGCATAATCCAACATTGGTGTTCAAGGGAAACTAAGGTAGGATTTCATCGACTAATAGGAGTTGGGCTTATTCGATAGGTTAGATGTTGTTGCTCAGGCCCATAATATTTGTCGTGGCATTCTCGTCTATCATGTTCCATGACTACAGATAGTGTAGGAGCACTCTTTGTGAACTCTGTCAAGCAAGTGAACCATTGAAGTTTAGACCATTATAAAAGACTAGCATTAGGATTCCTTAGTGACCCCATCAATCATTCCTAAAATAACTTGTTTGTGAGAGGATTATAAAGTCATTTTAGTTAATTCCTAAGTTGTCATTTCACCTTGCCTTCACATTTTTATTTAAATTGCCCGACATTTCCATTTTCTACATATTCCCCCATCAAATCAATTCCACCCACATACATTTAAACTTGCCTCCGCATACTCGTTTGTGCATACCACTAACTAAACTTTGATATTTTACTATTCATGCTTTAACTTAACTTACAATTTCCTCCAATCCTCATGGGAACGATACTTACTCACTCTTTATTACTTGTGTGGTTGTGTATACTTGCACATAATTTGCATCCAAGTTATAGTATTCACAGCACGCAACAGTAAGAGAAAGTTTGTTATTCATTTTTGAGTAATTTCCTTTGGTTTTTGGATTAAGACTTGAAATAGAAAATTTTTATATTTGATGAGCTCTATCATTTTGGTACCAATATTGAATGTTAATTTTGCTTGAGTTCAAACATCCTAAATTCTAGGGTTTAAGGAGATAATGTTGGATTTTGAGTTTTTGATGTTGTAGAATCATTTTCAAGCTTGATGGATGATTAAAACCACCAATGCATACTTATAGTAGGTTCATCCTAAACCCTAGTTTAGGGAAAAGTTATGTTTTGATGAAATTAAGTTAGGGGTTTAATTGTAAAGGTTTTGAAATGATGATTAGAGGTTGATTTCATGCTTGAATCAATTGAAAATCAAGGTAATCAACCCCTATATGTTTCGACCTTGGGGTTTTAATTGGGGAAAGTTGTGAAAAATTTCCCATGGCTTAGAAATGATATTTGGAAGGTTCTACAAGCCTTAGAAAAATTTTGGGACTGTTTTGTATTTTTTTCAGATTTAGGGGACTGATAACTCCGTAAAAGGCCACATTTTGGGACCTTTTAACTTAAGTTATTGAATGTTTAAAGGCTCATTTAGGACCATATAGATGCATTTAGAAGCATTTAGTTGCATGTGGAGGATTTCGGTTTGCCGTGTCATTTTATTTTTACTGCAGTGCTGCCTTATGGGAAAGGTACTTGTCTGATGATGTGCATGTATTGAAAGCAATGAAAAGAGGAAATAAAATGCCGCGACATAAGGAGATTGCTGAGTTAAATAAAAATGCCAAGTTCGACTGGCATTTCGAGAGCGCACAAGGTGAAAGAAGATATTTTCCAGCCAGCTGTCTCCGACTCTCCGTGTCCTCTGCCCGAGAAATCCACCTCAAAGATATGCCTGGAGGAATCGGCACTGCAACTGCCGGTTCTGCTGATGACACCGTCTGACCCTATAGATCTTGTCTGTCCTTGGGCGCCTGCGACGGGATTATGTCGGTCACTCAGCCAGCTACCCAAGCTGTATCATAACCTGTTCAGCCCGACTCCCAAGCAACTTAACCATGGTTTTGGGGTATCCTGGGAAAGTCAACACCAAGTTCTAAGATTAGTTTTCCCCTATAAATAGCGGATGAAGCCACAATATAAGAGACTTTGGTTCCACCCAGATTTGAGCTTAAAAAGTAAGAGAGAGAAGGTCTCTTATTTCTCCGTCAATCCTACTTGCCGCAACATTTCTCCTTGACAAGCCTGAGGGAGTGGCGTTCTAATCGTCCGAGAGGAGCCAGGCCGTTGGGAGCAGTTCTTGTTGGCCAATGGAAGCATTGGGCAGTGCACGTCGAAGGTTTTCTCTCCTCCCCTTAGTTCTTTGCTTTCATATTTTATTATTGGGTTGTAAGGAACGAATGATACTTGCTTTGTGCTTGTTTATTTCGAACCCCGCCATGAACTAATCCTATTTAGTGGGAGTTCGCTTGGATATTTAAGTTTTATTTCAATGAATGGTTGTTTTTATATGCTTTAATCTATTTTGTTTATGAAACTTAATGCCTTAAGGTTGTAGGAGCTATGAGAATAGCCTTTCCTTAGGAGGTTCTTAGGGTTCGAGAGAATGTCTTGGCATAATATCTTTAGTATTCGAGAGAAGCTAGGGATGACTACATAAATAAGTGGTTCTAGGTAGTAACTAGGCCTAATCCACCTTAGAGATAAGGCTAGGATTTCATTCGACTAAAAGGAGCTGTACAAAAATGATAGGTTATATGTTAATGTTGTCGCAAAAAGGTATTGCCGAGACATATCATGTTATCTGAACCAATAGGATCACTGTAGGGGTTTACGCCAATCGGATTTGCCAGGGCATCTTTAATCTGTCGAGTCTCTTACTAGAAATAGCATAGGGCACCTCTGTAGACACTGTCGAGCAGGTTAAGCATAGAGGAAATACCATTCAGATAAATAGACTTAGATTTTCCTAGTGACTCCTACCTCTCATTCCCATAGCAGCTTGTCGTGTGAGAAAGCTAAAGTCATATATATATATTTAATCTAGTAATTGCATTTCATTTTGCCTTGACATTTCCATTTGTTTGCATGCATCACAATTTAATTTTCCACAACATAATCAATTGCTACCTCACTGCCATCATCCATTTCCACATCAGTCATTCCATATTGCCACAGCATTCTCATTCCGTATATACCATCACTAACTTTACTTAGGTGACAAAGTAAAGTGCCTTGACAAACCTATTTTATTTCCACAATTCCCTGTGGAGACGATACTCAACTTATCACTGTATTACTTGTTCGATTGTTTATACTTGCACATATATCCGCACTCATTTATAGTACCCACAAGAGCGGACAAGTTTTTAGCCCCGCTGCCAGGGATATTAGCAACTGGAAGTTAAATTGATTTGTCATAGCATTTTTATTTTACTTATTCATATTTTATTTACACTTAGCTTTGTTTTTTACTTTCCTTAATTTTTGTTCATTTTTTTCTCTAAATACATGACCAGAAGCAACCCTGAAGAGCCATTAGAACCGAT
Organism: Hibiscus syriacus; assembly: GCF_006381635.1. NCBI lineage: Eukaryota > Viridiplantae > Streptophyta > Magnoliopsida > Malvales > Malvaceae > Hibiscus > Hibiscus syriacus. Next base: position 227,458 of record NW_024063520.1, on the reverse strand, counting down.
TGATCCTGAAATCAAAAGGCTTTTTAGACAAAGAAGACGCGCTCAACGTATAAACATGTATCAACTTGAAAATCAAGGCATTGGTCATGAGGAGGATCAGAATGTCGGGGCAAATTTAAATGTTGGGAATGCAGCCAGACCTCGTGCCATTCGTGATCACTTAAACCCGATCTTAGATGATTTAAATCCTGGAATAGTGGCCCTAGAAATTCAGGCAGCCCACTTCGAGCTCAAACTTGTCATGTTCAATATGTTTAATTTAATAGGATAGTTTGGGGGCATGCCAAATGAAGATGCCAAACAACATATTCGTAACTTCTTCGAGGTGTGCGATTTGTTTCGCTAACAAGGGGTGCACGAAGATGTTCTGAAATTAAAGTTGTTTCCGTACTCCTTGCGTGACCGAGCCAGGGCGTGGTTGAGTGGTGTTCCAGTGGGTTCAATGGAATCGTGGACAAATCTGTGCAAAAAAAATTTACTGCGGTATAATCCTCCGAATATGAATACCCAATTGAGGAACGACATTGCTTCCTTCCATCAAGCTGATGAAGAGTTGATGTATGAATGCTGGGATCGATACAAGGCATTGCTTCGTAAGTGTTCAAACCATGGTTTTTAAGATTTGACACAAGTGGTGATGTTCTACAATGGAGTTAACGCGCCCACGAGGATGATACTAGATGCCTCGGCAAATGGAACGCTGTTTGACAAAACACCAGCAGATGCATTTGACATTCTGGATAAGATTGCCACTAATGATTATTAGTTTCCATCCACGCGGCTTGGAGCTGGGCGCAAGTCACACGGAGCTTTAGAGCTAGATTATAAAGATAACGTGTCCGCCCAACTTGTTGCTATCACCAACATGTTGAAGAACTTGCAAAGGCCAAGTGAGGTGAGAGAAGTGAAGGTAGCTCATTCAGCATGTTTATTATGCCACGGCAATCACAATGAGAGTGACTGTCCAATCAATCAAGAATCTATCAACTTTGTAGACAACTTTAATCGAGGTAACAACAACCCTTATTCCAACACATATAATCCTGGATGACGTCAACATCCAAACTTTTCGTGGGAAAATCAAGGATCCAGCAATGCTCATCAACCAGCTCGGCAGCAGAATTTCAATGACTCCTAGGGATTTCAATCGAATATGCCATGGCATAATTCTAATAAGGGATGGTCATCTTCATCAAACACAAGTTATTTGGAAGCCACAATCCAAGAGTTTATTGTAACAACAAAAACAATGTTGCAAGACCATGCAACATCCATAAAAAATCAAGGAGCCATGCTTCAAAGCCATAGTTTGTCGCTAAGGACGCTGGAGAGTCAAGTTGGTCAAATTGTCGCGGCATTACAAGAACGCAAACCAGGACATTTTCTGAGTGACATTGAAGTCACCAAACCTCATGGAAAGGAGAACTGCAGTGTGCTAACTCTTCAAAGTGGTACATAAACTAATGTGGAAGACAAGTTTGGGGGAAGACCGAAGGATGATTCAGACCCTATAACCAAGCAATCTGATCAAGAAGTGCAAGAAGAAGCACCAGTGGATGAGGAAAAGGCTGAGGAGTCATCAAGTAAAGAACCTGAGGGGGCAAATAAAAATACGAAGGCAACTTTTGTTCGCACCCTGTCAGCACAAGAAGCAAGACCCCCACCTTCGTTTCCACAAAGACTAAAGAAACATAACGAAGATATCCAATTTAGAAAATTTGTTGACATTCTGAGTCAACTTCAAATCAATGTTCCTTTTCTAGAGGCTATGGAACAAATGCCGACATATGCCAAATTTTTCAAGGAAATTGTTACTAAGAAAAAAAAGGTTGAGCAGTATGAAACAATTGCCACGGCAAAAGAATTTTGCTCTTCCTTAAGTAAGCTGCCACCAAAGAGATATGATCCAGGCAGTTTTATCATCCCATGTTTGATAGGAGACAAATTTGTTGGGAAGGCATTATGTGACCTTGGCTCAAGTGTGAACTTGATGCCTAAGTCAATATTCAAAAAGCTGGGGATAGGAAATGCGAGACCTACCTCGGTCATCCTACAATTAGCCAATCGTTCACATGTTCGACCAGAGGGGCAAATTGAAGATGTCATCGTGCGGGTTGACAAGTTCGTTTTTCCTATCGATTTTTTGATTCTGGACTGTGAGGTCGACGCCGTAGCGCCCATCATATTGGGGAGACCCTTCCTAGATACTAGTCGTATTCTCATCGACTGTGAGAAGGGTGAGCTCACCATATGAGTGGCCGATCAACATGTCACTGTAAATGTTTTCCGATCACTCAAGTAAATGGATGATTCTGAAGAATGCCAGAGCATTTTTGAAGTAGATACAGTAATTGAAAAGGAATCAGATCAATTTTTCCATGACAATTTCATTCAGCTGGATGATAATGAGAGGCTACTGGAAGACTTAAAGGCCGAAGAGCCTAACGATTTTTCCTCCAAGGAACAACAAGTTAGCTTTCTCAAGACTAGCCCAGGTACGTGGTTTGAACCTTTGAATTTCGAAGAATTTGTTCCTCCCAAGCCCTCATTACAGCATGCTCCTACCCTAGAACTTAAGAAATTGCCACAGCATCTTAAATATTCTTATCTGGGTAGTGACGAAACTTTACCTGTGATTATTTCCTCTGCCCTCACTCCTAACCAAGAATCGAGTTTGTTAAGTGTTTTATCACAGCATAAGAAAGCGTTAGGCTGGACGATGGCACATCTCAAGGGAATAAGTCCAACAATCTGTATACACAAAATCCTGCTAGAAAAATGCCACAGAAAATCCATAGAGCCGCAGCGAAGATTGAACCCAATCATGAAACAAGTTTTGATGAAAGAGATTCTCAAATGGCTCGATACTGGAGTAATTTACCCCATTTTGGATAGTTTATGGCTGAGTCCCGTTCAATGCGTGCCAAAGAAGGGAGGCACGACCGTGGTGACAAGCAAGGACAATGAATTGATACCTACTCGCACGGTCACCGGGTGGCGAATTTGCATGGACTACCACAAGCTTAACAAGGCCACCAAGAATGATCACTTCCCTTTGCCGTTCATCGATCAAATGCTGGATCGACTTGCTGGCAAGGTATTTTATTGTTTCTTGGACGGTTACTTGGGGTATAACCAGATTGCCATCGCACCAGAGGACCAAGAGAAGACCACATTCACGTGCCCCTATGGCACATATGCTTTTCGAAGAATGCCTTTTGGACTCTGTAATACCCCGGTAAATTTTTAGCGCTGCATGCAAGCCATATTTTCTTACATGGTTGAGGATTTTCTTGAAATTTTCATGGATGATTTTTCTGTTTCTGGTGACGACTTTCAAAAATGCCTCGGCAATTTGGAAAAGGTATTGGAGTGGTGCGAGGAGGCCAATCTCGTATTGAATTGGGAAAAATGCCATTTCATGGTGACCGAAGGCATTGTTCTAGGACATAAAATCTTAGCAAAGGGCATTGAGGTAGACAAGGCTAAGATCGAGGTGATCGAGAAGCTCCCCCCACCAAATTCTGTCAAGGGCATTCATAGTTTCCTTGGGTATGCTGGGTTTTATAGAGGATTCATCAAGGACTTCTCCACACTATCCAAGCCCTTGTGCACCCTGTTGCAACAGAACCAACTGTTCGTGTTCGATCAGAAATGCCATGGCACATTCAAAGAGCTGAAGCAAAGACTTATCTCTACACCGATTGTAGTTCCCCCAGATTGGACGGCCCTGTTCGAATTAATGTGCGATGCAAGTGATTTTGACGTGGGAGCTGTGCATGGGCAACGTAGAGGTAAAATTTTTCATGTGATTTATTATGCTAGCCGCGCTTTAAATGATGCACAATTGAATTACACGACCACTGGGAAAGAATTAGATGTCGTGGTATTTGCATTTGACAAGTTTAGGCCATACTTGATAGGCACAAAGGTCATAGTTCACACCGATAACTCCACTATAAAATATTTAGTGAACAAGAAAGATGCCAAACCTAGACCGATTAGGTGGGTATTCCTCTTGCAAGAATTTGACTTAGAGGTAATCGATAGGAAAGGTACTGAAAATCAGGTTGCAGACCACTTATCTAGGCTAGAGAACATTTCAGAATGCCATGATATTTTTGATATTAAAGAAGAATTCCCTGACGAGAAAATTTTATATGCCACGACAATTCCGTGGTACGCTGACCTTGTTAATTTTCTTGTTAGTGGTGTTTTTCCTTATGAACTAAACAGCCAGGGAAAAAAGAGGTTTTTGTATGATGCCAAGTTCTATTTTTGGGACGAGCCTTACTTGTTCAAACAATGTGCCGATCAAATGATTCGATGGTACGTCCCTGAAGAAGAACAAAGTGATATCTTACACCATTGCCACACAGCGACATGTGGAGGGAATTTTGGAGGTTCGAGGACTGCTGCAAAGGTCCTCCAATTGGGCTTCTATTGGCCATTACTATTTAAAGATGCCCACGAATTTTGCAAAACGTGCGACAGATGCCAGCGCACTGGAAACATTTCTAGACGACACGAAATGCCGCTATAAAATATTCTGGAGATAGAACTTTTTGATGTTTGGGGAATTGATTTTATGGGACCATTCTCATCTTCCTTTGGAGACTTATACATTTTGCTTGCGGTGAACTATGTTTCAAAGTGGGTTGAAATAATTGCTACGCCAAGGAACGATTCTAAAACGATGCTCAAATTCCTTTACAATAACGTATTTACTCGATTTGGAGTCCCAAGAGCCATCATCAGCAATGAGGGCACTCACTTTGACAACAAGCTGATTGCCAAGGCATTACAGAAATATAGAGTGCGACATAATATTTCCATGACATATCACCCGCAGAAAAATGGGCAAGCTGAAGTATCCAATCAAGAAGTCAAGCAAATCCTTGAGAGGGTGGTGAACCCTCGAAGAAAAGACTGGTCCCCCAAGCTCAATGAAGCATTATAGGCCTATAGGACGGCATTCAAAACACCTCTGGGAATACCACCTTTCAAGATGATATATGGAAAAGCCTGCCACCTACCAGTTGAACTAGAACACAAGGCATACTGGGCAATCAAGAAGCTAAACTTCGACGAGCAACTTGTTGGGGAGAAATGATTGCTTGATCTAAATGAAATAGAGGAGTTTCGAGCGCAAGCATATGAAAATGCCAAGCTCTACAAGGAAAAAACCAAAAAGTGGCATAACAAAATGCTTTTGCCACAACATTTTCATGTGGGCTAGAAAGTGTTGCTTTTCAACTCAATGCTCAAACTCTTCCCTAGCAAACTGAATTCACGTTGGTCGGGACCATTCGAAATCCATCATATTTACTCATATGGCACTGTTGATACCAAGAACATGGACAAAGGATCCTTCTTTAAAGTCAATGGCCAGCGCCTAAAGGCCTACCAGGGAATCCCACCTGCGCGTGATAAGTCGGCGCTGCTCTTGCACGACGTCGACACTGGTCCGGCATCTTAAGGATGCTGTGGCATTTTAATTTTACTTCTGTACATAAATTATTCTTGTCTTGCCGTTATTTTTAATATTTCTTGTTTTAATTAATTATTTTTATTGTATTTTTGCAAGGGTTAACCCACATGGAGAGCACGTGAGTTGTATGGAATAAGCATGTGAAAATTTAGACGGCAAACGAAATGGAAAAGGGGGGAAAATATTTACCCTTTTGACTTTTGACTTGAGGGATTGAATTTTTTTTACTTTGTTTCTTTCCTGCCTAGACCCCACCCTTTTATAACATGTCCCCACAAAAATCTTCACTTTGTTTGTATAGCTTTTTCACTTTTACCTTATTTCTTTCAACGTTCACTTGCTATCTTCTTCTTTTCCTTTTTGTTTGACTGATCCTCCATAATCGATCACGATCCAAGCTTTCTTCCTCATTTTGTATTCTGTTTTCATGATGGTCCGATCACGACCCCCTCCACCACCTTCACCACATTATTTGTAGATGAAGCCGCCCGTGAACGGTTCCAAACTATCAAGAATTGATAAGTCTTTTTTGAGTTAAGGTTTGTCTTCTCCGAGGAGAAAGAGGCCGACTTGGGGAGCAAGGTGCTCGATGTGGTCACCAAACATAAGTGGCAAAAATTTTCCAAGCATCCCGCTGCCGTCAACGCAATCATAGTGAAGGAGTTTTATTCAAACATCACCGAGCCAAATCTGCATGTCGTGGTGGTTCGCGGCATTTATATTCGTTTTACTCCTACTGCCATTAATCGCTACTTTAAACTGCAGGTTACTGATGACCACCGTACTAGTTTTACACAAGAAGCTGACAACGAAGCTTACCAAGGCATCCTGAAAGACCTTTGTCTTCCTAATACTCAATGGAACGGTCAACAAATGAGCAGAAGAACCGTGGACCGGGAGAGGCTACTTCCACAAGTGAAGTTATAGAATTATTTCATGAAGCACAAACTCTTACCCACTTCCCACAACGCCACCGTGTCCTATCAGCGGATGCTCTTGCTGCATTCAATCATATTTGGGTGAGCAATCGATGTAGGGAAATTTATCATGGAATAGGCTCATTTGTGCCTGAAGCGACCTGTAAGTGCCCTGGTATTTCCAAATATCATCACCGCCTTATGCCATAAAAAAAAGGTCCCTGAAGAAATGTTTGATGAGATTTTACCAGGTATTTCTGGAGTCACCAAAGCGAAAATCCCTCTGTTGTTGGGTTACAAGAAAGCCAAAGGGAAGGAAAAATAGGCAACCACATCTAGCGCTACACCATTTCTACATGCCAGGGCAACTTAAAACGCCCTGGAGCAGGCAGTTTAGCGCACTCAAGAGCATGTCGGGCAGCTGTCCGACAAACTGATGACATATTTTGCCTATGCCAAACGTCGAGATAAATTTCTAACCAGTGCCTTGATGGAGTTTCTCCCGCAAACAAACTTTACCATTCATGTCTTCCCTGATATACTCGTTCCACCGGATGAGGATGCCAAGGCATCTACAGAAGCACCCCACCCTGCTCCAGCTGCTGTTCAACACTCATCTAGTAAAGACAGTCACCAGCCCGCTGAAGCGAACGATCTCGTTGACCCTGATCTAGTCCATGTTGTGTCACCCGACGTTGATCGAGAAGCCAACCTCCAACTCGCCAATATTCCAGAACCACTACAATTCGTTGAACCCCTGACAGCCGAACATCCTCATATGCTGCAACCTGCAGTGCCTATGGAATAAGTACACCCTGCAGTACTATAGCCCACCGAATCAACTGAGGAGTCTCAATCCGAGATGCCACGGAAAGCTCCCTTGCGTAGGAGCCGACGTCGCCTTAGGAAGGCATCTCAACTTCAGGAGCCCCCGCTCCCAACCATTCTAGAATGACCTAGCACTCCTCCAGCTGCCCCTGCGTCTGACTCTGAACATTATAGCCCCGCCAAGCTAAGAAAGGGCACTCACCGCACAACCGCTGCACCACCACCCGCTTCACGCCAAGGTACCTTGCATTTGCATTGCATTCATAGCATGTAGTTTCATTTTCCTTAGTTTTAGTAAGCATTGGGGACAATGCTTCTCTCAAGTTTAGGGGAAGTAGGGTTCTCTCATTTCTTGCATCATTGCATGATAGTAGCAGTAAATTAAAAATGTTACGACATTAGTAATTGCCTGAATAGTTTTCTGGAATTAGTTAAGGATGCCCGATGATGAAGAAATTTTTATGGCTAAGATAGAATGTACATGATTGGTTGAGGATGATAGAACCAACTCTAGGACTTGCTTCTTTGAAATCCTTGAACACACGATTGTATGTTTTTCATGCTTGAGAAATTTAGAAATTTTTATAAGAGAATTCTTAAATGACGTGGCATAAAACTTTGAATGATGAAAACTCCTACTAAAAAAATTGAAAAATGATGATAATGTTATAAATAAATGCCTTGGCATATCTGTAGAGGGACACTCCGTTATGCCATGGCATATGAGTGAATGAAAGTAGTCACGGTATGACTCTACCTGACTAACTCGGGGTGGAAGGTATGCTCCCTTTTATCTAGAGTGTGGGATGGTAAAGTGATGGCCTGACTCCCCTCATAGCAGAAATAAAGGAAAGAAAAAAAAGGTGGGAGTAAATTTTGTGAATGCCATGGCAAATTAAGAAAGCTTGCTTAGAAAATTTTTAAATTTGTTAAGCATGGACTGGATCCAAACACGCATACACCCACACAAAGAATCTTGTTATAGGGGGCAGTACTTGAACTCTTAAACCTAATCTAGCATGTTGAAGCCATATGTGCCGAGGGCTGAAATTTTATTCCATAAAACTATTTGGCTTCTGAACTTGTAATGGTATTTTTGTTTTTCTTATTACTATCCATTGCTTGAGGACAAGCAATAGCTTAAGTTTTGGGTGTGATAACTTCGTAAAAGGCCATATTTTGGGACCTTTTAACTTAAGTTATTGAATGTCTAAAGGCTCATTTAGGACCATATAGATGCATTTAGAAGCATTTAGTTGCATGTGGAGGATTTCGGTTTGTCGTGGCATTTTATTTTTACAGCGGTGCTGCCTTATGGGAAAGGTACTTGTCTGATGATGTGCAGGTATTGAAAGCAAGGAAAAGAGGAAAGAAAATGCCGCGACATAAGGAGATTGATGAGTTAAATAAAAATGTCAAGTTCGACTGGCATTTCGAGAGCGCACAAGGTGAAAGATGATATTTTTCAGCCAGCTGTCTCCGACTCTCCGTGCACTCTACCCGAGAAATCCACCTCGAAAGATATGCCTGGAGGAATCGGTACTGCAACCGTCGGTTCTGATGATGACACCGTCTAGCCCTATATATCTTGTCTGTCCTTAGGCGCCTGCGACGGGATTATATCGGCCACTCAGCCAGCTACCCAGGCTGTATCATAGCCTGTTCAGCCCGACTCTCAAGAAACTTAACCATGGTTTTGGGGTTTCCTAAGAAAGTCAACACGAAGACCTAGGATTAGTTTTCCCCTATAAATAGAGGATTAAGCCACAATGTTAGAGACTTTGGTTCCACCCAGATTTGAGCTTAAAAAGTTATAGAGAGAAGGTCTTTTCTTTCTCTGTCAATCCTACTAACTGTGGTATTTCTCCTTGACAAGCCTGAGGGAGTGGCGTTCTGAGCGTCCGAGAGGAGCCAGACCGCTGGGAGCAATTCTTGGTGGCCGAGGGAAGCATTAGGCAATGCACGTCGAAGACTTTCTCTCCTTCCCTTAGTTCTTTGCTTTCATATTTTTTTATTGGGTTGTAAGGAACGAATGATACTTGCTTTGTGATTGTTTATTTCGAACCCCACCATGAACTAATCCTATTTGATGGGAGTTCACTTGGATATTTAAGTTTTATTTCAATGAATGGTTATTTTTATATGCTTTAATCTATTTTTTTTATGAAACTTAATGCCTTAAGAATGTAAGAGCTATGAGAATAGCCTTTCTTTAGGAGGTTCTTAGGGTTCGAGAGAATGCCTTGGCAAAATATCTTTAGTCTTTGAGAGAAGCTAGGGAGAAACTACATAAACAAGGGGTCTAGGTAGTAACTAGGCCTAATCCGCCTTAGAGATAAGGCTAGGATTTCATTCGACTAAAAGGAGCTGTACAAAAATGATAGGTTAGATGTTATTGCTGCCGCAAAAAGGATCACTGTAGGGGTTTACGCCAATCGGATTTTCCAGGGCATCTTTAATCTGTCGAATCCCTTACTAGAAATAGCATAGGGCACCTCTGTAGACTCTGTCGAGCAGGTTAAGCATGGAGGAAATACCATTCAGAGAAATAGACTTAGATTTTCCTAGTGACTCCTACCTCTCATTCCCATAGCAGCTTGTCGTGTGAGAAAGCTAAAGTCCTATATATATTAAATCTAATAATTACATTCCATTTTGCCTTGATATTTCCATTTGTTTGCATGCATCACAATTTAATTTGCCACAACATAATCAATTGTTACCTCACTGCCATCATCCATTTCCACATCAGTCATTCCATATTGCCACAAAATTCTCATTTGTATATACCATCACTAACTTTACTTAGGTGACAAAGTAAAGTGCCTTGAGAAACCTATTTGATTTCCCCAATTCCCTGTGGAGACAATACTCAACTTATCACTGTATTACTTGTTCGATTGTGTATACTTATATATATATCCACACTCATTTTATAGTACCCACAAGAGCAGACAGGGACCTATTTGGTAATTTTTAAAAGTTATAGGGTAAATGTTTAATTACCCAATAGTTGATGTATATTGATGGAATTTTATATTAAAGGACTGAAGTTGATGATAGAAAGTGAAATTGGGATATTTTGGGAAATTAGCAATGTTTGAGCATCAAATGGTAAATATTGAGAAAGTTAGTGACTTATGAGGTAAAAATGGTATTGTTGAGGTATTGTACTGGAAATTAAATGTTGGAATTTTATTTGAGCTATTTGGTACTTGAAATGAAGAAGCAATGCCAAGGGACCATTATGAGTAAAAAGGAAAAGTTAAAAAGAATTCTAGAAGAATTCTAGAAGAATTCTAGAAGAATTCAAAAATAATAGTACTTTTGAGTATTATTATAATGCTTAAAATGTTAGTAAGAATACTAACATGTATTTTATATTTGTAAGTGTTATACATTGATGCTTGTGTAGATCGTGATCAAACTCGTGATAAAAGCAAATCGAAAGGGGAAAAAGTCCAAGAATAATCTGTTGGGATTTGCAGAACCTCGAATCGACAACTGAAAGAGTTTGCCAAGCGGGTTGAATCGGTTTTTGTGTTTAGGGAGTAAGGATATTAGAAAGATAGAAAAAATTGCACAATGATTTATAGTGGTTCGACTTCTCAACCAAGTCTACCTCCACTACCTTAGCTCCTCACCAAGGATTTTCTAACAAATTGACTAATTTGTTCTTTCTTTTTACAGGATCAAGAGTAACCTTTACAACTCCCTAACTTTTCAATGGATAAACAAAGAAAACCTCTCAAAGGTAGGGTGTTTACAAGAATTTAAGCTCACAAGAACAAAATATTTACAAGAGAATAGAAAAATAAGAATGAAAAACTTTTTTCTTGTGTTTGAATGTTTGGATTGGCGTTCTCTCATTTATTCAAGTGTCCTTAACTTGTTTTTATAGGTTGTAATGAGTTTGTGGTTGCTTCTAGCCGTTGAGGATGTTTTGGAGTCGTTGGGGATTCATTTGCTACAAAATAAAACTACCCAAAACAAGTAGTATCGGTACTCCTTAAATAAGTATTGGTACTACCTTTGTAATATTTAAAAAATTTTGACCGTTGGGCTTGATTTTACTGTAGCAGTATTGGTACCCATTTTGCATTCAATGTTTTTAAGCTTCGGTAGTGTTCATTAGTGTTCACACAGTATTGATACTATTTATATAGTATCAGTACTGTTAATACAATACAGTACTATTCATAAAAAAATATGCTAATTCCAACTTAAATGGACTTTGAATTATTTTTGAAAACTTTGAATAAATTCAATTCAAGTCCAAAAATAGTTTTCCATAAATTGTTATATCAAAACACAGTTCAACAATCTCCCCCTTTTTAATATAACAAAACATTTGAAAATTTGTTCTTGGCGAAACTCTCCCTTAATAAAAATGTTTAATGAAAAAAGATATCAATTGTTACCAATTGTTGGAAAATATATGAAAATGTTCAGCTCCTCCTTTTTCATTAAGAAATTCAATTTTTCAAACCATACTTCTCCTCCTTTTTGTTATATCAAAAATAATTCAATCTTTAAAGTTCTAAAATAACATTGGAGAGTAAGTGGTAAATTTGACATTTAAAAATCATTTGAAAAATTAAAGCTCCCCCTCAATAAATGCATTCCAAATAAAATTTAGCTTTAAGAGCTTGACACTTAAACAAAATTGAATTTCAACAAAGAATAACAGACATGCTAGTAGCACATGAAATTCAATATATCAAAGTCTAAAATATTTTATGCAATACCAATTGTTTAAATGAAGTGCATATGCATAAAGCTTAAAAAAATGTTATGCATTTGAAAATTTTGATATCAATTATTAGAGATATATCATTTACATTTTAAATCATATGCATAAACATTTAAGTTTAGGTCAAAAACTTAAAAAATTATAAAATCAAAGTATTTGAAAAGTTGATATCAATTGTTAGAGACATATTATTTGCATTTAAAATCAATTTTGACCAAAATTCATTATGATGAACTTAAAAATATGAAAAATCATTAAAAATTAAAATGTCCATAATAAAGCAATTTTCAACATACATGATATTAAAAAAATGCATAATCATTTAAAATTAACACTCATGCATGAATAAACTAAATGAGCAACCAAATAACCAAAACAAAAGCATTAAGCTTAGAGGTTACCCATTCCTTTTTGAACGTGTGGCTAGAGCATTTGAATATCTGCATCTTCATCACCATTGCTTCCACACACCAACAAGCGACATTTATTTGGATTTTGGTATCCAAATTGCTTTGGATCCTTGGACGTTAGTTTCAATGCCCCTTGTTCCCTTTGGAATCCGTACTTGTCTGATTTTAAAACATTTTCCTTTCCTCAAAGGACAAGTATGTTCCTTGTGACCATGATAATGACAATGTGAGCATATTGTCATTATTGAACTAGATGAATTATTTAAAATGATTTCTTTTTCTTTTGTTAAGCATGCAAGCTTAACTTTCAAATCAAAATTTTCTTTTTCAAAACTTTCAATTTTCATTTTTGAAAACTCTAAATCATATTTCAAAAATTCATTTTGGTTTTCAAAATCCATTTTTGCTTTCAAAAGAAAATTGTTTTCAAGTATAAATTTTGAAATCATTTTTTTATATTTGGAGTTCATGGTCTCAAACTCCAAAAAATAATTCATCGTATGCATCTTGTAACTCATTAAAATAATAAAAATTTAATTCACTTGAGTTAGAAGAGACCTAGGGATCTTCATAAGACATTAAAGAGACCACCTTTGTTGGTTCTTCTTTCTTGTTTCCATGAAGCTTTTCGAGCTTATTCCAAAGCTCCTTGGCACTTGAACAAGAAGAAACTCCTTCATATATATTTGGACCAAATGTACAAAACAACATGTGCATGGCCTTGGCATTAAGTTGAGCTTTCTTCCGTTCTTTGTCACTCCACTTCTTCTCCTTCTTTAGAGAAGAGTAGTCATTCTCGATTATCTCCCATGCATCAAGATCATTTTATTGGATGAATACCTTCATTAATTTCTTCCAATGATGATAGTTGGCTCCGTTTAAGTATGGAGGCTTGTCGATCGGTAGGAGTCTTCCATGTGGAACGAGCCAGAGGTGGAAGTCATTTTTTCGGTTGTGTTGGGAATTGGTAGAGCCTCTTCTAGGATTATCTCAAGGATGTTAAGCATTCTAATGAGTTACGCTCTGATACCAATGGTTGGGATTTATAGAAGCTCGAATCGACAACCGAAAGAGTTTACCAAGAGGGGTTGAATCGATTTTTGTGTTTAGGAAGTAAGGAGATTAGAAAGATAGAAATATTTGCACAATGATTTATACTGGTTCGACTTCTCAACCAAGTCTACCTCCACTACCTTAGCTCCTCACCAAGGATTTTCTAACAAATTGACTAATTTGTTCTTTCTTTTTTTAGGATCAAGAGTAACCTTTACAACTCCCTAGCTTTTCAATGGCTAAACTAGAACCAATCCTTATCTTTTAGAAGGCTAAGATAGAATCAACCCTTTTACAAGGAAAAGAAATGTAAACAAAGAAAACCTCTCAAAGGTAGGGTGTTTACAAGAATTTAAGCTCACAAGAACAAAATATTTACATGAGAATAGAAAAATAAGAATGAAAAACTCTTCTCTTGTGTTTGAATGCTTGGATAGGTGTTCTCTTCTTTCTTCAAGTGTCCTTAACTTGTTTTTATAGGTTGGAATGAGTTTCTGGTTGTTTCTAACCGTTGGGGATGTTTTGAAGCTGTTGGGGATTCATTTTCTGTAAAATAAAGCTACCCATAACAAATAGTATTGGTACTCCTTCAATAAGTATTGGTACTACCTTTGTAATATTTGAAATTTTGACCGTTGGGCTTGATTTTACTATAGCAGTATCGATACTATTATAGCAGTATTGGTACCCCTTTTGCATTCGATGTTTTTGAGCATCGATATTGTTCATTACTGTTCACACATTATCGATATTATTCATACAATATCCGTATTATTCATATAGTATAGTACTATTTATAAAAAAATTTGTGCTCACTTCCAACTTAAATGAACTTTGAATTATTTTTGAAAACTTTGAATAAATTTAATTCAAGTCTAAAAACATTTTTCCATAAATTGTTATATCAAAATATAGTTCAACATAATCGGAAACCGATAGTAAGGCATAATAGTGACACATATCAAGTAAGTGCATTTTATTATGTACTTATATGATATGAGGAAGACTTGCAATGAGTCAACCTCGAGTGTTTTACCAAACATATTTTTAACGCATATCAAAATGTTTTCATAAAGTTTTATGAAAATGATTTTTATTGAATATTTTAGGGTATAAATTTCCCTAAAACAAATGGATGTTTTCACATTATTTTACATCTATTGATGTTTTGGAATAAATGTTTAATTTGCGATTTGGATATAATAGCCTATTGTATGTACATTGAGAGTCATAAGTACAATTATAATACCTTGAATAAGGTGGTTATCAATCAATTTTGTTTAATGTATTATTGTGTTGTTTTAGTAATACATTTGTTGTACAACGACACTATGTGTGCAAGGATTGTGCTCATAATGAATTACCACTCCAGAATTGTTAGTATAGTGACACTGTGTACTACAATATCTATACGTCATTGTAGCACTTAGGTGCTAATTGTGTACCTTGCATTCCCATATGTCATATATTGGGTTATGAATGGATTTTTGAATGCACCGATTGATAAGTATGTTACGCATAAAAAAATAATATTTTACAGGTTTTGTGACGGAAACTTGGCTTATCAAGTCAGTTTTATGTGTTTATATATTTTATATGAATTAAATCGTATTTTGATCTCTTGTGATTACTTATGTTTTTAAAATGCCTTACTTACTTTATTATGGCTCACTAAGTGAATACTTAGCGTGTAATTATTTCACGCTTAGGTTATAGCGCACTATCGAAGTGGGAGTACAACTGATATCGTCTGTCAAGGTTTGTCTCATTAGTAACAATATAAAATCTTTAGATGTTCTTTTGATATTACTAGTCGGCATGTATTTAGTTATGTTATGATGCTCTGGTAGGAATAGTTGAATTATACTTTTGTAGTATTATATTTATCAGCAAACTTAAACAACTATATGATGCTTATAAACCCTATATTGCATATTAGTAGTAAATGATGTTTTAAACGTTTTATTATTAGATCATATTATTTAAAAAAAACAAATTTTACTGTTTTTCAAATACGAAAATTGTTTTAAAAGCATGTGACATCTGTAACACCCCCAACTCGTATCTGACTCGGATACGAGTCTGATATGTCATATTGACTATTAAAACAATTATTTAAAAAAATGAAAATTTTGACTTTTATTAACTCAAATTACATACATTATACAGTTTATATCAAAGAATTTACAAAACTTATCAGAGCGGATCCAACTCAAATCTTTTATTTCATGCCAACAACTTTTTATAAAACAAAATCATATTATTCAAAATGTGCTTTTCTGATCTGATCTTTGTAAAGGAGTAATTTACCTGCTTTGCCCATCCATGCTCCTTTTCTTGTTCACCGAACATACGTGTGAAACATTCACACGCTAAGTCGATGACTTAGTGAGGCATTGAAAACATATAATGTAACTTTAACTCCTAACAATGCATGAGCATATAATGATATCATATCATACAAAATTCATATGTCCTTTCATGTAACAAATGCATATATATATATTAATATTATCATCATTCACATTCTTTTTATTATCAATATTATTTTCATTCATTCCTTTACAAATGTAATCTTATCCTTAACCTTTATGCACATCATATCATACATTTCACATAATCAAACACATAGCATCTCATCCAATTTATTTAAATTAATCCTTTTGTTAGCCCATGGTACACTGGTGAGAACTACATATATGTGAGTCTATAGAGGTTGTGCACATATGTTGTCACCACAGCTTGTATAAAATCCCACTAGGGGCACATAGTCTTTGTCCTGAAAGACCGCGTAGAAATTTCTCGAATGACCACATATAACACATATGTCCCGAAGGACCACTCCTTAAAAACCATATACATATTCCAATGGATCAAATAAGTTTACTGAAGTACATCATGTATGTTCCAAAGGATTATATATATGTCCTGAAGGACCACGTAGAACCCTCGACTCTTGGCATGCCAACTATACCTGTAGCTCTCCTGACACATAAAATGGGCATTATCTTTATACTTATCACATAGTCACTTATTCATATCACATAGGCTCATAGCTTCTTATCATATCATTCACATTCTATGACTTATCTATTGTGATCATGTAATCACTACACTTATTTTCATATAACTTATTGTCACATAATTCACATCTCATATATAGACACCTAGATCACTTTCACATGGCTTATATAAACTTTTCAAGTCCTTTCATATTACTTGATAACATATATCGTATATGTATATAATAACTTATATCATATCATCTACCTTATGCTTTATTTCTTTGTATTCACTTAGATTACTTAACTTATGTCATATTTATATATATATATATATATATATATATATATATATATATATATATATATATATATATATATATATATATATATATATATATATCACTTAATAGTATTTTATTATATATTAATTTAATATATTTACTTAATTCAATTCATATATTCCTTATAACCTTTTCATATAGCTCCATAGATCTTTAGTATAGAACTTATCGTATATGTTTGTATCATCACTTTATATTCAAGTTTCCTAATTGATATACTATTCCCATTTCATTCTATAACTCAATCTTATTTAGCTATCCTTAATTCTCATTAAATCATATAACTCTATTATACTAATTCTCATAATTGATCATACCACTATGTACTTGATCAACTCATGTTTCTATTATTCATATAACTGTTACAAATTTTTACCTAGTTCCTATTGCTTCTCATGAATTCACTTTCATCATATTCTCCTATAATTACATATTTTATCTTATAACCATGTATTAACATAGTATTATATTTCATTATACTATGACTTATATTTTTTCTCTTATGACTCTTCATAGACATATATTTTCATTTCCATATAGCACATAGATCTTATCACAAAACTTATCTTTTATACTCATATAATTTCATAACTTAATTTATATTCTCCCATTATCATTTAATAGTGTTTTTACATAAACCACATAGCACATACAAGAACATATACTATACATACCAGCATTCCAAATCTCATTATTTGATCCTTAATTTCTTAGACTAAAAGAAAGGCGTAATTCTATTTTCTATTTGGAGTAGTATCGGTACCCCCATATAGGTATCGATACAACCCTAACTGTGGTATCGATACTATGCCTAGGTATCGGTACCTTTGGTATCGATACTGTTCTTCAAGTATCAATACCTTATGAATACCTTCCCTATTTTACTCTTGAGGTATCTGTAACAACCCGATAATATCAAAATAATAGTTAAATGGAATTGAAGATTTAATTGTGAAAATTGGTAATTTTTAGGGACTAAACTGAAAGGTTTTAAAACTTGTAGCTTGTTTTAGAGTTAAAGAAAATTCAGGGACCAAGCCCTGAATTTACCCAAAAAAGTTAGGTATTTGGTTTATATATATGATATATGCGTGAATTGGGTTCTGAAAATCAGAACCCAATTCCTCCCAAATTTCCATTTCCTTACCTCAACTTCCGACGACAATTCCGACACCGTCCGAATTTCGATCGTCGTTTTGAAAGTACCATCGTGTTCGTTATCGAGTCAGGAACAATTCCCTCAATTTAATTGAAGCGAAACGCTGCCAAACACCGTGAATTTCAAGTCAAAGCATCGACGTTTTTTTTAAGCTCAATCGCCTAGAAAATCCTAAATTCATCGTCGATCGCTACTCCGTTTACGACATCTCCCGCACCATCGTGTTCCTTGTGCCGTTCCGAGTCCGCCGGTGTCATCCTCGATCTCCGTTGACGGCGGCGCGTGGGGAGGTGGATCAGTCAAAGATTCGGCCGAGTCGAAATCGAGCTCTCCGCCGTTCAAAAATTTGAACCGATCTTAGTAAGTATCTCGAAATCGCTCAAAATAATTTTTAGAAATTTTTCCGTGATTTTTAGAGCCCCGGAGAACGTCCCACGCGCCAAACGCGCCGCCGCAAGCGAGTGAACGCTGGAAACCGGTTTTGACCGGTTTGACCGGTCACGACCCGACCCGTTGACCCGAACCGACCCGACCCGTTGACCCGACCCGACCGTTGACCCAACCCGTTGACTGGTGCTATTCTGGGAATTAATTTGGTTTTGGTGCTATATTGGTAATTATTTTAAAAAGGGTGCTATTTGTGTAAATGTTTGACAGTTTGTTGACCTCTTTTGACCAGAACTTTGACCGGCTTTGACCGGCTATTAAACGAACTTTGTTTTCGACCAAAAATACCTATCCTGATAGTTTTTGACGTCTCGAATCCGTTTTTGGGGTCCGTTTTACTAAATTCAAACCCGAAAGTCTCCAAATCGTCAGTCAAACCCGTTGACTTTATTTTTGACCAAGAATTCGAAATTTCGGAAGGTCATACTTTATGTTTTTCGACGTCCTGAATTTGATTCCGAAGTCCGTTTTGCCAAATTCTGACCCGAAATTCCCGAATCGAGCTTGTAAACCCAAAAGGCTTAATATTTTAATATTTTGATTATTTAAATGAGATTTGGTCAATGATTTTTTTCAATAAAATATTTTATGAAGGTACTCGTGTTTCACCTGAGCAAGGATCAATTAGGTCCGGTATTATCCGTTCGTTAGATCAGCCTGAACCGCGTACTACGAGAATTACCCGTAGGTTTCCGTATATTATTTAAATAATATTTAGATTATTTATGGATTTTTTCCAATTCGTAGGGTCTAGCGCTACAGCAGAACATGATCGACATACCCAGTAATAGGCTTCCCTATCTGATTTCCCAGACTGTTACAGGTGTGTTTCCTAACAGTATTATATTACTGATTTAAATAATTTATCTGAATACCGAGTATTTGATATTTGATTTGCTGTATATTCTGACATAATTTCTGAATTAAGGTATTTCATACCGATTTCTGAGATCTGCTTATCTGATATCTGAATTATTGATTTGAATTCTGATTTCCGTATTTCTGCATATGGTTTCTAAGTATGAAATATTTGTTATGTTTTAAGTGATTAATCATTGTTTTCAATTGAATACATTCATTGTCATTTGGGGGGGTATTGTTGAAGGAAGATTATCTGCAGACTTCTCGGCTTTGTGCTCAGGGTCTAAATGGCATGTGCGGTTGGGTGTATGGTTCTGGGGAACCTACACAACTATGATGTGAACGGATGGGGGTAGTGTTCATGTTTTAAAAATAAAAACATATTGCATAAACCGATTTCATTGAAAGATTTTATCTGTATATTTTTCTTATATACTGTATGGAGCACACTGAGCTTTTTAGCTCATTCTGTAGTTTCTACCCTTTTTCAGATAGTAGCAGACAGTAAGCTAGCAGATTTGGCATCAGTGGAAATCAACTACTTATTTTGTACGAACATATATTTCTATATGTTTTTCAGTTATGTTTGGTGACATGTATTTGCTATAATTTTGGATATATCTGTATTATTAATATAATGTATTGTAAGTTATTAAAAAAAACCTCTGAATGGGATATGTGACCACTTAGGTTTGAGTCTAACTCACAGACCGGGTCTAGGGGGTTACATTTGGTGGTATCAGAGCTTTCGGTTTTAAACACTCGGACTGTATATGGGTCCTAAATTTTGGATTTTTAAGAAATAAAAAAAATGTCACCTTATGTTATGATTTAATGTTTTCTCGAGATCCCTGATGCTAATCTGACACATGTTTCAAATTTTTTTCTGTAGAGCCTTATAGATCCAACGATGAATGCTGCTAGAGGTCGTAGGACAGGACGTGGACGTGGTAGAGGGCGAGTCACTCGACCTTCTGTTACGATAGACGATCCGATGTCAGTACGTGATCCTCCTGTTCCGCAAGTAGATCCGACTCTTTCTCATGATGATCAGTTTACTCCCGTGAGAGACCCTCCCGTCACTGAAGATGAGGATACTGAGATGAATGAAGACGCCATTAATAGAGCTATCTTCCGCATGTTTCAGAGAGCTACTAGAGCCCCTAGTAACATGACTGCAGTGGAGATTTCAAATTCTCTGGTTGCTGCTGGTGTAGTACCATTTGAGGGTATTATTGGTGGACCTCCGACAGACGCTGAGTATTGGCTGGAGGACACAGAGAGGATTATGGATGAGATGGACCTCAGACCTGAGCAAAAGTTAAAGGGGGGCCTAACTATGTTGAAGAAAGAAAGCTTCAGATGGTGGCAATCCATTTCTGGTAGTATTCCGAAGAACCAATTAACATGGGATCTTTTCAAGACGCGCTTCCGGAGTCGCTACATCGGAGAGAGATATCTGCAGGAGCGATGCCAGGAGTTTCAGAATCTGGAGCAGGGTAATATGTCTGTTATGGATTATGAGGTTGAGTTCATCCGATTGAGCCGATATGCTCCTGGACTTGTGGACACTGAGACAGATCGATGCTTGAGGTTCAAGAATGGACTCAGGTATGAGATCAGGAGTCGAGTCGCTACCCATCGAGAGAGGAATTTTGATGCTTTGGTTGAGATAGCCAAGACTGCTGAGGAAATAGAGCGACTGGGTATGGAGCACAGGAGAGATAGTGATCGAGCTCAAACCCGATTCAGGAGGCCTTCTGGTTCTGTTAATTCTTCTGCACATCCTAGCAAGAGAGGCAGGGGTGATTCCTTTCAGAGAGGCGGTGCGAGTGTCAGACCTGTTGCATCTGGTGCATCAACTTTTTAGTCTACTAGACATGGTGGATCTTCTGGGTTGCAACCTTTGCAGACATGTGATTACTGTGGGAAACATCATCTTGGGGAATGCAGAAGAAAATTTGGCACATGTTTTAGATGTGGTTCTAGTGACCATATTATAAGGGATTGCACAGTGTCAGTTTCTACAGTTCAGACACCAGCTCGTACTCCCGCACGTACTCAGAGTACTGTTCAGACTCCTGCGGGTGGTCATACTCAGGAGAGAGCACATGTATCAGTTAATAGGGGCCGAGCATCTCAGAGTAGGGGTCAAGTCAGATCTGAGACCAGACAACCTGCATTGGTTTACACTGCTAGACTTCGACAAGATCGTGATGGGCCAAATGTGACTGCAGGTACTGTTACTATTCATTCAGTTCCATACTTTGCATTGTTTGATAGTGGCTCTACAAATTCCTATGTATCACATTTCGTTTCTGAGGGTCTAAATATTCCTGTTGAGAATACTGAGCGTTCAGTGATAGTTCAAAGTCCCTTAGGCCAATCTATCGTGTTGGATCGTATTTTTAGAGAGTGCCCTATAGAGATCAATGGGGAGATTTTTCTGGCTGACCTGATGGAGTTACCCTTTAAAGAGTTCGATTTGATTCTCGGCGTAGATTGGTTGGACAAACATCGAGTAATATTGATTTTGAGACTAAGAGAGCTGTTCTGAAGACCTCAGATAATCAAAAGATTGTAATGATCGGGGAACGATGTGGATTTCTGACGAATGTTGTGTCTACTTTAGTAGCGGAGAAGATGACCAGGAAGGGTTCCGAGGCGTTTCTTGCTTATATTTTGGACACTAGGAGATCGCAATCCGATATTAAAGGTATCCGAATTGTCAAGGAATTTCCCGATGTTTTTCCCGAGGAGTTGCCTGGATTACCTCCAGATAGAGAAGTCGAGTTTGTAATTGAAGTCTATTCTGGTTCCACCCCGGTTTCAATGGCTCCTTATCGTATGGCCCCAAAGGAGCTTAAAGAACTGAAAATCCAACTCCAGGAGTTGTTGGACAGGGGATTTATCCGACCCAGTGTATCACCGTGGGGAGCCCCAGTTCTCTTTGTCAAGAAGAAAGATGGGACGTTGAGACTCTGTATCGATTATAGGAAACTGAACAAGCTCACGGTGAAAAACAAATATCCTCTGCCCAGAATCGACGATCTATTTGACCAATTTCGAGGGGCTTCTATCTTTTCAAAGATAGACTTAAGATCTGGTTATTATCAACTTAAAGTGAAAGATTCGGATATTCCGAAGACTGCTTTCCGTACTCGATATGGGCATTATGAGTTTTTAGTGATGTCATTCGGGTTAACTAATGCCCCTGCTGCTTTTATGGATCTGATGCATAGGGTATTTCGACCTTATTTGGACCAGTTTGTAGTTGTATTCATTGATGACATACTGGTGTATTCTAGAAGTGAAGCAGAACATGAGGAGCATTTAAGGATTGTTCTTCAGACTCTAAGGGAGAATAAGTTATACGCTAAGTTGAGCAAGTGTGAATTCTGGCTCAGCGAAGTGACTTTTCTTGGACATATCGTCTCTGCTGATGGTATTCAGGTGGATCCGAGCAAAGTGGAGGCTATTATGAACTGGAAGCAACCCAGAAACGTCTCTGAGATCCGTAGTTTCTTGGGCTTAGCTGGTTACTACCGTCGTTTCGTCGAGGGGTTCTCTCTTATTGCAGCTCCTCTGACGAAACTATTGAGGAAAGATGTTCCATTTGTCTGGTCTGAGGACCAACAAGCTAGCTTTGAGAAATTGAAGATTGTTTTAACTCAAGCCCCAGTGTTGATTCAGCCTGAATCTAGGAAGGATTTTTCTGTCTACAGTGATGCTTCTCATTCTGGATTAGGATGTGTTTTGATGCAAGAGAAGAAGGTTGTCGCTTATGCGTCACGTCAGTTAAGGTCGCATGAGCGTAATTATCCTACTCACGATCTGGAATTAGCTGCGTTGGTTTTTGCTTTAAAGATCTGGAGACACTACCTCTACGGAGAAAAGTGTTATATCTATACTGATCATAAGAGTCTGAAGTATCTGCTTACTCAGAAAGAATTAAATTTGAAACAGCGTCGCTGGTTGGAGCTTTTAAAGGACTATGATTTTGAGATAGAATATCATCCAGGGAAGGCTAATGTAGTGGCAGACGCCTTGAGCCGTAAGACGATATCAGATCTCAGAGCCTTATTTGCCAACTTGAGCTTATTTGATGATAATAGTTTGTTAGCAGAGTTACAGGTTAAACCTACTTTGGCCGAGGAGATTAAGGCTAAACAACTCCTTGATAACTCGTTGCTTCCCATTATTGAACAAGTTAAGCAAGGATCGAGTTCGGAGTATACTGTGGACCAGGATGATATTTTGTGTTTTCACGGTCGTTACTGCGTCCCTAAAGATGATGAGTTGAGACAGATTATTCTTCAGGAGGCTCATAATAGTCTTTATGCTATGCATCCTGGTGGGGACAAAATGTACAATAATCTCAAAGAGCGCTACTTTTGGACTGGTATGAAGAAGAATATTTCAGATTTTGTGGCAAGGTGTTTGACTTGTCAGCAGGTTAAGGCAGAGCACCAGCATCCGTCTGGATTGTTACAGTCAATTAAGATTCCTGAGTGGAAATGGGAGCGTATTACGATGGACTTCGTTACTGGTCTTCCTCTAACTCCTTCCAAAAAGGATTCTATCTGGGTGATTGTTGATCGACTCACCAAGTCAGCGCACTTTATCCCTATTCGGGTTAATTATTCTCTGGATAAACTGGCTAAGTTGTACATTTCTGAGATCGTTAGACTTCATGGTGTTCCGTTGTCTATCATATCTGATCGAGATCCTCCTTTCACTTCCAGGTTCTGGAAAGCTTTGCACGAGGCTCTGGGTACTCGTTTGAATTTCAGTACAGCTTTTCATCCTCAAACTGATGGACAGTCTGAGCGAGTGATTCAGGTGTTGGAGGATATGTTACGGGGTTGTGTGATTGATTTTCGTGGTAGTTGGGAAGATTTCTTGCCGTTAGCTGAGTTTGCTTACAATAATAGTTATCAGGCGAGTATTCGCATGGCACCGTACGAGGCTCTGTATGGCCGTAGATGTCGTACTCCTATATGTTGGACAGAGTTGCATGATAGAAAAACTTTGGGTCCAGAGTTGGTTCGAGAGAGTGAAGATACTGTCAGACTGATCCGTGATCGCTTAAGAGAGGCATTTGATAGGCAGAAGTCATACGCAGATAAGCGACGTAAGGATATCGAGTTTGAGGTTGGAGATCAGGTTTTTCTCAAGGTATCTCCATGGAAGAAGGTATTGAGATTTGGACGTAAAGGTAAACTGAGTCCGCGATTTATTGGGTCGTATCGTATTTTGAAGAAAGTTGGACCTGTTGCTTATCAGCTTGAGTTTCCTTCCCAGCTCAGTCGTATTCATGATGTTTTTCATGTTTCTATGTTGAGGCGATACCGTCCAGATCCAGATCACATCATTCAGGTTGATGAGGTAGAGCTGAGACCTGATTTGTCATATGAGGAGGAGCTTGTTCAGGTTTTAGAGAGGGAAGAGCGAGTCCTTCGGAATAGGCGTATTCCAATGGTCAAAGTGCAGTGGAGTAATCGTAGCCCCTCAGAAGCTACTTGGGAGACATTGGAGTCAATGGAGGTTCAATTTCCTCATCTGTTTTCATAAGGTAAATTTCGAGGACGAAATTTCTTGTAGAGGGGGAGAATTGTAACAACCCGATAATATCAAAATAATAGTTAAATGGAATTGAAGATTTAATTGTGAAAATTGGTAATTTTTAGGGACTAAACTGAAAGGTTTTAAAACTTGTAGCTTGTTTTAGAGTTAAAGAAAATTCAGGGACCAAGCCCTGAATTTACCCAAAAAAGTTAGGTATTTGGTTTATATATATGATATATGCGTGAATTGGGTTCTGAAAATCAGAACCCAATTCCTCCCAAATTTCCATTTCCTTACCTCAACTTCCGACGACGATTCCGACACCGTCCGAATTCCGATCGTCGTTTTGAAAGTACCATCGTGTTCGTTATCGAGTCAGGAACAATTCCCTCAATTTAATTGAAGCGAAACGCTGCCAAACACCGTGAATTTCAAGTCAAAGCATCAACGTTTTTTTTAAGCTCAATCGCCTAGAAAATCCTAAATTCATCGTCGATCGCTACTCCGTTTACGACACCTCCCGCACCATCGTGTTCCTTGTGCCGTTCCGAGTCTGCCGGTGTCATCCTCGATCTCCGTTGACGGCGGCGCGTGGGGAGGTGGATCAGTCAAAGATTCGACCGAGTAGAAATCGAGCTCTCCGCCGTTCAAAAATTTGAACCGATCTTAGTAAGTATCTCGAAATCGCTCAAAATAATTTTTAGAAATTTTTCCGTGATTTTTAGAGCCCCGGAGAACGTCCCACGCGCCGCCGCAGGCGAGTGAACGCTGGAAACCGGTTTTGACCGGTTTAACCGGTTTTGACCGGTTTGACCGGTCACGACCCGACCCGTTGACCCGAACCGACCCGACCCGTTGACCCGACCCGATCGTTAACCCGACCCGTTGACTGGTGCTATTCTGGGAATTAATTTGGTTTTGGTGCTATATTGGTAATTATTTTAAAAAGGGTGCTATTTGTGTAAAATGTTTGACAGTTTGTTGACCTCTTTTGACCAGAACTTTGACCGGCTTTGACCGGCTATTAAACGACCTTTGTTTTCGACCACAAATACCTATCCTGATAGTTTTCGACGTCTCGAATCCGTTTTTGGGGTCCGTTTTACTAAATTCAAACCCGAAAGTCTCCAAATCGTCAGTCAAACCCGTTGACTTTATTTTTGACCAAGAATTCGAAATTTCGGAAGGTCATACTTTATGTTTTTCGACGTCCTGAATTTGATTCCGAAGTCCGTTTTGCCAAATTCTGACCCAAAATTCCCGAATCGAGCTTGTAAACCCAAAAGGCTTAATATTTTAATATTTTGATTATTTAAATGAGATTTGGTCAATGATTTTTTTCAATAAAATATTTTATGAAGGTAATCGTGTTTCACCTGAGCAAGGATCAATTAGGTCCGGTATTATCCGTTCGTTAGATCAGCCTGAACCGCGTACTACGAGAATTACCCGTAGGTTTCCGTATATTATTTAAATAATATTTAGATTATTTATATTAGGATTCCAATATGGATTTTTCCAATTCGTAGGGTCTAGCGCTACAGCAGAACGTGATCGACATACCCAGTAATAGGCTTCCCTATCTGATTTCCCAGACTGTTACAGGTGTGTTTCCTAACAGTATTATATTACTGATTTAAATAATTTATCTGAATACCGAGTATTTGATATTTGATTTGCTGTATATTCTGACATAATTTCTGAATTAAGGTATTTCATACCGATTTCTGAGATCTGCTTATCTGATATCTGAATTATTGATTTGAATTCTGATTTCCGTATTTCTGCATATGGTTTCTAAGTATGAAATATTTGTTATGTTTTAAGTGATTAATCATTGTTTTCAATTGAATAAATTCATTGTCATTTGGGGGGGTATTGTTGAAGGAAGATTATCTGCAGACTTCTCGGCTTTGTGCTCAGGGTCTAAATGGCATGTGCGGTTGGGTGTATGGTTCTGGGGAACCTACACAACTATGATGTGAACGGATGGGGGTAGTGTTCATGTTTTAAAATAAAAATAAAAACATATTGCATAAACCGATTTCATTGAAAGATTTTATCTGTATATTTTTCTTATATATTGTATGGAGCACACTGAGCTTTTTAGCTCATTCTGTAGTTTCTACCCTTTTTCAGATAGTAGCAGACAGTAAGCTAGCAGATTTGGCATCAGTGGAAATCAACTACTTATTTTGTACGAACATATATTTCTATATGTTTTTCAGTTATGTTTGGTGACATGTATTTGCTATAATTTTGGACATATCTGTATTATTAATATAATGTATTGTAAGATATTAAAAAAAAACCTCTGAATGGGATATGTGACCACTTAGGTTTGAGTCTAACTCACAGACAGGGTCTAGGGGGTTACAGTATCGGTACCTGTTGAAGCAGTACCGATACCCATAGCCTAGAAATCACTTTTTTACCCAAAAATTCACCCAAACTTTCTTAATTCTTCTTATATAACCTCCTTTTAGCCCTTTAAACTTATCTTTACTTATTCTAGCCAACTTATACCACTTTAACTCATCTTAATATCCAATATTCTATCTTAAATTTGGAACCCGAGAATCTTACCAATATATCAACATATTCTAAATTCGTTTCTAACACTTTGAATTTCTTATTTTGACTGATTACAAGTCAAATTTAACTTTCAACTTTAATTACTAACTTTTTTCCAAGATTTCAATTATAACCCTCTCATCTTTAATCCTTTCTAACTTAATCATCTTAGAGTTTTAAGCTACCTTAAACTTTTCTTAAGATTTCTTATCATCTCAAGAATTAAACCCAACTTAAAAATAAAAGGAAACATTCACTTGATATCATCTTACCTTGCCAATGAAGCCACGGGAAGAGAAGAGGAAGAAAGCCAACAAGTCTCCAGAATTTTGTTTTCATTTTTTCCCCTATCCACGTGTTTTATACCTTATAAAAGAAAGATAAAAATATTTCTTGTAAAAATACCAATTTACCCTTTACTTCATTTAATATTTACAACAAATCCTACACAAAATATTCCCAAATAAGTCCCTGAAATTTTTAATTTTCCCAAATCAGACCTCGCAGTTTCAAAATTTTCATTTTAGTCACTAACCATTTGATTTTGGAATGTTACAAATATCTTCTCCTTTAAGAAAATTCATCCTCGAATTTTTACTCGCTAATAGATGAAGATAATGTCTACACATATCCTATTCATATCCTCGTGTCCTTCACTCTTCAAATCTTCTTACCATATAGATCATATTTTTTCTTCCTGTTTCAATACTCTTTTATACTCATCTCTGATTATCGATCTTTATCGCATCTTCATAACTTTGATATTTAACTTTACTTATACAGAACCTCATTATTTATCATCTCTTGTACTTTTATTTCCTTCACTTAATTCATCAAGTACCAAATCCAAATAATCATTTAATCCATTAAAACACTTATTCTACTTCCTTAAAGCTCCCTTCAAACATATAACTCATAATCTCTTAGACTACATCATATCTTCATGATTATGATATATAACTATATCCAAATCCATGCCATACTTGGTTAACTTACCATTCTCTTCTAATCCTTTAACTCTAATACACTTACCATTACATAACCTTGTTAGTAAACCTCAACCTTTTAACTAGGGTACAAACCTTTATCAAGCCGATCATATACACTTTTTGTGGTCGAAACTAACTCAACAATAATTTATTTGACTCATCAAACTCAGATTCTTACTCATTCTTATAAACCAATCATTACAACTTCTTATACTCATTATTTAATCTTCTAGTACCAGACCCTACTACTTAAGCGTGTCTGACTTTCATCAGATTTGATCCTTTAACATGAAATACAACTAATTCTAACCAAGGTTGTATTTGAAACCCAAAATCTCTGTTTCTCTTTGATAGTGCTAATCTCTATGAAATACCAGTTCTCTTAATCCTTCTGAGCTCTCCCTCTAGAACTTTAGCACAATTAGCCACTTGTTTTTAAAAAAAATGATCATTTCAACACCAATAACACTCATTTAATATGGGCATAAGCCCTTCACAAACAACTTGTATACCTCATTTTCATTTGAATTAATTTAACAACAATTCCTTCAACTTATCAAACTGCACTCTTATCCATACACGTTACGATTCCCCTGTTTCAAATTCATAAACTCTGGCTTCATATATCTGATAAACTTATCACCGAATACTTATTCTCAAATTTTTCTAAAATAATAACCACACTGCTGAATCTTCTATTGTTCTCATGATAACATCTATTCACTATTCTTCCACTCATCCGCATAGTAACTAAACTACTTCATCTAAATTTTTCACTTTAGAACAGTGGAGACCTTATAACATTATTCTAACATGTTTTCAACTTTCTAAAAACAACCTTTGTTTTTCCAAAGCATTTCCTGAGGTGTCTGCTCTTCATCATGTCTGGCCAGGGCAGGTGAATTGCTACCACCATCAGGTCTATCACCTCTTGCTTACTTTGAAACTTTCATTACTATACTTTGAACATAATCTTCTAATCGTACTCTATTAACAAGACAACTCACTCCTTACTCTATCAGATCAGAAAATTTTCACTTCGTGTTGGCATGTACACATTTTAAAACTCCTTTGACTTTGGTTTAAGCCTAGAACTGGCTAAACCTTAGCTCTGATACCATTAAATGTAACACCCTCAACCCGTATCCGACCCGCATACGAGTCTGAGATGTCACATTGACTATTAAAACAATTACATTTACAAAAAAATGAAAATGTTAACTTTTATTAACTCAAATTACATATTTTATACAATTTATATCAAAGAATTTACAAAACTTATCAGATTGGATCTAACTCAAATCTTTTATTTCATGCCAATAACTTTCTATATAACAAAATACATATTATTCAAAATATGCTTTTCTGATCTGATCTTTGGAAAGGAGTAATTGACCTGTTTTGCCTATCCATGCTCCTATTCTTGCTCACAGAACCTATGTGTGAAACATTCACACGCTAAGTCGATGACTTAGTGAGGCATTGAAAACATATAAGGTAACTTTAACTCCTAAAAATGCAAGAACATATAATGATATCATATCATACAAAATTCATATGTCCTTTCATGTAACAAATACATACATATATATATATACTAATATTATCATCATTCACTTTCCTTTTATTATCAATATTATTTCCATTCATTCCTTTACTCATGTAATCTTATCCTTAACCTTTATGCACATCATATCATACATTTCACATAATCAAACACATAGCATCTCATCCAATTTATTTAAATTAATCCTTTTGTTTGCCCATGGTACACTAGTGAGAACTATAGATATGTGAGTCTATAGAGGTTGTGCACATATACTGTTACCACAGATCGTATAAAATCCCACTAGGGGCGCATAGACTTTGTCCCGAAGGACCACATATAACACACATATCCCGAAAGAGCACTCCTTAAGAACCATATACATATTCCAATGAACCAAATAAGTGTACCGAAGTACATTATATATGTTCCAAAGGATTACATATATGTCCCGAAGGACTACGTAGAACCCTCGACTCTTGGCATTCC
This sequence comes from Hibiscus syriacus, assembly GCF_006381635.1. NCBI lineage: Eukaryota > Viridiplantae > Streptophyta > Magnoliopsida > Malvales > Malvaceae > Hibiscus > Hibiscus syriacus. The sequence continues at coordinate 197,027 of NW_024063520.1, read as the reverse complement.
AACTATACCTCTAGCTCTCCTGATACATAACATGGGCATTATCTTTATACTTATCACATATTCACTAATTCATATCACATAGGCTCATAGCTTCTTATCAAATCATTCACATTCTCTGACTTATCTCTTGTGATCTTGTAATCACTACACTTATTTTTATATAACTTATTGTCACATAATTCACATATCACATATAGAAACCTAAATCACTTTCACATTGCTTATATCAACTTTTCAAGTCCTTTCATATTACTTGATAACATATATCATATAAGTATATAATAACTTATATCATATCATCTACCTTATGCTTCATTTCTTTGTATTCACTTAGATTACATAACCTATATCATATTTATAAATATATATATATATATATCACTTAACAGTATTTTATTTATATACTAATTTAATTTATTTACTTAATTTAATTTCATATATTCCTTATAACCTTTTCATATAGCTCCATAGATCTTTAGTATATAACTTATCTTATATGTTCGTATCATCACTTTATATTCAAGTTTTCTAATTGATATATTATTCCCATTTCATTCTATAATTAAATCTTATTCAATTTTCCTTAATTCTCATTAAATCATATAACTCTATTATATTAATTCTCATAATTGTTCATACCACTATGTACTTGTCCAACTCATGTTTCTATTATTCATACAACTGTTACACATGTTTACCTAGTTCCTATTGTTTCTCATGAATTCACTTTCATCATATCTCCTATTATTACATATTTTATCTCATAACCATGTATTCACATAGTCTTATATTTCATTATCATATGACTTATATTTGTTCTCTAATGACTCTTCATAGACATATATTTTCATTTCCATATAGTACATAGATCTTACCACATGACTTATCTTTTATACTCATATAATTTCATAACTTAATTTTTATTCTCCAATTATCATTTAATAGTGTTTTTACATAAACCACATAGCACATACAAGAACATATCAACTCATATAATCAAGCATACATACACTTCATGCCATTCACATACTTATAATCAAGACTTCATGCACTATAACTATAGGAAATAGACTTATCACAAGTCCAATTTCCATATAATCCTATAAAATAAGATACACTCACCTGGCCTCACTAGTCAATACTGATCTCTTACTTCTTCCTTGCTCAATCTTATCTCGTTGATTTATTTAATACTCGCATCCGATCAATATCTACATAATCAAACATATACTATACATATCAGCATTCCAAATCTCATGATTTGATCCTTAATTTCTTAGACTAAAAGAAAGGCGTAATTCTATTTTCTATTTGGAGTAGTATCGATACCCCCATATAGGTATTGATATTTCCCTAACTGTGGTATCGGTACCATGCCTAGGTATCGATACCCACATTACATTCTGTAATTCTTGTTTCAAAGATGGTATAGATATTGTCCTTATGGTATCAGTACCTTTGGTATCGATATTATTCTTCAGGTATTGATACATCATGAATACCTTCCCTATTTTACTCTTGAAGCATCGGTATCTGTTAAAGCAGTACAGATACCCATAGCCCAGAAATCACTTTTCTTACCCGAAAATTCACCTAAACTTACTTAATTCTTCTTATATAACCTCCTCTTAGCCCTTTAAACTTAATTACACTTATTCTATCCAACTTATACCACTTTAACTCATCTTAATATCCAATATTCTATCTTAAATTTGGAACCCGAGAATCTTACCAATTTATCAACATATTCTAAATTCGTTTCTAACACTTTGAATTTCTTATTTTGACTGATGACAAGTCAAATTTAACTTCCAACTTCAATTACTAACTCTTTTCCAAGATTTCACTTATAACCCTCTCATCTTTAATCCTTTCTAACTTAATCATCTTAGAGTTTTAAGCTACCTTATGCTTTTCTTAAGCTTTCTTATCATCTTAAGAATTAAACCCAACTTAAAAATGAAAGGAAACATTCACTTGATATCATCTTACCTTACCAATGAAGCCACGGGAAGAGAAGATGAAGAAAGCCAACAAGTCCCCAGAATTTTCTTTTCATTTTCTCCCCTCTCCACATGTTTTATACCTTATAAAAGAAGATAAAAATCTTTCTTGTAAAAATACCAATTTACCCTTTACTTCATTTAATATTTACAACCAATCTTGCACAAAATATTCCCTAATAAGTCCTTGAACTTTTAATTTTCCCAAATCAGACCTCACAGTTTCAAAACTTCTATTTTAGTCACTAACCCTTATTTTGGGATGTTAAAACATCTCTGACTCGTGTTCGAGAACGTATATGGGAAAGAGGTGTTACACCTATAACCTTCTAAGGTATATAAAGACTTCGATTTTAGCCCACTAAAGACTTGCGGATCGAATTCAATCCAGTTGATCATATCACCAAATACCTATCAAGGAAAATATTATCCTTGCAGACATAAAGAATGCTTTCCAGAAGTACTTTGCTAGACCTACGCAAAGAAAACAATATTCTTCAGTTGTGTTACATTTCCCCTACTTAGGTGAGACGGGATAAAGCTCGGGTATAAAGCTATGATATGCAACAATCATATTCATATTCAAACAATGAAAGCTTGTAACCAGAGAGAGAAAATTGGGTTTTTTAGAAGAACATAATCGATCATAAATTAAATAAATTCGAACTTAAAATTTCCAAATTTAAAATATAGGGTAATCGACTCGTGGCTTGACTCTCTATTTTGTTTTATAAAACAAAAAGTCTTCAGCAGAGTTACTAAGTTGTGGCAACCAACCCTTCGGGGGAAAAGCTAACTAGTTACAACGATGGGCTTTTTTTAAAGATTTTGAAATCAAAATAAAAGAGTCGCCACCAATCCTTTTTAAGGTAAGATTGGAACACCAAAAACCAAGTAATTTAGTAAAATATTTTTATTTTACTAAAATACCAAGCTATTGGTCTACAAATTAGAAAAAAGGTTCCGGAGTCAGTTACACACGGGGAAAGATTAGCACCCCCACAACGCCAAAAAATTGATACCTAGTTGATTACACTATATTTTAAAATTGAAAATTTTAAGTTCAAAGTTTTTATTTAATTTAAAATCCATTACGTATATAGATTCAAAAAAGGGTATCTATTTATTAGGACAACAACGAATACCCTCGAGCATAAGAAAAAAGTTCTGTTATTAATCCTAATAAATAAACATTATCTGGATGATTTAGAAATCACGGTGTAGGGTTTTGAAAATGATGACACTTTATTTTGAGAATCCCTAATGGTTACCCTCGAGCATAATGCAGAGGATACACTATTAATCCCCTAATAAATGAACATTGTCTTATTTTGAAATTGTAATATACAATCAAGCAACTAATTATTGAACTAATTCCACTAGGTGAACTAATTAAAGCTTCCCTCTAACTAAAGTGTCAAGTTATTATTTTTAAATAATCTAAAGGGTCAAACCTAAAAATGTATACTCTAATATTAACCTAATCAAATTTTACCAATTTTATTGGATCAAAAAAATTAATTTGGACCCTCTGACAAAAGCGATGACCAAATAAAAAATTCTCCTAAATTAAAGGACTAAAGTGAAATTAAACCTAAAATGGAGGCTCTAATAGTAAAACCTAATCAATTTTATCAAATTATTGGTTCAAATAACGAAAATGGATCAATTATAAAAAGTGAGGACCAAATCAGAAACTCTCCTAAATTATGGGAATAAAGTGAAATTGAACCTAAAATGAAGGTTTTGATTATTAATCCTAACCAATTTTAACCAATTATGAAATCAAATAATTAAAATGGAACCTCGGAAATAAACCGAAGGCCAAATTAAAAAATTCTAGCAATCAAATTAGGGACCAATCTAAAGGAAAACAAGATATGAAGTATAAATTAAAAAATATGGGAATTTAAAGAATAAAACGTAAATGCAAGAAATTGAAGAACTAAAAATAAAATGTTTAAAAAATAAAGTACAAAAATTTAAATAACAAAAATTATAATTGAATAAAATCAGAGGATTAGTAGTCAATTTTATATTTTTACTTGGACCGTAATAACATGCGTCACCACAAGATAGGTCATCATGAGGTCGTAGAATTAATTCAAATTATTTTAGAAATTAGTAGTTAGTGGTTAATAATTAAAATTTTACTCAGACACTAACAATGCAAGTCATATATCAAGACGGGTCATCTCAAGGTTGTAAAATTGATTTTAATACAATAAATAAAAGAACAACAATTAACTAGTTAAAATATTACTCGGAATATATAACAGGAGGTCGTATCGAGTGGTTTAAGCGAATATAAAATTAAAACAATGACTAGATTAAAAAATTAAAAAAAAAAGCACATCAAATTCGAACATTTAAAAAAAGAAAAAGGGAACTAAAATGTAAATATACACATGAATTGGGGATCTAAAACTAATTTATCCACTTTAAAACCATAGCAAATTAAAGAAATAAATAAAGGAACAATGGCACAAACAGGGCATGTAATTTAGAATAAAATAAAAAAATAACACTATCTTAGTGACTAATATACAAAAATACGCCTAAACTTCAAGGACTTGAGCGTGATTTAACCTAAAAATATGTATATTTGCTAAACATTCGCCTAATTCATTTTAGGTAAACAGTTTATGAAATGGTTTAACCTAAAAATAGTTATACAATATCATTAAAACTATTTTTTATAATTTATAATTTATTTTACGTAAATAGTTTTAGGTAATTTATGATACGTAAAATAAATTTCAAACAATCTATTTTACGTAAATTATTTTTTAGGAAAACCAATTACATTCAAACTATTCTCTTAAAAACCTAAAACAAGCTTTCTCCCCTTTTTCCTTTCTTTTCCCCCTCTTAAATACCATTCTCCACGCGATCGTGAAAACCAAGAGATCCCAACTCGTCCCACCGGCCATCGTAAATCGGTGGCCTCCTTAAACCTCTAATCACCGTCCATGATGGTTAGGAAACTCAAAACCAAAACCAAACGGACCCAAATGCTTATCCTTTTTTTTTCTAAACCCCAAATCAACAACTAGAAGACCAAATTCAGTCCCCCGTAAAATAAGGCCTAACCCTTTGACTTCTGACTACGGTGACCACCGTCAACGGTCAGGCTAACCAAACGACCTCTAAAATCTAACTAGGACTTCCTTGTTTTCTTTCCTTGACTCGAATCAAACCCTAGAAACTACTAAAACAACCCCTAACTTCCATAGATCGAAACCTCAACCTTTCGATTTCTCGACTCCGGTGGCCCTAGAAAACTCCTTGGTTCTTTATTTCTCTTGTGAGGCCTCGAACGACCATGGGAAGGCTCGACAAGACCCCACCGTGGAAGCCATAACCCTCGCATAAGTAAACGAAACTCCTCTTTTGTTCTTCCTTTTCCTCGTATCACCACATGCACACACGAAAACACTGAAAATCGAAAAAACCAAGCAAGAAATACCTCGAAATGGTTTCTATTTCTTACTCCCGGTGGAATCTGCCAACCCTAAATTACAATCTGATTTTTTCCGTTTTTAAAACCACCTATCTAGGGTTACATATGTAAAAACCAAAATCTAATTTCCTCCATTTTTTTTGTTCATGGTTGCTGACGAGGTGACAAAATGGTCGATTGGAGAGGAGGACCGTAGTCCACACTGATGTAGTTTGGAACTACTGTTGTGCTTCTCATGTGGTGACAGAGAGACCTCTGGAGGGCTTGAAAGATAGTGGGACCACAGTCGGTGGCCCTGATGTGGAAAGGGGACCACCGTGGGACTGTTCTCCTGGAAAGCTAGTTCTCTTGGAAAGCTAGAGAGGTGAAGAGGCCCATATGTTATTGAGGACCACGGTTAGAAGCCGAAAATATAAAAATGTTCTCATTTTTCAGTCATTTTCGGGTGTTTGGTGAGAGAAAAATTAATTAATCAATATAAAATATTTTTCTAATAAATAGAATTTTCTTTATATCTTTTGAAAAAATAACTTGTGATATGATTTTTCGTAATTTTTTTAAATTTTTTACTTCAAATAATAATATTTAAAAATATCATTTTATGTATATAATATTAATATAATATTTTAGTATTATTTTAATAAAAAATATTAATTATTAAATTATTTAAAATATATTTATTAATATTTTTAATGATATAATATTATATTTTTAATATTATAATAATATGGTCAGTTATATTATATTTTATTTTAATAATATATAATAAATTATTAATAATATTTATATTATTTACTAATTTAATAAAACTAATTTTTTTAAATTATTAATAATAAATAATACTATTTATGTATTTAATATTAATATAATAATCTAATAATATTTTAATAAAAATAATTAAAATATATTTATTAATAATTTTAAAAATATAATATTTTAATTTCAGTAGAATGTATTAGTCTTAATATTTATTTATAAATTATAGAAATAATATTTTAATAATGATAATGAATAAATTATTCTAATATTATAATGATAATAATATTAAGTTTTTAGAATAAATAATATTATTTCTTATATTTAATATTTATAATACATAATTTCTAGAAAATTCACCGACCAGTAGAAAATAGTTTACACAATCTTTTCTACCATTGGCTGTTAATATGCGATTCTTTTTTTTCATTTATTTCGGTTTGGCTTGGATCAATGGCTCACATTCTGATTACGAAAATTGTTTATGGTGAGCAAGGACAAACGTAATATTTTGTATTATGGGCGAACTTTTAAATTTTAGTGAGTGAATCTTATAAAATTTTAGAAAATTAAAATAAATAATTAATAAAAAAAAAATTAAAATATAATATAATTTAAAATTTTTAGAAGGTGCTTACTCATATCACTCTTATCAGTTCATCTCTAATGGTAAGTTTCATTAAGTTTGAATCACAAGCAACGATTCTGACGAGGCAAGACAAAATTATCTTCCAATATTTGCACAAATTGTCACTTTATTTCTTCTTTTTTGAAGCATTTTAGCCTCTAACGTTTTAATTTTTGGTCAAAACAATCTCTATTGAATGGAAATCGTTAATTGATTAACAATAACACTTATTGTTGATGTCACATTTTTACATATGATCAATTGTTGAAGTGGCGTGTGCCATTTCACCACAAAATGATGACACATAATGTGTTACGTTACCAAAATGATAATGTAACATATGTCATGTTAATAATTAAATACATGTAAAAATGTGACGTCATCAATATGTGTTAATTATTAGTCAACTAATGATTTTCATCCGACAACTAAGAATTGTAACGTTGAGAGCTAAAATATTTTAAAAAGAAAAAAGAAATAAAGAGATCATTTATACCTAGGTTCCGGGTAATTTTATCATTATGCCTTCTCACGAGGGTGGAATTGTCTTCAAGCGTTTGGTGGGAGAGTGAAATTAAGAGGAAAGGGATTTCCATGTTCTGTTTGGTTAGGAAGAATTGTTGGAAGAAAATTAAATATATGCAAGTCTTTTATACTTCCAAGCTAAACACCCTTTTTCAAATTGAAAACAGTAATTAAAGTATATTTTATTAAGCTTTTTTAGTAAATGAACTCTCTTATTTTCAAGGTGTACGTCAGTTCATCCAAATTAAAACAAAGACAAATGCTACTATGAAATCACAAAATAAGTGAAATTTAAAGTGAAATTTTTAGTATTTTAAAATGATTATATAAATTAATCAAATCAGACTTTAAAATATTAGTTTTTCTAGCTAGCATCAATTCTTTCCGACTTAATTGTAAAATAGGTTATTTGGCCATAAATTAAGCACTAGGGAATTAAAAACAACTGATTTAAGTATATATATATATATAAAATTAAAGAGGAAGAGTGAAGAATGTCTTGCGTCCATGAAACAACAGAACGTAACTTTGTAGTGCTTTCTTCACTTCCTTAGGTTTACTTTCACCACTATTTGTGTATTTATTTTTCTACTACTTTTCTTGTACATTTGGTAACCAAGGTGCTATTTATTTCATTCGTTAACTAAAATTTGAAATTACTCTACTTCTTGCATTTTATTTTGCACCTTTCGAAATTTAAAAAAATGCATACAAAATAGGGGTGTAAATGAATAGAGCTTAAACGAACAAGGTTATGTTTGTGTCCGTCTGTTTATTTTTAAATGTGTTCATATTCGGTGTGTGTCTGTTTAAATTTTTAACATTTTTTCATGTTGATTTATTTTATTTTTGAAGATGTTCGTGTTTGTTCGTTTAGCGTTCACAGGTATATTCATTTAACGTTTGCGAACATATTCGCTTACCGTTAGTTAATATGTTGTTTAGTGTTCAGTTATATATTGGTAAATGTATTCATTTAGCGTAAACATACATGTTTGTTTATATATTTAGAAATTAAACAGGCCCGACAAAATAAATCTTATATAACACTCACATCATTAACAAAATACAATCTTTAAACTCCCAATTACACCATGTGTTCAATTTAATCCCTACATTCACCAATGTTTAAAATACAAAAAAAATAAAAAGTAAAGGAGCTTATTCATGAACATAAACGAACAAGTCATAAACGAGCTTGTTCGTGAACATGAATGACTTAGACACACCTAAGTTCGTGTTCGTTCGTTTTTTTGATTGAACATGAAAGTTTTGTTCATACTCGTTTATTTAACTTAACAAATGAACATAAATAAAATTATACTAATGATTCATGAACAATTCATCGAACTCTATGTACATTTACACCCTTGAAAAAATTTCAACAATTGACTTCGAAAAAAATAGTTTACGAAAATTTACAATATTCTTCATTTAATATTGGTACCAATTGTTCCTAAACTATAGTTTAAATTGTAAAATAGTTGATAAATTTTAATATATTTTAAATTAATCTCTAAATTATCAATATCATTTTACCCACGTCCTTGTGTTGGTTTAAAATGTTATTTGAGCATTAAATATCAACTTAGATATGTTACTAACTACTAAGCACATTAAATTATATGTATCAAATTTAAACATAAACGAACGTTATACAAAAGATTTACGAACAGTTCAGCGATCGCTTTGTCCATTTACACCTTTAATAAAATTTCAACAATTGTCTTTGAAAAAATAGTTTACAATAAAAATGAAGTTATTGGTATCAATTCTTCCTAAACTATAGTTTAAATTGTAAAATAGTTGATCAATTTTAGGGTAAAGCACACAAATGATCCCTTGACTATAGGGCACTGCTTTATTAAGTCTCTCGACTATTAAAAATTACAAAATTGTCCTTCGACTATAGAGTATTTCTTTGTTGAGTTTCTTGACTATTAAAAGTTTCAAAATGGTCACTCGACTATTCATTATGTTTCAGACACATCCTTTTTTATTAAAATATTGATGATATTCTGAGCTGAACTTTAACCTACTGACAATGGTATGATAAAATATGATTCTAGAATTTCAAACGACTATCATATCTCAGCCATCATGTCAACATTCAACTTAGACAATCGCTAATTTTTTTAACGAAAAATGATGAGTTTGGAACATAACAAATAGTCATTTTGTAGCTTCTAATAGTAGAGAGACTTAACAAAGTAACATTCTATAGTCGAAGGATCATTTTATAAATTTTAATAGCCGAGAGACTCAATAAAATACTACCTACTAAGAAAGTTACTTGAGCATTAAATGTCAACTTAAATATGTTACTAACTACTAAGAATATTAAATTATATGTATCAAATTTAAACCTTGTGTATAGACAACTTAGATATAGTGTTAAAAATAAGCTTAATAAATTTTAATGATAATCAATTTTTTTAGATTAAATCTAAATTATCTATGTAATATATGTTGATGCATTTAAAATTTGATTCAAAAAATTTAAATATGCTCCATATCAAATATAAGTTAACATTTAATGTTCAAATAATTTGTTAAACCAACAGAAAAAAGAGTTTAAAATAATTTTAATAATTTAAGTATTATTTTAAAAATATTTTAAGATTTAAGAACTAATATGATGTTAATTTTATTTAATTTAAAATTTAAGGTTTAGGTTTGAACTTTATAGTTTTAAATTTTAAAATTAAAAACTAAAAAAAATAAATAGTTAATTGCCTTACACGTCCTCAAAGTATGACCTTCATTTTCAATTGGTCCATATTTCAATGTTCTAATTTTTATTCCTAAACTATGACTATCATTCTAAATTAGTCCTTAAACTTTTGAACATCACAATTTCATCCCTAAACTATGACCAACATTCTAAATTGCTCCCCAAACATTTTGAACATTCCAATTTCATCCCAAGCTATACATATATACTAATCACATCCCTTGTTAATAAAATCATTAGGCCAAGTTATATTATTATTATTATTATTATTATTATTATTATTATTATTATTATTATTATTATTATTATTATTATTATGCTTGAAAAGAAAATAAAATTTAGGTTAAATTATTGTTGAAACTAATTACATATTTGGATGAATTGGGGGATAAAATTGGAATATTCAAAATTTTGGGGACCAATTTAGAAAGTGTGTCATTGTTTAGGGATGAAACTAGAATTTTCAAAAGTTTAAGGACTAATTTAGAATAAGAGTCATAATTTGGGGATGAAATTAGAATATTTATAAGTTTAAGGACCAATTAAAAATGAAGGTTATAGTTTTGGGACATATGATGTCTTAACTAGTAAATAAATTATATAAAATAAATAAATTTCATCAGCATCCGTTACACTGCAACTTTTTTTCTGATATTCTCCTACACATCCATCCTCCCCTCATTACTTTGCTTTCCATAGAAATAATATATTTTTTCATATAAATTTCACATCCTATGATCAAACCCTAATCCCTCCTTTGACTTCTCTCATATTATTCAAAATCCAAAAAAGAAAAAAAAATAAACCCCATAATTCAACAGCAGTACTAGCTTTCATTTATGTTCTTTTGATGGCTACCACACAGATTAGCGTAACCATCTTTATCTCTCTCTTGTTCATGTCACTGGTGCTTCTTCTTATCTTCCCTCTAAGCAATGCTGCCGTTTACAGAAACAAACACAGAGACAGTGATATTATCAACTTGAACCATCAATTCTCCATCAACCTTCTCACCAAAGGTGTCCCTATTCCTCCTTCGGGTTCTTCGAAGAGACACAATGTCCAGCCCGACCGCGATGGCTCCAGTGGTTCGGTTTCGACAATGAAAGAGGGTCGAAAAGTCTAACTGGATTTCAGTAATGGTAAGTGAATTTGATGTTCTTGGGAACAAAAAAAAGAAAAGAAACAATATGTAGAGCATGTTGTAATACCTGTTTGGCTTTGTTGAGATGGTCATGTTGTGGTTGTTGTTGATGTTTTTTTTTTTTTGAGCCTGCCATTTTGATACTTGTTAAAGAATACTAAGGATTTTGTTTTATTGTTCTTGTTTGGTAAATGGAGCAAAGGTCATGACGCATTTATTACTGGAGTGCATTATTTCAACATGAGTACTAAATTAAGCAACAATGACTGAGATTTATGTCGCTACTTAAAACCCGTGTTAAAAGTTTTGATCAAATTTGAAATTTTGACGATTGATTTAAATTTTTACTAAATCAAAAGATCTGTAAAATTCAGGGTGACAATCGGTTTTTTAAAAGTTTGAGGGTTAATTGAAAGAGTTTATAGTTTTGGGGCTGATTACGAAAATCCAGGAATTCTGGGTTCAAAGTGGAAAGTTCCAAAAGTTTTATGCTAGAACGGGAAATCCTTAAAGTAAGGGGTCTCATTTGGACCCCAACAGCATCCTACCACCATGCCTTAGCATCCTAAAAGTACGATCATACTATCAAAGATTTTAACTAAGAAGAATGCATAACATGGATAATATCTATAATAAATATAACACTCCAAAAATCAGTTCAGAAATTCTTTTAACAACTGATTATCGTAAAATAATTTTTTTGGAGGTTTATTTGAATGTTTTAAGTCTTTAAATATGTGCCTAATGAAAAGGGTTTAGTTAGGTTAAATTACGATCCAATTTTGTTTCTGAATTCTGGACTAAATTTTAAAGATTAGAGTTGAGTGGGTAAAGTTTTGAAGATTAGAAGTTTGAGTATTTAATTGTATATAAGAGAAAAGATGAAAGGTTGATTATTAACAAGACAAATTTAAAAATCAGCAATTTCTCTGATTGTGCTGGTGAACGTGCATGTGTGTAGAGGTTAGGGCTGTGAAAAAAAATTCAATCCGATCCGTTGATTTAATTAAAAAATTTAGATAATCGATCTATTTTTTTTAATTTTTTTTAAGTAATTTGAATTGAATAACCAAAAAAAGTAGATAATCAATATAATTCGATGAAATTTCATATTATCTAAAATTCAAGAAAGAAAAATTAGTCCTGAGTTACAGTTTCTATTTTTTCTATTTTTACTTTTAAATTATTTATTTTTTAAGCCTTCAAATAAGATATTAAGTATTTGTTTTAATATTATTCAAGTATGTTTTGATAAATATATAGTAGAGATATAGAATATATTGTACAAAATTATAACATATTAAATTTAAAATTAAAAATTTTATTAAATTAAAGTTTATATCTGGATCTGAATATTTGATTCAAATATTCGAATATCCAATATTTTTAGTCGAATAAAGATCACAATTTTAATGATTCAAATTTTCTGATTTGATAATATTCAATTTCCGAAAATATAAACCCAACTGAAAGGCATGAGAAATAAAAAAAAAAAAAGCTGTCTTGCAAATATATAATTTAAACGCTTAATTTTTTAATTAAATCGAAATTATTATCCTAACATTTGGTCTGTAACGGATTTTAACATGACAGACCAAATACTTTAAAATATAATAAATTTTGGTACGTTTAAGAAAACATAATTCAAACTCTTATTTTTAAATAATCTTAATGTTAATGTTTTCCTTTAATTTCAACAAACAAAAGTGAGTTTTTTTTTTGGGGGTTCATTGATATTATCTTCAGTTTTGGAATGTATACAAACCAGGGTTCATCAGATGCCGTAGTTCTATATACAGCTGAATGAAAAGGTAGCAATTTTGATCACAAAAAAATTACCCATCTGTACATAAATTAATGGGTAAAACAGATGCCGAAATCCAAACCATCCATTTTACAGATTCAACTTCCAAACAATCATTCATTCAACTGAAACAAATTTAAAGCCTTCTCCATGTCATGTTAACCAATGGATGGCAGCATTGGATTCATGCCGAATCCCGATCCTCCAGAAGCACCGAGTTCGGCATGCTTCACCCTACCAACGTACCGGATATGGCGTAAAAGCCTAGCCAGGAATGTGTTGAGGCGAATCGTAGAGCTATCACACACGACCGCAACATGTTTCCGTGATCTGGTTATGGCGACGTTCATCCGCCTACTGTCCCCCAAGAACCCGACAGCTTCTAAAGTGTTTGATCGTACCTGGAAACAATAACGAGCATCGTAAATCAGCCATACTTGAGATTTCGGTTTCATGCAATTAGGCCCTAACCACTCTCTAACATGCATCACCTGCAACCTACGTTGCCCAGATTTACAATGTGTGACACAGGAATGCTCACGTTTTCGAACTTTTTTGCTTCATATATTCGGAGAATCGTACCTTCGTACTTATGTCTAAATACGATTCGGACACAAGTGTCACACACACGTATCGTAAGAAAATGTAAAGTCCGAGTAACATTGCATGCAACATAGATCCTCAAATACATTGGTGTCATAAATCTGTCCGGAACCTAAAGAAAAATGACACATTTTGCCAGCAAAATCGAAGGAAATCAGTTCAAAATATGTAAAACTAAGACTCAAAGCATAGAAATTATAGCAGGGAAGGCAAGGACTTTTATCAGGTATTTCAAAAGAAAGACATGGTAATTCATACAAAAAAATATAGATAATACCATTGACATGATTACTGCATCAGCCTCTCGACGCTGGAAGCTATCGATTGTCGCAACCTCGACACCAGCAGCCTCTGGGAACTCATTGAGCCTGTTTCGTAAGAGCTGTACCTGAGCAACATAAGGTGATTGGACAGCAATAGCTGTTGGGCTAACACCTGCATAAGAGAATACAATCAAACATAGTTCTCAACTTGGTTAAGTGAGGAAAGATGGTAAAAATCAAGGCCTATTAATCACCGCAAAGCAAGCACCAAAATAACTAGGGTCGGGAGGCCACCGATTTGAGCGTGGGTGTTGGTCTACCAGCTGATAAGAATTATGCAGAAGCTAAGGACAGACATCGCTTTAAAACTCATACAAAGGAAAAGTCAGGGAACGAACACTCCAGGACACGGATTACTCTTTAAAAAAAAGTTAAACCATTAGGTAGAGGTATACACTGATGCGAGTTGGGCTAGAGAATTAACTGAAAGGTCTACGAGTGGCTATTGCTTTATTGTTTGGAGCAATCTAGTTACAGGGAGAAGCAAGATATTGTATGTGGTCTCAGGAAGTAGTGCAGATGTTGAATTTCGAGCATTTGTGTCAGGAATTTGTGAAGGGATTTCGATTGAAGGACTGTTAAAAGAGTTAAAAGTTGACTCAGAGGATCACTTCAAGATACAAAGTGACAATCAAGCTAAAAGATTTGCTTGCTACTGACTTGAAATTAAAGCATGTGGAGATTGACACACTTTATTTCTGAAAAACTCACAGTTCATTTCCAAAAAAATCAACAATGGGATTGCAAAACTAAACTATATTACTACTCAACGGAAAATTGCCGATATTATTACCGAAGCCCTTCCAAGGACAAGCTTAGATATATTAAAGTCCAAGCTAGGTTTGTACAGCATATACAAGCCAGTTTGAGGGGGTGTGAAGACAGCTGCCGAGCTAAGCAAATCTGTCCCGATAAGGAGTTTTACCTCCTTAGAATTTCTAAATGGAATTTCTACAGTTATAAAAGGGCAACCAAAGTAAGGAAAAAATATCCATGCAGACAATGAAAGCATGATCATGCTCATACATGTAACATTCTCAAGTCCAGTATAGTTTAACAATTTTTTTTATCACCAAGGACTATTAAAACTCGAATGAAGAATGCAACAGTATACAAAATTCAACTAGTTTGTCATATACCGAAATCAATATAGGAACCAACATTAAAAAGGTAGAGTAGACCAAATATAAGCTCAATTACCTCATAGATCAGATAAAAGACATGTTGGACAACGATATCGGCTTCCCCTTCATTGAAAAAAGACCCTGTGCCTGCAAGGTCTAGATGCTCTTCACAGCCAACTGACAAACTTCCATATGGCATCCTTGTGTCGAGTACCAACAATGGGCATTGTATTATCCAGGTGGGCTGAAAAAAGGCAAAGAAGCATCGAAACTTGAACCTTTTTTTCCTTCTTTTCCTTCTTTTCCTTTCTCAGTCCACGCTAGCCTCATGTGAAATAAATAATTGCAAGAAGTTCCATAATGTTGAATCTTAAACCTAATAAATAGCAAGCATGCCTATGGAAAGCTAAAAAAAGTACCCATACATGCATGAATTTGAACAAAGATTGTGCCCATAAACTAAATTGAAGTTTTTTTTTTTCACTTAGCATTTCTAGTAGCCATTACTAATAAAGATCTATGCTCCGTTTTATAGAATGAATAAACAAGAACGGATCTCATAGGTTGACAAATAGAGAATCAACAAGAAGAAGAGATGCAACAGAAGGAGAGGATTTCAGTTCTCCATCATACATCTCCTTTGAAGCCCAACTGCATATTGCATCATTCATTCGGTACTGAGTTGTTAACATGGTAGCAAGAACTCCTCCATGCAAAGTCGCAGCTCTCTCTAGCAAGGATATTCCAAGGCCACCTTCTAAAGCTTTTCATGACAAAATTACCGGAGCAAGCTGGCATTGATCACCAGCAATTATACAACGTTTTCCCTGCAATATCGGGATCCAACAAGAGGGTTCAATTGCCTGCCCAGCTTCATCTATAACAACCAGGTCAAAAGTATCCAATTTTCGAATAAGTGGATCACCTGCTCCAGTGTTGGTGGAAAGCACCACCTGAGCACTAGATAATACTTCCTTCACTGTTTCCTTCTCCTTCTTTTTTAGTGCCTTACCAAGCTGCTTTAAAAGCTGGCGTATTCCAGCGGCTAAAGAATCACCCTTTAAACAAAGTTGAAGACCTTTTCTTAGATCTGACTTCTTCCTTTCAAACTCTGCTCGGTAATCTGCAAGCTTAGAATTGACAATCTCAACCAACGACTTGGATGCTACATCTGAAGAAATACGTGCTGGGTTCCCAACACGCACTATGTTCAATCCTGTACCGGAAAGTTTCTCCACCATGTTGTCAACAGCTGCATTAGTAGGCGCTGTTACTAGTACCCTTTCACCTTGCTGTGCGGCAAGTGCTATAATTTCCTTAAGCAAGCCTGTCTTTCCAGTGCCTGGAGGTCCTTGAACAACCATCACAGGCCGCTTAAGTGAGCAAACATTACATGAAACCATCGCTGGAAATCGTCAAATGTTCCATGCTGTAACAATCCATCCAACTCCACTTGATTCCAGTCGACCAAACCATTCTCCTCCAGCCATTCTACATCTTCCTTGTCTCCAAATAGTGTGGCCACAACAGCAATTAAAGGGTCTTTCTTCTGCAAGTTGTATACACCCGATTTTATCCGGGTGGAAAAAATATTATTAAATATTATTATTATTATTACCTAAACTAATCCACTTAAACCACTAAATATAAAAAAATCCATCACTAATCCCATCAAAATCCACCCATAAATCCACTCATCTATTAAATAATAAATTAAAACCCACTAAAATCTAACCTAATTCACCACTAAAAAAAACAAAAAAATAATAAATCAAGACAACCCCTATAAATACATGTTACGGGGAATTGGGAGTTAGCTGGGAAAAACGACAAAAAAAAGGAGTGGTTCCATGCGTGAGGCCCATGGGAAAATAGCATTTTGGTCCCTTAAGTTTTGTAATCACTGCAATCAGGTATATAATGAAAGTTCAACATTCCATTTTAAGCTCTTTATTCTTTTTGTGTTTTATTTTAGTCCTCTAGTATTTGCTATTTTTGTTTTCATGTTAAGTTTTTTGCTGCTAATTTTGAATATTCTTATTTTGGTCCCTCATGATTACTGAAATATAACTTTGTGCAATTTATGTTTTGAATATTATGTTTAGCTCCATATTTATTTTAGTCACCATCTTTATTATTTTAGTGTTTGGGTTTTACTGCCCATTAGATCCTCGTTGTTCTGTTTCTTCTTATTTTTAATCCATGAAGTTGTTACATGATATGTTTAGGTGTTTCATTTTCTTTAATCTATATATATATATATATATATATATATATATATATATATTTATATGTATTTTTTTACCATTTATATTTTATGAACGCCTTGTATTTTAAATATTCATTTCATGTTAAGATTATAATTTATTACCATTGATATGTGTTTAATTAATATTTTACTATTATGGTGTATACTTATGTATATATATATATTATAAATATTCTTGACTTTCGAAAAAAAAAAAGGTGAGGAGAATTACCTCTCGGTCGACTAAATTACAAATTAAAGTAACTTTAGATTTGAAAAGTGGACAAAGCATCACTGGTTCCGAAGGAAACGATAAGCCTAAGAAGAAAAACATGAGTTTTCTTTTCAATAAATTGATTGAAATCTTAGATTGATTTGTGTTGCTAATCTTGAGATTTTTTTAAATTAAATAATGTTTCCCTAATAAATAGATCAAAGCAAATTAATTAAACTCAATAAATAGATCATATTCTAATTTTATATTCGATTCACAACTTCCACCATTACAACAACGTGTAAGTGAAATAATATCAATTTTAGGCGCTGTGGGGTGCTAATCCTTCCCATGTGTAACCGACTCCCGAACCCGTTTTAATCGAATCTTTGGTAAACGCATACCAACATTTGTCTTAAAAACGATTTTTCTTAAAATTATTTTTTAAAAGACGTTTTTAGATATTTGACCTACCTAACCAAAAGGTTGATGGCGACTCTATCAAATTTAATTCAAAATCACTCATTTTTAAAAATTGAAAGTCGTAACTGTTTTTAAAACAATAAACAATTGTTCCACCTAAAAAACGGTTATGACAGCTTAGCGACTCCACTGGGGATTTTTTTTAGAGAGTCAGATTGTAAGTCGCTTACTCATTGATGTTGTGGTGGAAATTATGAGTTCAAGTCTTTAGTTAACTTATGATCCTTTTATTGAAGTTTTTAATTGCTTCATTATTTTTATTGTCATACTAACATTTGAATTTTTGCTTTCAGATCTGTCTAAGTTTTTGTTGAGAGGTTTCGTTTTTCTTTTAAGTCAAAGGGTTGAATGTTCATCCTCACACACATCAAGTGCATTTGCATAACATAAACTCTATACCCGACCTCTGAACCCTTTCTAAGTGGGGGTGAAAGCAACGCCTTCGTGGGAATTTATTCTCCGTATAGGCCTAGCAAGTAACATTCGGGATTCATATACCTTATGTCTTCGAGGGAATTTATTCTCCGCATAGGCATAAGGGAATGTATCATCTCAAATTGAACTCATTCCGCTCGAAACCTGTAATGGGTGAGGATCGAGGGTTTGGCAACCCAAGGGGCACTAACATTAAGGACAATTCGAGTATCTTTTTCCTCATAGAGCCGAAACCATGCATATAGTGAACCGTAGAATGGTCACCCTAGAGATAGCTATATCGAACCTATGTTTGTCAGTAGGTACCCAAAATAGGTGTACACAAAGGATGGGCATTTCTAAACCCTTTTCTTTTGCTTTAAATTCATAGAATATATTTTTCTTTTCGAATAAAAGCATGCGAACTAAATACCATGCGGTTATGATTATTTTCTTGAAATTAATCATTTGGGTAGAAAGTATGTTTGGGTAGGATTACTATTTAATTAAAGCATGTTCGGGTAGGTGTTTTATTCATCTTTGAATAACATTTTTATCTGTATCAATTATTTTACATGTAGTAACTAATTTCTTTTCTTTTGTTTATGTACATTAACTTATTTCTTTTGATTGTATCATTTTTCTTATTTCTTTGCATTGCATTGCATTGCATCAACATAACATAATGCAAAAGTATTGATTCGCAAGGGGATACTCAAGTGGAAATTTTGCACAAGAAGAAATAAAAAAAATTCAATCAAGCAATCGCGTATACAGACATACAAAATTCTGTTTAAATATTATCCTAAACTTGAGTTTAATTCAAATCCGAATTCCAGCCAGCTTTGATTCTGAAAATTAAAAAAACTACAAAATTCTATCCTTTTTGTGCAATTTCCAGAATTTGACGTCCTATACAGAAAATACTTCTTGGGAAAAGTTGGTTTATCTTAGGTGCCCCTATCACATTAAAAAATTACGTTCAACATGTAGTCTTGATATGCATTGTCATTACAAGTTCTAGAATATCCTAATTAGTTCGGCACACACAAGTCAAACAATGAGCAAGAAAGAAAATGTATTCTCGTTAGGCTCAAATCTCACAAGAAAAGTTTATGTGCATTGAGTAAAGTTCATTTCTATCGACAAAAGCGTGAAATATCAATACTCAACAAAAAAATTCACCATATATACCAATCACCAATCATGCAAATTAAATTCGATAAAAAACATGGTCATAATCCAAAAGGAAGCAAGAGTATAAAGCAAAATTTAAGAGTAGCAACCAACGATCCCAACATATCAACATCAGAATAACTCAATTTCAAACAATTAAACAAGTCAAGGAAAAATTTGACACATGTTTATCCTTCCCCCGTCACTTAATCAGTTTTGTCCCAAAACGCATGTCGAATTTAAAAACAAAGAGAGGGAAAAGGAATACTCCCCAATCTAGTGGCGGCCACGACCACGTTCATGACGAGACGATCCCGGGTTAAGGTAAGAAATATTCTATCAGAATTCGAATTTGTTCAGAGAAAAATAAAATAAAATAAAGCATCCGATAAAATAAAAAAAATAAATGGAATGAAATAAATTTGGCTAAAAATAAAGCAAAATGAAAACAAAACAAAATGGGTTGCCTCCCATCAAGCTCTTTTGTTTAACGTCGTTAGCTCGACGACTTGATTCAGACTATAGATTCTAAGAGAAATACTTCTTCCACTTCATACACTTTTCCAACTAAGAATTTCCTTATGAGAAATTCTACGATTGTATAATTTTTTTATTTTCTCTCTATAGAATTTGACATTCTCATAGGTTATTCTTCGTATATTTTTTAGCTTGACAGCTTATCCGAAATAACCGGTGAAGTAGCATTTTCTCCTAAAAATGCACTCTTTAAGTTTTTCAACATTTGTTTCAGTTCTATCTCAGGTGCCTGCAAAATAGAAGGGAGAACATTAGACTTAGCAGAAATCAATTTTAGATCGACACAATCTGAAAATATTTTTTTCAACTTCCTGATTTCCTCATCATGATCTTCTAACTCCCTACATATATTAAAAGAAAAATTAGTTTCTACAAACTCATTTTCCAAAGGATCAATAATACCATAATAATTTATGCTCGCCACTTTGTTTGGGTGTTTCATTTTCTTACACACATCAAATTTAACGATCTCACCATCAAACTCCATGGTTAAAGTTCCGCTTCTTATATCAATCTTTGTGTGCGCATTACTTAGAAAAGGACACCCCAATAGAATATCGGAAGAAGTGTTGGTGCGATCATTCTCCATGTCAATTACATAAAAATCAGTGGGAAATATTAAATTGTTTACCTCCACCAGCATATTTTCCAAGAGTCATTCCGGGTAAATGACAGATCTGTCGGCAAGCTGAATTGATATTTTTGTATCCTTCAAGGGCTCATTAGTAATCATATTGTAAATAGAGAGATGTATTACATTAATAGAGGCACTGAGATCACACATGGCTTGTTTTATCCCAACTTTACCAATTTTATAGGGTATTGCGAACATACCTTGGTCATTCAGTTTCAGTGGTAATTTTTGTTGGAATACAGTTGAGACATGTTCTCCTAGATTTACCTTTTCATTCCCGGTAAGCTTCGTCTTTGTTGTACAAAGGTCCTTAAAAAATCGGGCATATATTGGAACCTTTCGAATAACCTCAAGGAGAGGTATATTGATTTCCACCTTTCGAAATACGTCTAGTATTTCCTTTTCCTCAGTTTGTTTATCCCTTTTTACTAACCTCGATGGAAAATGTGGTGGCATGTCATAGGGAGATGGTGTTGGATCTATTTGTACTTCGTCACTCTTCTTCTGGGATCCTGAATCTACAATATTCTTCCCTTTTTTGGATTGCTTCATCTTTTTGGAACAAGTGGCACCACTATTTTACCACTTCGAATAGTGATGGCTCTGACATTGTCCCTTGGATTTACCTCGGTTTAAGAACGTAGTCTTCCTTGTGATTCTAATTTCCCCATTGTTTGAACTAGTCGGCTCACTTGGTTATCCAACCCTTGAAGATATGTCTCGGTTCGACTTTGGAACTTTTCTTGGGATTCATCCAGCTTTTCTTGTGAAATCAATAACTTTCCTATGAGTTCCTCCAATGATGAGTTTTGCGTTTGCTGTTGAGGAGGAGACCTTGGTTGATAAGTTGGTCTTTGATTTGCCGCATAGTTGAAGTTTGGGTGGTCTCGCCATCCTGGATTTTAAGTATTACTGTATGGGTTGTATTGTCTTTGTGGAGGACCTGGAAAGTTCCCATACTGTATTGATTTCTACATTGCCTCCTTCTTGTATCAACGGGCAGCAATCCGTCGGATGGTCTAGCTTTGTGCATGTCCCGCATGCTCTTATTGCTCTAGATTTTCATGCAACAAGTGAATTAACTACTTCAATTAATTTTTCTAACTTATTCTCAAGGGAAGTACTTATCTTGTGAACCCGTCGGCTAGGTTTACTTGAAAACTGTTAAGAGTTAGTTGCCATGGTTGAAATCAATTCCCTTGCTGTTATTGGGGTCATGTTGACTAATGCTCCTCCACTGGAGGTATCCATCATTTTCATCTTCATTGGTAAAAGGTCTTTATAAAAGTATTAAAGTAATGTTTGCTCACTTAATCGGTGTTGTGAACAACGTGCGCAAAGCTTTTTAAATCGCTCCCAATAGTCATAAAGACTTTCTTCGCTCTTTTGTTGAATGGAAAGAATGCTCCTTCGTAACTCGCTTGCTTTAGCCGTTAGAAAGAACCTGCCAAGAAAAATTCGATTCATGTCAGCCCATGAATTAAATGAATTGGGAGGTAAATAAAATAACCAATCTTTAGCCAAGTCGACTAAAGAGAAAGGGAAAGCTCTCAATTTAATTTGATCTTCAGTAACTCCCTCTGGTTTCATGCTAGTGCAAACCATTTGAAATTCCAGCAAGTGTTTGTACGGATTTTCAGTGGGAAAGCCGTGAAAAGTGATAAGAAGATGAATGAGTTCCGCCTTTAATTGAAACAGAGTCCTGCCACTAGGAAAATTAATGCATAATGGCGTCTGAGTGACATGAGCTGTGGCTAGCTCTCAGATAGTTTTTCTTCTTCTGTCATCGGGATGTTGTATGTGTCTGTTTCAGAGTCTGTCTCCAGAATTGATTCTCCTTCTAAACTCTACTCTTGTTTGTCTTGTCTTTTTCTCTTTTCTCGAAGCGTTTGTGCATGGATTCTTCGTGCTTTGATCTCCGGATCTAGATCTACTAATTCACTTGGGTTTCTTCTGGTCATAAATAAAAAACTAGAAAAATAAATCAGTACTTGTCGTTAGTCCCCGATAACGGTGCCAATTTGATAACCGTCGTTTTGCTATCAAAATAATTTCGGTTTCTTTATTAAATAGAAAGGGAAAGTAATATAGAGAAGCATAGTCGATCCACAAGGGCTGTGGTGTTTCTGATTTAGTAAAACTCTTTCTTAATTTTAGAATAAGATAGAATTCCAGATAAAATTGAAAAGATAAAATAAAATAAATTAAAAAAGGGAAAATAATAAAATAATAAATAATGATTTTAAAAATAGTAATAAATATAAAAGGGGGTTTTAAATTATTTAAAGAACTATAATGAGATAAAAAATTAAATAAACAAATAAATAAAATAAATAAATTGAGATAAAGAAAACTTATGGTGAAAGTAGCCTCAGACTTCAGCTTCGCCTCAAATTCCTCGGATCATCGAAAGATATTTTTTACTTCAAGATTCACGTCGGCTTACAAGGATAATTCTTTGCTTACAAGGACAATTCTTTGCTGTCAACTCGGATTATGTCGTTTCAACAATAACTGATTCCGATATCAGTTTCCTCTTAGCAAACAATTTTACTATGTGTGTTCTCGGGAAGTCGAATATGCTTCAATAAGGAAATCCTTCTTCAAACGTTAACCATAACAATATTATGACCAATGTCGAAATCGTTTTGATTTGAAAAGTAAGCTCAGAAAATAAAGAGAAAAATCCGAAGCGATTTAAGTACCTTATAATTCTCACGTTTGGAATTGAGCATTCGCTTTAGTCTTCGTCTTGAAAGAAAATTAGTTAAGCATGACCAAAGTCATACTTAGCATAATTGAAAAGTATGCGAAAAATAGAGAAAAAACTAGAGAGAAAAAGAAGATTTTATTTTCAGATTTATTTTCAGATGAGAGAGATATGTTTCTAGGCTTACCCTAAGAGGATATTTATAGCATTCAAATTCCTAAAAACAATCTAAAACATCATAAATCCTAATTAAAACACTTAAAACTATTTAAACTAAAATACCTAAAAATAATATTTAAAATAATATTCTAAATCTTAATTAAAATACTAAAACCTATTTAAAATAAAATACCTAAAACAAATATAAAATATAAAAATAATATCCTAAAACTTAATTAAAATACTAAAACCTATTTAAACTAAAATACAAAGATAAAATATAATGTTTAAAATATTATCCTAAACTTGAGTTTAATTCAAATCCGAATTCCAGCCAGCTTTAATTTCGAAGATAAAAAATCTGTAGAATTCTGTCATTTTTGTGTAATTTTCAGAATCAGACGTCCTGCACAGAAAATGAATCAAAACGAACAATTAAGTCACAAAAACCAATAATTAAGAAATAATTTAAAAGTAAAATATTAACTAAATTAAACAATTATGATAATAACCTTGCAACTAAGAAAAAGGTCCAAGCTGGACTTCTGTAAAAATTCAGTAGGACCAGGGAGTGGAAAAGTAGACATTTTAATTTGGTTTCCTGATTTTAACTGTACTGTTTATGGTATTTGGATCGTTGAACATTTACTGGTTTAATCAATCTATCTTGAGGAAGACATTGTTGATATTGAATTTCAGTGATCGGCCTTGTTTATGGCAAGCGGCATCGGTTGTTGTCTGATTTAGAGGTGTTAAAACGGTTAATTCGGTCGCCGACCGAACCAAATTACCATCAACCGAATTAATTTAATTTTTTTCTTTAACAGTTAATCAAACCGAATTTTTCTTTAAAAATATTAATCGAACCAAACAAAGTTTGGTTATTTCTGTCGGTTAACTAAACCAACCGATTTTTTTATAATTTGATTAATTTAAATATAATATATATATATTTTTTATTTGAGTTATAAATTAATTAGGTATCGACAATTTAATGAATCTAGTATGATTAAAAAAATAATCGGGTATTAATTTTTAATGGGTTCGAGCTTTAAATAGGTTTATAATATATATAATATTTAATAATTTCGGTTAATTAACTAATTTCGAACCGAATTAACCATTAATCGAATATTGAAAAAAAACATTAATTGTTCCCTGACCGAATATATCGAACTAATTTGATTTAATCGGTTAATTCGGTTAAAACCGAATAGTAAACAACCCTAGTCTGACTGCCTTCGGCCGAGCTCCCCAAAGATACCTGCATATGAAAATGCATTAAAGAACAAAAACTATTGTTTTACGTTATATGAATGTCTCAGTTTATTAGGAATAATAACCCAGACTGCAATTTTTGCATTCATTAATCCCACCTTATCCAAAGTTCGCGTATTATTTTTTTAGAGAAGACAGTTTGTGTATTAAGTAACTGTTTAATGTGTATGGTTTTATGTGAATCATCAATTTGAAGGAACCAATCTATTAAATCATATATTTCATACTTTCAAGTTTTACTTTTGATTCATGATAACGTTTTGTTGTGTTTTTTTCACAGTTCTTACACTCTTTCAAGTTCTGCAGAAAAAAAAAATGGTGGGTTGGCCCCTAAAATATGTTTGGAGAACTGATTATAAACTATCCCTCTGTTTCATCTTTAGACTAACATGCATTCTTCAAAAGGATTTTGAAGGTTATTTTCATGTTTTCGGATGCGTCAGACAAGAAAAATAAAGTGTCCGAGTAAGAAAATATGATTACCATGAGAAAATAAAATATTTTGACATTTACAACGAGGTAGAATCCATTAAGTGGTCTCAAAGATAAAAACGATTGTCTTCTATGTTTTGTTACTTTTTACATTGGCTGTTGTAAGAAGTACTAAGAACTTGTTCATTATGAGGTATCAATTGAAACTTTGCAGTGGCACCACCATATCCACCAAGAATTTTAGATTGTTGAAACATAAAAATGTTCCTTTTATGGGCTTCTGCAGGTCTGTTTAAATAGCATTGGTATTTTGGTGTTGGCCTTAAAACATAAACCGATATCCAAATGAACATTGGGAGGGGCCCCGAGCCTTTAACACCTTTAGATTTATCTTGAAACTAGATAGATATACACAAACTAACAGAGATTGCCAGAGGAAGATGAAGGAATAACATGGATTAGTTGCGAGCGTGTAAAATTATAGAGGAAAAATGGTTTTTCCCTAACAGTTGTGCAGTCCCAAGGGCTGCAAAACAAACTCTTTCTTCCATAATACAACTATACAAAGTCTTTTCTTTTCGTCCACATAAGTACCGCATTTCCAGAACTTCTGCTTCTGTTTCAGTGATGCAGGGGATCTGAGATAGATGATGCTGAGCTATCAGATTGCACCTTGATGACGTTGAGATATCATGAATTGACAGATCAACGCAAAGGCGAGAATTGATTGTGACATGTTCTTCATTGGGGTCGTTTTGAGTATGTTTCAGTCTTTTGACCATAACTTTGGCTACATGTGTCAGAATCGCGCATAAGACCCCAATCCGAAAAACTCTTTTCGACGCGCACGCTCTCCACATTGAGCTATGCTCCATATGACATTTTTTTCAATCTCAAATTCTGCCGTTTTCTCCTTTGAATCATTAGATTTAGATATTTTTTTACTATTTATGGTAATATTTCGATTGTCAATTAGGAAGTCAATTTAAATTCGATTTAGGTCGGATTTTTTGGAGATTGTTTATTTTATTTCGAATTTCAATTTAGAGTGATTTTCGAGATTTTACTATTTTTGACAAAATTTAAATAAAGATGATTTTTGACTATAAAAATCTAACTTGTGAACTGATTTTAATATTGTTTGATTTTATAATATTTTATTAAATTCTATAGATTTTTTTTTATGAAATTATCTGTTGGAGTAGGATAATCACTATTATGCACGTCATTCAATTTCCATTTCTGATAAAAAGGAGCTTAGGAGTACTGACCTGGTGGTTCTCGAGTATGCCGGCCTTAACCTCACTGACAAAATTTCTCTGGTCCCTTTCATTTCTCTCCATTATCAAGCTTTATCTTTTCCTGGTAATGGGTCATCAAGTTTTCCTCTCTAAATTATAATTTTACACTGATTTGTCGAAATTTTCTTCATTTTTATGATAATGTTTCCTCTTCTTTATTTGGTTGCAGGAGTTGGGTCATGTAAGAATCAGGCAACATGTCAACCCTCTCAGTTCATCTTTCTCTGTGAGTTAGGTTTTTTCTTATTTCTCTCTTGCAATGCTATAGTGAACAGGTTCTTTCTTGTGTTAGATAATAAGAGAAGTGATGTCTTTTCTCTCATTAGCTTCTGGTTTTCATGCTTCTTGGCTTGCTATGAAGAGCTTTACTTAAATGAAGTCTTATATTAATTGTCCTCCGAGTAGGTGGCAGCGCCTGTACCTGATTGGACTGGAGTCTTCAAGGATCCTAAATTGCCACTTATGGTGGATATTGGAAGTTGTAAGTGGTTTTTAATCTCTCCATTCAAATTATGAACTAACTGCTGCTATGCTATCCATTTGGTGATTCTTTTAACCCATTTTGAGGTTGCTATTGATAGACAAATTAATACATGTTAGCTACCGGATGATGTTTGAAAATTTACCTTTTTCATTCATGAGAAGATGCTCAATTTATTCTCAAATTAGTGATAGACAAATTAATGCACGTTAGCTACGGGATGATGTTTTAGGGTCCTTCAAGGGTTCTTTAAGGAAAATGAAGAGTAGGAGCAACATAGATTTATCCATGTAGAGTTCGGGAAAGCAGGCGGTTGTTCCCTTTTGGCTCCTGGTTTCAATTCCTTTAGAATCTGAACCAATCACCAGGATACTGGGATCCTTGTATAATAAATGGACATTTTTTCATTTTTCTCCTCTCATTTTTGGATTCAAATGTTGACTAATAACAATGAAAAGCTTCAGGAATTTGAACCTGTAAATTGTTTACATTATCCAATAATGTATACCATTATGATATTGAGCAGGTAGGTTAATGTTGGAGCAGCATACCATAGAGTCGTGGTACAATGCTTCTTCAGCTATTTATCGTTTTCTAACCTGCCATTTCTTAGCTTTATCATGGCTCAGTCGACAGTTTGAACAGTCGACTTCCATTTTCTATGTATTTTATCCAATCATGTTTGAAACGTTTATCAATGGTTAAAAACATTGTTCACATCATTCACCATGTCTGTCAAGATTTGGTTCACAACTTAGCTAATAACCTTGCTGTCGCAGGTATCTTTCTGTTTGTGGTAAGTATTTAGAATTCCAGATAAAGCAAGGACAAGTGCTGATAAATCTAACAACGATAAAAATTTCCTCAGGAAGTGGCAGGTTTCTCTTATGGGTTGCGAAACAAAACCCTGTTTCGCAAAATTATTTGGGACTGGAAATACGAGAAAAAGTACGAGATAGGACTCCTCGGACTATTACTATTTTACTCAACAGTTGTACTTTTTAAGTAAATTTACATTTACCTGGTCTTATTTCGGTCTTGAAATAACAAGGTATAGCCATTTTGGTGGTTAATTTAATGTAGTAATATATTTTTGCTTGTTCGACAGCTGGTTAAACGTGCTGAGTTTTCGGTAAAGGAGCTGGCTCTTAGTAACATGTAAGGCTTTTGAAACTCACACTTTATAAGAACAGTGTTATTGGGGATTTGATCATATGCTCTGTTATTGCAGTCATTTCATTTTTGCAAATGCTGCAGTTTCATTCAGACTGTTAGTATATGCTTACCCCGGACCTTTGACACTAGTTTCGATATTGGTACGTGTGCCTGTGACCCCGGATCATTCCTTTCGATTTAATAGGTTAAATGAATATACTTATGTGCTGTATGCAGTGCCCGGACCCTCATTTCAAGAAAAGGCATCATAAAAGAAGGGTTGTACAGAAGCCATTAGTAGATTCCATCTTAACTAGTTTGATGCCCGAAGGAAAGGCATGTCCCTCCATTCGCAGAGCGATGGTCGGCTTATTAGGTGGTACTGCCATGTGAATACCCTAACAACCTGTCATGGACCATTTTAAAACTATTTCTCGAAGTTTCTCGTGTCATGTTGGATCTTATGAATCTGATCTCTGGAGTCCCTTGGCTAAACAGGGCTGTATATTCTGGCTCTAAAATCTTTCAGTATAAGATTTATCATTTGTATTTGGACAGGTTTTTATACGATCTGATGTGCTTGAAGTCGCTGAAGACATGAGAAAGCAGTTGGATGCAGAGTCTGATGTAATCCAACACATTGACATGGTTGATCCAAGCGTGTTATGCGACGATGAGGGGTGGTTACTGAACAATCCAATGGGTATCAGGACTGAAAGAGAAATCCATGCGGAATCCGAAGGTGCGAAAATTTACCGGAGGTTGTACCAGAAAAAAGTAGGTACTAGATTGAGGCCATATGGATGTCATATAATACATGCCACAGTAGTTGTAACTTAAAAAAAGAGCAGAAAGAAGAATAGTGTGTGCATTGTAGGAAGTTCGGTACTATTGAAAGTATAAAAATGGTTTTCAAGTTTGGTAACCAACTTTGAAAAAATGGTTTTCAAAGTTTGGTAAACGTTTCTTTGAAAAATAGTTTTTCAAAGTTTGATAGATGTTTGTTGAAAAATGATAATGGGATAATCACAATTAATCCTTAGGCTTTAGGGTATTTACAAGATTAAGTCCTTAAGTTTCAACTATAAATACCCTAGCTCATTTAGTTTCAAAACCATCCCAAAAATCATTTCTTTCTCCCAATACTAGAGAGCTTTCTTGTGAGTAGTGAGTGTTTTGTAAACACCTGTAAATTTTGTCTCTTAGTAAAAGATCTGCAGCAGTCCGAAGACGTAAGTAAATTGGCTGAACTCCGTTATCAATTTCGGGTATTATTTTTCCGCTTTTATTTCGTATTCTCACTAATCTGGTTATAGGGAAATTACTTGTACTCGGTTTATTTCCCAACAACTGGTATCAGAGCTTTTGGTTGTGAATTTTGTCAATTTTTTGCGATGTTATTATTTATTACTATTCACATAAATAGTGAATTTCCTTAATAGTAAAAAATTTTGTCGTCGATACGAGCTTGTCGACGGAGGTGTTCTAATACACAGTGGTTCGCAAGAATTGTCAGAAATGATCCAAACGAAACCAGATTCGAGTGGGAGCGATGGCTGCAGACGAAGGGAAGGTGAAAATTGAAAAGTTCGATGGTGCGGACTTTGGCTTTTGGAAGATGCAGATTGAAGATTTTCTGTACCAGAAAAATTTATATCAACCTCTCTCAGGAAAACAACCAGAGGGCATGAAGAATGAAGACTGGGCTGCTCTCGACAGACAATCCCTCGGAGTTATCCGACTGACGTTATCCCGCAATGTTGCTTTCAACATAGCAAAGGAAAAGACCACGGTAGGTCTTATGGCGGCTCTCTCCAGTATGTATGAGAAGTCATCAGCCTCAAACAAAGTGCACTTGATGAGGCGATTATTCAATTTGCAGATGACAGAAGGGGCATCGATGGCACAACACCTAAATGAACTCAACACAATCCCAACCCAGTTGAGTTCAGTGGAAATTGAATTCGATGATGAAGTTCGAGCTTTAATTTTCTTATCATCTCTACCAGACAGTTGGAATGCTACTGTTACAGCAGTTAGCAGCTCGTCGGGAAATAGTAAATTGAAATTCGACGATGTTCGGGATCTAGTACTGAGCGAAGAAATTCAACGGAGAGAATCGGGTGAAGCATCAACCTCCTCAGCCTTGCACACAGAGTCCAGAGGGAGAACTTCAGAAAGAAATTCAAATCATGGCATATCGAAATCCAGACGGGAAAAATCCAGAATGGGAAAGAAAGATTTTACCTGTTATAATTGTGGCAATAAGGGTCACTTTAAAAGAGATTGCCGAGCATTGAAGAAAAATACCGGTGCACAGGAATCTGCCAACGTGACAGATGAGACAGGTGATGCCATGATTCTAAGCGTCAACAGTCTGATTGAATCATGGATCTTGGATTCAGGGGCATCTTTCCACTCTACCCCATGCCGAGAAATCATGGAAAATTATGTCAATGGTGATTTTGGGAAGATTCATCTAGCTGATGATGAAACCTTGAAGATCGTCGGAAAAGGAGACATTCGACTAAAGTTGCTAAACCAGACCACCTGGACGTTGAAAGGAGTGAGACATATTCATGGCCTCAAAAGAAATTTGATTTCTGTAGGACAGCTTGATGGTGAAGGATTTAACACAACCTTTTCAGGCTGTGAATGGAAGATTACCAAAGGAGCACTAGTCATTGCTCGTGGTAAGAAAACTAGTACTCTCTATATAACCTCAAATTTAGAGAATATCATTGCAGTAACAGATACTGATGGAAAATCAAACATATGGCACCAAAGGCTTGGCCATATGAGCGAGAAAGGGATGAAGACACTTTTGTCAAAGGGGAAGCTACCGGATCTAAAGAATGTAGATGTCAGACTATGCGAGGATTGCATCTTTGGCAAACAAAAGAAAGTCAGCTTTGCAAAGATTGGTAAGACACCCAAGGCTGAAAAGTTAGAGTTGGTTCATACTGATGTATGGGGACCATCTCCAGTTCCATCTCTTGCAGGCTCATTATATTATGTCACATTCATCGATGATTCTACAAGGAAGGTGTGGGTTTATTTTCTGAAGAAGAAATCAGAAGTCTTTGATACCTTCAGAAAATGGAAGGCCATGGTGGAAAATGAGACTGGTCTGAAAGTCAAGCGGTTGAGGTCTGACAATGGAGGAGAGTAAATAAATCGTAGATTCAGAGATTTCTGTGCAAACAATGGGATCAAGATGGAGACAACAGTTCCCATGACACCGTAGCAGAATGACGTAGCAGAGTGCATGAACAGAACTCTGAATGAACGTGCCAGAAGCATGAGGATACATGCCGGATTGCCCAAATTTCTATGGGCTGAAGCTATCAACACTGCAGCTTACTTGATCAACCGTGGGCCCTTGGTTCCTTTGGATGACAGAATACCAGAGGAAGTTTGGAGTAAGAAAGAAATAAACCTTTCACACTTAAGAGTGTTTGGTTGTATTTCTTATGTACACATAAACTCTGCTGAAAGAAGTAAACTTGATGCCAAGTCCAACAAATGTGTCTTTGTTGGTTATGGTGGTGATGAGTTCGGTTACCGGTTTTGGGATTACGAAAATCGGAAGATCATCAGAAGCAGAGATGTCATTTTCAATGAGAATGTGATGTACAAAGACAGATCAACCATAGAATCAAGTAGCTCAAACATCGAAGCTGAAACAAAGGAATTTGCTGAGTTCGAGGAGATTTCTGGAAATGATGTTCAGATCAGTCCTGAAGCAGTTCAAGAAGAATCAGGCACACAGGAACTAAGACGCTCCTCCAGAATTCCTAAACCAACCCAACGATATTCTCCTTCTTTGCACTACTTGTTGCTGACTGACAATGGTGAACCAGAGTGCTATGATGAAGCAATGCAAGTGGAGGATTCAGTCAAGTGGGATTCTTAAATGAAAGATGAGATGGACTCGCTTATGTCAAATCAGACGTGAGAATTAGCTGAATTACCACCAGGAAAGAAAACACTCCATAACAAGTGGATTTACAGGATCAAAGAAGAGCATGATGGGAGAAAACCTACAAAGCAAGATTGGTTGTCAAAGCCTTTTAGCAAAAGAAGTTGCAGAGAATTTACATCTTGAGCAGTTAGATGTGAAGACAACTTTCCTTCATGGTGATTTGGAGGAAGAAATCTATATGAGGCAACCAGAAGGCTTCATAGAGGCAGACAAGAAAAACCTGGTATGCAGGTTGAAGAAGAGCTTGTATGGTTTAAAACAAGCTCCTAGACAGTGGTACAAGAAGTTCGATAGCTTCATAGGTAGCAATGGTTTTACCAGATGCCAAGCAGATCATTGTTGCTACATCAAGAGGTTCGACAATAGCTTCATTATTTTATTGTTGTACGTTGATGACATGCTCGTTGCAGGCTCATAC
Organism: Hibiscus syriacus; assembly: GCF_006381635.1. Lineage (NCBI taxonomy): Eukaryota > Viridiplantae > Streptophyta > Magnoliopsida > Malvales > Malvaceae > Hibiscus > Hibiscus syriacus. The sequence continues at coordinate 164,295 of NW_024063520.1, read as the reverse complement.
ATGCAAGAGATTATAAACTTGAAGCAAAAATTGTTGAAGCAATTTGCTACGAAGGATCTGGGCGCTGCAAAGCAGATTCTTGGGATGAGGATCAAGAGAGACACAAAGTCGGGGACTTTGTTATTATCACAGGCTGAGTACGTCAACAAAGTACTCTCTAGGTTCAACATGCAAGATGTTAAACCAGTAAGTACACCTTTAGGTGTTCATTTCAGGCTCTCCAAAGAACAGTCACCAAAGACGGAGGAAGAACGTTCACACATGGTGAAGGTGCCGTATGCCTCAGCAATTGGAAGTTGATGTATGCCATGGTTTGTACCAAACCAGATATTGCTCAAGCAGTGGGAGCTGTTAGCAGGTACATGAATAATCCGGGCAAGGTACACTGGAAAACAGTCAATTGGATCCTCAAATATCTGCGGGGTACCACAAACAAAGCACTTTGTTTCAAAGGTGGAGATACGATACTGACAGGCTATGTAGATGCTAACTTAGCCGGAAATGTTGACATCAGAAGGAGCACTATAGGGTATGTCTATACTCTAGGAGGAACCGCAGTGATGGGTTTCTCAACTAAAGAAGATAGTTGCTCTCTCCACAACTGAAGCAGAATATGTCGCTGTTACGGAAGCCAGCAAGGAGATGGTTTGGCTCCAAAGTTTCTTGGAAGAGTTAGGCAAGAAACAAGAAAACAACGTCTTGTATTACGACAGTCAAAGTGTTATACATCTAGCAAAGAATCCGTCTTTTCATTCCAGGACAAAGCACATACAATTGCGATATCATTTTATCGGTCTCTTCTGGAAGATGGGATTTTGAAACTTGAAAAGATCAATGGAGCTCAAAATCCGACAGACATGTTGACAAAGACGGTGACTACATACAAACTGAAGTTGTGTTCAACTTCAGTTGGCATGCTAGAGTAACAAGACTAGAAAAGTTGTTGCATTGATCGAGGTGTGAAGACATATTAAAATCAGTCTTCAAGTGGGAGATTGTTGAAAGTATTAAAATGGTTTTCAAGTTTGGTAACCAACTTTAAAAAAATGGTTTTTAAAGTTTGGTAAATGTTTCTTTGAAAATGGTTTTCAAAGTTTGGTAAATGTTTCTTTGAAAAAAAGTTTTTCAAAGTTTGGTAGATGTTTGTTGAAAAATGATAATGGGATAATCACAATTAATCCCTAGGCTTTAGGGTATTTACAAGATTAAGTCCTTAAGTTTCAACTATAAATACCCTAGCTCATTTAGCTTCAAAACCATCCCAAAAATCATTTATTTCTCCCAATACTAGAGAGCTTTCTTGTGAGTAGTGAGTGTTTTGTAAACACCTATAATTTTCTCTCTTAGTAAAAGATCTGCAGCAGTCCGGAGACGTAAGCAAATTGGCTTAACTCCGTTATCAATTTCGGTTATTATTTTTCCGCTTTTATTTGCATTCTCACTAATCTGGTTATAGGAAAATTACTTGTACTCGGTTTATTTTCCAACAGGTACTGCCTCGAGAGAATATTATCTTCGAAGCCTTTTGTTTATTTGAAAGCTCAGAAACCTTACCCTTAAGTTAGAAAGAGCAGACACCCAGTACTGATAACAATTATGTGTAATTTTATCTTTCTAAAGAAAATCTTTTTAGTGTGTTTGGAGTATTCTTTAAAGGTAATACATCGGTACTTAAATCAGGAAATGTTTTGATATGCTTTGGATTTGAATTTCTTATATCAACATAGAAACGATCAAGAACATATTTCATTAATCTAAGTGCTCTCAACCTTTAAAGGTAATACATCTTTTATTTTTACTGTAAATCCTAGAAGAATGATATTCAACTATTTTTATAGTCCTAGAAAAAAATATTAAAGAAGTATCTACAAATTCTTAAAAGTTCATAGTTTAGTAAATATTTATTTTAGCAGCATTCAATGTCAAAGATGCATACAGCTGTAATGTTGGGATACAAACAACACCATGACAGACAGTAATATAACAAGAGGTAATTGTTGGTATGAGGTCGTATAACATTTTTTGGCTTCTAGAGACGTTGGGTAAAATATCCTTATGATTGTTGTACAAAGTAGGGGGTTGAATCGAGACAAGGGTTAGAAATGAGACTTGCTTGAGGCATGCATAATACATTGTCTTTAAGAATATTTTGTGAGAGACATACCCTTTAGGATTCAACAAGCACTCCTGTCAAGAAAGGTAACAAGCAAAGTGGAAAACCAATGAATACTTGCATGACACTAGAAAGAAGTGGTGTTTTAGTGGTCTCTTATGAGACAGCTATTTTGGTAAACTTAAGACAATTTTGATGGAAGCCCTAATGTTAATTCAACCAGAGTCTAAGAAAGATTTTTTGGCTTATAATGATGCTTTCTATACAGTGCTTGTAAACACCCTAAACCTGACCCACAAATTCTGAAGGTTTAAGATGCTATATTGATCATCGAGGTGATCGCCAAAATGAAAACTTTTAAAATTTTAGTCTAATAAGTTTTAAAACATCCGCATTGATTAGTATTAAAATATAATGGTTAAAAGGGTTTATAAAGAATCAGAGTTTTGAGTATAAAACAATATAAATCAAAATCAAAACTAAATAATAGTAGTCAAGTTTACAGACTGAAATACTAGTAAAGTCCTATAAATACAGATGCTCAATACTGTAGATCGAAAGATGTACTCTAAGGGGGTGTTTGGATGGGGGAATATAGGATTCTCATGGGAATAAAATCCACATTCCCCGTTTAGTTAGCCCGGGAATCTCATTCCCGGTAATGTAATATTATCAATAGTGGATTTTTTGGGGTATATTACCAGGAATGTATTACCTCCCTTTCCTTAGGTATTGTTGGATTCCCGGCGTTTTGGACTACAATGCCCTTAATTTTTTTAAATATCCTTTTTCTGTCATTGAATAATAAAAATTCTACGAATGTTAAATTATAAATTTATCTTTAAACTATTTTAGATTTACAAAAAAATCTATAATTAAAATTTTATATGAAGTTCAGGGGTTAAACTAAAATTTTACCCTTTCATTAAACATTTTTATATTTTCAATTTTGTAAAAAAAATTATATAAATTTTATGAATTTAATTTTTTTAAAGAAAATATATAAATATTTTTCAACTTGTTAAAAAAATAATATAATAAAGACAATTTGGTCAAATATACATTTCAATAAGTTTTTATTCTTTTAACCAAACACGGTAATCTTACATTCCTGCTAAGCCAACCAAACACAAAATACAGCATTCACAATAATCATTTTCCTTGGAATTCTTACATTCCCACTGGTAATCTTATATTCCGTGAACTAACGCGCCCTAAAAAAAAGATACTAGAAATACTTCGATGATGACACTCTCTTGAAACAAATGCAATCTTCTACTCTACGAGTGGAAACATTCGAACATTTAACTTTACAAGTTTAGTAGCACACGTCTACACTACTACTACTCCATTATATTTCATGCAATTCATAAATATAAACACTCAATGGAGGTATAAGCAAAGAGGATGATCATAAATATAGATCATCAATACTTAGGATACTGTTATGGTTTGAGAGAAAAGAAAGGATTTAGGAGAAGAATTTAGACGAGAGAGAGAGATGATAGAGAAGAAAATTCATCATTCATTGCATAAGCATTTTTTTACACCAGAGTAAGTTAATTATTTAGTTACAAATGCCATTCAGTAATTGCCAGCTGTCCCAACTATGTAATTACTTGATTATTCTCTTTCTTTTCTTTCACAGGTACTGGGCCTTCTGTCTTGGGCTTCTCCTTCAGTCTTTCCTCTTGCTCAGCCTGCTCTGTAAGTAACCTCGTGCCTCTCACAAGATTGAATTCCCAATTTCTTTCTTCAATACCTAACCCTCGATCTTCATTTCCCAATTGTTCTTCGATATTTTCTCGTGTTCCTCTTCTTCTTCTCCAATCCTGACAATACCCTCCCCTCGAGACTAGCCTTGTCCCTAAGGATCGAACGCCGAAAACTTCCCTTTCAGAGTCGAGTAATCCTCCCAAGTATCGTTTTCTGCAACGAGATTCTCCCAGCGAACCAGAAGTTGAGTAACAGGTTTACTATTCCTGTTTATAATTCTTCTGACCATAATTTTCAATGCTTTAATATGTATTTCTCCTTCTTCATCTACTGCAGGAGGATCAGTAGCAACAATAGAGAAATCACCTATGAACTTCTTCAATAAACTGACATGGAAAACCGGATGCAATCGAGAGAAATCGGGTAAGTCCAAGCGATATGTGACTGCTCCTATTCTTTTCAAAATACGATAGAGACCAAAAAAAGTTTGCTGCTAACTTTATATTTTTTCGCAGGGCAATCAATGTCTGTTGTAGGGCTGCAATTTCAGGTAAATTAAATCCCAATCTCAAAGGTTCTTTCATTTCTATTCTTATCTTCTTGCTGCTTCATTCTATTGCTTGCTATCTGCAACTGATTCTTTAGTAACTGCCTGGTAGTCTCTCTACTACTCATCATTTCTGATATAGTATGTACTGTAGACTCAATAGGCCAAACCATAATAGGTGGTTTATACCCATATAATGCCTGAAAAGGTGTTATCTTTAGAGTAGTATGATAAGTGGTGTTGTACCACCACTCTGCATGTGGTAACCACTTAGCCCATTGCTTAGGTTGATAAAAGCAAAGGCCCCTCAAATACTGTTCTAAGCATTGATTGACTCTCTTTGTTTGTCCATCTGTTTCTGGATGGTAAGCAGTACTAAAAATGTATTTGTTCCCAACTGTTTCATTAACTCCCTCCAAAACACACTTGTGAATGTCTTATCTCTGTCAGAAATGGCCATATTAGGCTGGCCATGTAGCTTATACACATTGTCTAGGTATATCTTAGCCACCTCTGTTGCAGAATAAGAGTGAGCTAAAGACAAAAAATGGATGTACTTTGTAAACTTATCCACAATCACCAAAATACAATTTTTCTTAAATAAAGTAGGTAGACCTTCAATGAAATCCATAGTGATTATCTCCTAAGCCTGATTAGGAACAGGAAGGGGCTGTAGCAAACCAGGCTTTGCTACATGTTCAACCTTAATCTGTTGGCAAATTTCACAACTTCTCACATAAGTAACAACCATAGCTTTAAGATTTGGCCAATAAAAATGTGACCTAATCCTATAGTATGTAGCTTGAGCTCCTGAATGTCCTCCTTGAGGAGAGTCATGTAAGGTCTTAATAATCTTCAATCTAAGACTGCCATGATCCCCAATATAAACTCTACCACTGTATCTAAGGATAACTTTAGAATATTTCCACTTACTGTCAACTATAGGATTAATAGTAAGAGCTGAAATCTAGTATTGAGCTAAAGTATCCTCTTGATAACTTTCTTCCACCTCTTGAACCCAAGCAGGTATCAAAACAGTAGCTCCCAAAGCAAAGTAGTGAGCCTGATCCTCCATCTTCTAGATAAGGCATCAGCAACCACATTCAACTTCCCTTTTCTATACTGTATAGTATAGTCCAACCCCAGGAGCTTTGTCAGCCCTCTCTTTTGAATAGTGGTAGTTAGTTTCTGTTCTAAAAAAAACTTTAGAGGCTCATGATCAGTCTTAATAATAAAAGGTTTACTCTCTAAATAATGTCTCCATTTTGAAACAGCCAAGAGAATAGTAAGGTATTCTCTTTCATATATAGATAATGATGAATTTTTTGGACTTAGAGCTTGACTCAAATAAGAAATAGGTATTCCTTCTTGTGACAGAACAACCCCTATACTCCAGAACTAGCATCTGTATCTAAATAAAATGTTTAGAAAAATCTGGTAAGGCCAAAACTGGAGCAGAACACATGGCTAATTTAAGATCCTCAAAAGCTTTATAAGAAGCATCAGTCCATTGAAATCCATCCTTTTTCAACAACTGTGTCAAAGGCCTACTAATAATGCCATAATTTCTGATAAATCTCCTGTAATATCCAGTTAGGCCTAGAAATCCTCTTAAAGATTTAAGAGTTTTAGGCTTAGGCCAATTCTGCATAGCCTCTACCTTGCTAGGGTCAGTAGATACCCCTGCAGCAGAAATAATATGGCCAAGATACTCCATTTGATTCTGTCCAAAGAAACACTTGGACAATTTTGCAAATAACTGATTCACCTTCAACACCTCCAAAACCAGCAGTAAGTGTTCAATGTGATCTTGCATACTGCTGCTGTATACCAATATATCATCAAAGAAAACTAAAACAAATTTTCTGGGAAAGAATTGAATAATTCATTCATAAGTTCCTGAAATGTAGCAGGAGCATTAGTAAGACCAAAAGGCATTACCTTGAACTCATAATGACCTTGATGAGTTCTAAAGGTTGTCTTGTAAATATCTTCTGGTTTAATTCTGATATGCCAATAACCTGACCTCAAATTAATTTTTGAAAAGTAGAGTGCCCCATGTAACTCATCCAACAAATCTTCCACTATAGGAATAGGAAATTTGTCTTTGATGGTCATACTATTTAATTCTCTGTAATCCACACAAAATCTCCAAGTTCCGTCCTTTTTTTAATAAGAAGGCAAGGAGATGCAAATGGGCTCTTACTAGGTTGAATGACAGAAGAAGAAAGCATAGTAGCTATCTGTTTTTCCACTTCAGCCGTTTGATTATAAGGAAATCTGTAAGGCCTTAAGTTGACAGGTGTAGCAGTAGATTTGAGTTGAATAACATGGTCATGACTTCTCTGAGGAGGAAGCCCTTTAGGTTCAGCAAAAACTGATCTGTAGTGTTCCAACACATGTTGAATTTCAGTAGGAATAACAGTAGAATTCCCTTCCATATTCAATAAAACAACATGACCCAAAATATCTGAATCCCAGGCAGACATTTTAAGTAGTGTAGCTCCAGAAATTTGTAGTAATTCATTAGAGGGCTGTTGACCTTGAATACAAATCTGATCCCCTTGATGGTCAAAGCTTAAGGTTATGTTGTTGAAGTCCATTAGTATTGGACTGAATAGTTCCATCCAATCAACTCCCAAGACCATGTCACTTCCTCCCAATTTAACCAGCCTAAAATCATGTAAAAAAGTATGGCCCTGCATTTGCCATTCTACCTTATTGCACATAGCAGAACTGAATAATTTCTGGCCATTAGCCACAGTGATAGCCAGAGGATTAGGGGTAGTAACTTGTATACCAACATCGGCCCATTTAGGGGTCAAAAAGCTCTGTGTAGTATCAATTAAGATATTCAGGGTTTCCCTTGAATAGTACCCTGAATTCTCAAAGTATTATGGCCAATACAACCAGTAATGACATTCATAGAAATTTCTAGATTTTCTTCTTCTGGCTGCTGAATCTGCTCTGTATCAGTGGCACTAATTTCCACAGGAAAATTATCACTCTCTTCAGTCATCATATTTAACTTCCTATTTTTACACTGATGGCCTGGTAAATATTTCTCTCCACATTTGAAACAAAGATTATTTTGCCTTCTATAATCATAAGATTCTGTTTTGGATTTGATGATGAAGTAGGCTTTGTAGACACTGGAAAAGAATGTGTCTTAGATATAGATAAGGGGTTTGGGTAGGGTGGGTTTTAAAAGAAGGCCTTAATCTTTTATTTTCAAACTCCACAAAAGTTCATAAAGCTTGGCCTGTTTGCATGCTTTAAACAAGTTCCTAAGATCCAAAGCCTTGACCCTATGCTTAATATCATCTCTTAGACCACTAATAAAAAGTGATACAAAGAACTCCTCAGTTAAAGTAGATTCTGCAACAACATATAGGGCTGTAACTCCTCAAAAGTTTCCTGATAATCTTCCACGACCCCTTTTGAGTCAATTTAGTGAACTCTTCCACAATATCACAGAAAGATCTATCACTGAATCTGTGACAGATCAACTTCAAATTCATGCCATGTTACATGGTGCTTTTGCATTATATACCCATCAAACCATATTTCTGCTTTGCCTGTCAAATACATAGTAGCTACCTCTACTCTTTGCTCAATAGGAACACTACAAATAGAGAAATATTCCAAGAATTTTGAATCCATCCCCTAGGATTAACCCCATCAAAAAATAGTAGTTCTATCTTAGTCTGTGCCACATAGTTCCTGAATTGTTAAGTGAACCCCCTGGCCCCCTTTTTTCAGCTTCCAGTCCAAACAGATTAGGTCTAGAGTCACTGTTTTCACCCACTTGATTTCCAGGCCTAAACTGTTCTTAAGAGCTAAACAAGCATCAGGTTTAGTCTTTAATATCCGAGGTTCATCCGGTTTATATATAAATCTAGACTTGTCATTCACCACAGTTACCAAAACAAGATTTTTGTCCTTATTTTAAAAGTATCAGGAGATTGTACCTGTTCATCAGTAGAATGCTCCTGCTCCCCATTCCTGCCTTTCAGAATCTTTAATAGTTCTTCCACATAACCCTAATTAGTGGTCATTTTGGACTCCAATGCAGTGATTCTATTTTCTTGAGTCTCCCACCATTTAGGTGGATTAGTTTCATCTTGCCCCTTCTTCACCAATGCAGCTAAGTCTTCAATCTGTTTTTGGATCCCAGATAAATCAGTTTCCGCCATAGACTGGTCTTCTTTATCATGCCCACCAGAAATTTTTGCCAGAATCGAAGCTCTGAATACCAATTGTTATGGTTTGAGAGAAAAGAAAGGATTTAGTAGAAGAATTTAGACGAGATAGAGAGATGATAGAGAATAAAATTCATCATTCATTGCATAAGCATTTTTTACACCAGAGTTTGTTAATTATTTAGTTACAAATGCCATTCAGTAATTGCCAGCTGTCCCAACTATGTAACTACTTGATTCTTCTCTTTTCTTTCACAAGTACTGGGCCTTCTGTCTTGGGCTTCTTCTTCAGTCTTTCCTCTTGCTCGGCCTGCTCTGTAAGTAACCCCGCGCCTCTCACATGATTGAATTCCTAATTTCTTTCTTCAATCCTAACCCTCGATCTTCATTTCCCAATTGTTCTTCGATATTTTCTCTCCATTCCTCTTCTTCTTCTCCAATCCTGACAGATACTTTGACTATAAACATTTATTAGCATTCTAAACAAGAGTATCGTCAACCTCAAGCTAGTTCATTGCTCAAACACGATATCAGTAGAAATGAATTACACAATTTCAATCAGCAATCAGATAATAAATAGACATAGTACTCGATTTCATCTAGCATCAAATAATAATTAATCAATAGCAATAAGATACTTCGAAATCAACATGCATCAGGTATTACAAATAACAAAGACAATAAATGATATTGGCACATAGTATCACTAAGTAGTCGGGTAGTGATACATAGTATCACTTAAGAAATTAAGTATCAATGATATAGGTGGTATTCAGTGTCACTAAATAATCCAATATTATTACACCAAACATAATCGTAAGAAATAGTTGTTTGGTATCACTAAGTAGTCACATTGTGCAATCACGAATGTCTATCGTCATATGCGATTACAACATGCATAGGTTCTCATATGTCATACATTAACATTCTTTATATATGCAAGAGAAAAAAAAGTTTAGAGTAAAAGGTTACACTGATGCTAGCTTCCAAACAAATAAAATGATTCATGATCATAATCAAATTGTGTTTTGCCTTATTAATGAAGGTGCCATAAGTTGGAAAAGTTCAAAGCAAGGTACATTATTTGATTCTACGACATAAGCTGAATATATAGCAACTAGTGAAATGACAAAAAAGGTTGTTTGGATCAAATAGTGCCTACCATATCAGAAGCTATATAAACTTATTTGTGACAACAACGAAGCCATTGCAAAAACAAAGAACTCAGATCTCATTTAACACCTTATACCCGACCACAACGTGTAACTCGAGTAATCTAAATGTCACATTAGACTCTGAAGCGACTTGAACGCATTTAGAATCCTAAGCATGCATACCAAGTGACAAACAAGGAATTTAAGGAAAACATCATTCTTATACAAGCAGTGGGTATTTTAAATATCATTTACAATCCCATCATGCCTTTAAAGTAACCGAATTATCAAACAAGAGTAAAACGATCATTTCATATCACATACTAGAAATAGACATAATTTTCGAATAAATCAGATTATTAAACATTACCGATATAAATTAGTCATATTTAAAATTTTAGAGGAAACATTCAATTAGGTACTCAATTAAATATGCATATTTTTTAGACTAAACCGTAAGCAATTCAAAACATGCATTTTAATAGTAAACATAAAATTCAAAGGTTCATTATGTAATTAGAGTTATTAAAGAGTGACAAAAAATATCAAACAAATCTGATTTTTAATCAAGGTTTAACTAAGAAATCAAGTTCTTGATTTATTTGAATTAATTTCAAGTCTTAGGGGCCATTCTATGATTTACGGAACATTACGAAAGCTTTAATGAATACAATTTTACTATTTTTATATGATTTAAACCTTAAGGGGTCAATTTCTCTTCACAAGGGATCGATTGGATCCCAGTATCCAAAACTTAAAAAAGGGATTTATCTTTTGCTTGAAGTGATTGATCCTTTTTCAAAAGGAACCAATCTTTTTTTTTCTTTTCTGGAAAATACATATGAACACATGCCGTCTAATGAACATAAAATTGATCCTATGGTCTATGAACACGCTTGCACATACTTGATACACTTAGAACATGTCAAAACACATATATTACATACTTCATAACATCAATCAACCAAATCAACATGCTTGTGGAATCAAATGTTAAGAATTGCATAAAAAGGTCAACTTTACACAATTTATCTAGTCATTTTATCCATTATAATTTGTTTCATGCATCCTATAAGTCTAACATATTATCAGGGACGGAGCTAGGATTTTAATTCAAAGGGGACAAAGTATAATTAACAATAGAAAATGAGGGCAAAATCAAAATAAATCAAAATTTAAAGGCATAAATAGTTAATTATCCATGTATTTTTAATGGTAAAAAAATGGAGGGTCAGTGACCCCCAAAGGGCCTACATGGCTCTTTTCCTGAATTTTATCTCATAACATTAGAACTAGTTTGGTGATCAATACATTTAATTAAGACACAACTCACGTTTTAGTAAAGTCATGCATACCTGAATAACAACACAACATGAAATACAACTTCAATATACTTTCATTTATTATTCAAATCTCGAATCAAGATTAACATGAGTCATTGTAGGTCACTTTAGTATCAACAAAACATCAAAGGTACAAATTCAACCAACCATTCTAATATGGTTCCCACATTGCCTCAAAACAAAATCAGAGTTCAACATATAATTATATAATTTTCATTGCTTTGATCACCACCAAGTACTTTGCCTTTGAGTGTGAGCTTACAAGACTCAGTGAACGACTAACTTTCAAATAAGATATACACATTAAGGCTAAAGAAAATCATCTTAAATGTAATAAATCTCATTGTTTTTACCTCACATGTTTATCACTCAATGCCATACTGTTGAGTTAATCGATCGACGAATATGGCCAAGAGGGGGTGAATTGGTAATTAAAATTTTGGTGGAAGCTTTTGCACAAAATTGAAAGTAATTGCATAGCGATTTAGAGTGGTTCGACTTTCTCAACCAAAGTCTACGTCCACTACCTTAACTATCCACACTAAGGATTTTCCACAAATTCACTAATTTTTCTTTCTTTTGAAGACAAAGAGTAACCTTACAAACCCTCAAGAATTATACCCCAAATTCTTGAGAACACTCTCTCCCAAAGAGAACAATACAAATTTGCAAACTTACAAGGAAATCCTCACAAGGTAGGTTGTTTGCACAATTCTAGAACAAAGAAAAGAACACTTAAGAATAATACAATTGAACACAATAAGTGTTCTTGAAAGCAAAATGAATATTGAATGAAAAATAGGTTTGAAATGCTTAAACTTGAGGTTTAATGCTTTCTCTTTGATTCTCTCTTGATTATAGTTGCTTGTTGTTTCTTGTTGTTGATCAATGGCTTCTAAGCTTGCTTAAATACACCTTGAATCACTTTTGAACATTGGGGATCATTAATGAAGTTATTGGAGCCGTTTAAGTGTGAAAACAATTAATATTTATGCTTGGAGCGTGAGGGGAATCGATACCCCCTCATGGGGAATCGGTTCCCTAAGTGTAAAATTCAAATATTTTGACCGTTAAACAGAGGGAATCGGTTCCCTCTGAGCATTCTGTTTTTCTCAAAGCCAAACCATTTAGGGGGGAATCGGTACCCCCTTGGGGGGAATCAGTTCCCTCTGAGCAATCTGGAATTTTTGGCTTTGAAATAGTTCGAAATATTTTGTAAAATTGTTTTGAAATTATTTTAAGACTAAAACTTAATTTTACACTTGAGTAAGGATTAAAAATGACTTTTGAAAGATTTAGAGTAATATTTTGATATTCGAATAATTATATCGAATATACTTAGAAAATCATTTAGAAAATCTTAAAATTCATTTAACTTAATTTGTTATATCGAAATATAAAAAATGTTTTCAACAATCTCCCCCTTTTTGATATAACAACACATTTTAGTAATTTTAAGATTTTGAAATCAAAAATGATGTTTTTGAAAAATTACTCCCCTTACTTTAACACTTCTCCCCTTTAAAACATTTAACACTTCTCCCCCTTTTTGTTAAATCAAAAGAACATTTTAAAAGAATTTAAACATGGTTTTGAAAAGTAATTAGCCAATTGATTATAAATATAGCTTAAGCTGCTAAGAACACAATCAAGAGAAACATTAGCCATTAGTTTCATAATCAATATTCATAAACAATGTGATATGGAAAAATTGGTCATATATCTAACATGATGAAAATGATGCAATAATGAATAAATTTAACCAAACCAAATATATAGAAATATAAGTTCAAACATCCATAATCCATCAAATAAGTTCAAATATCCAACAACAAAAGTAAAACAATCCAAAAACATTCAAAATGTTTAAACAATAAGCTTTAAGTTCAAAGTACTAAAGTAAAACACAGAATCAAGCATCCGTAGGAGGATCGGGAGGAGGAAAATGAGCTCGCATAGTAGCCATCTCATGTGAGAGTGCATCAATGAGTTCATTCATAGAAGCGTTGTTTGTGCGCATCTCCCAGAGAATTTCCAATTGTTAGCTCCCATTGTGGATAAATGAGACTCTATAGAAGTAAAGTGTGAATCTATGGTAGCATATCGAAATCGAATGTCTCCATAAAAGATTGAAAATATGGAGGCATTGATCCGTTTGTTGTGCTTGCTCCTCGGGCTGCTCAGGCTCATATTCAGCTTCATCGATATCTCGCATTAATTGTTCAAGATCAGAATCGTCGTCAGCTACCGGTGGAGCTTGTGAAGAACTAGCTCCCGGAGTATGCTCAGTGCTTCGAACCCATTCACCAGTTTGCTATCCTTAATCCATCCCGATCTCGTTAAGGAAAGGAGATTGATTTGTTTCTTTAGGGGAAAAGAGGCATCAAGACCAACTCTAAGCCCGGCTATAGAAAAGAGATTACTAAGAATACAACCGTAAACTAGAGAAGAACAAAGTTTCTTATTTGGAACTTGGTTTACGGTTTCAACAATTTCAGCAAAAATAATCTCAGGAAGATTTATTTTAAGATTGTTTTGGAAACAATGTAACCACCAAAGATCTAAAGCACGAAGAGTAGAGTAAAGACCTCCGGATGGTTGAAACCACCAAGTGATCATTAGATGAAGAAAACAGTCATGAAGATCTAAGACAATCGCACTATCCCTTCTTTTATAACGAAAACCTAAAATTTGTTTTTCATTAGATAAACCATCATTATCTAATCCTAATGCATTAGCAATGTAAGCCGAATCAAGATGAAAGTATTGTCCTAGAAGATAAGAACGAACTGCTATTGTTTTGGTTTTAGCTTGATTTTTAATACACACGTCATTAGAATAAAAGATACGAACAAGTTGATGAAAAACTTGAGGTTCAAGGTTACAAAGTTTATCAAATTTCTACTCTCGTAGGAGAGGGAGATATCTAAAATTGATATCAATCATAGCCTGAAGAGATGGGATACGTTCTTCCCTAATTTTGTAAGATTCAAAATATTGATAATACCAAAAACGATGATTTCTAGGACCAGGTTGATTGAAACACGAGTTTTGGATAGTCAAATTTGGATCAATGGGATTAGGATTAGGAATTGGAGGGATAGGTAGAGGATTTGGAGGTGGGTTGGATTGATGGTTTGAGCGACTAGATGATGACCTAGCACGTTTAGGATTGGACATGGTTTAGGAAATCGGAATAGAATGGATAACCTGCAATTTAGAAAACACATGTATGTAATTCAATCAATTCCAAAACTCAATTGAGTTCTCAATATTTCAAGGTTCTAAAAAAACCCCAATGGGCAAAGTTTTGAACAACTATTGAAAATAATGTTTGAAAAACCATAGTATGTATAGTTTACATGTAAATAACATAACTAAATAAAAAATCATCAATTTTAAAATTAATTAAAGATTTTCGTTTTTTTTATTTGAAAATTCAAAAATTAATAGAAATTTTGTGAGATTTTGATGAAATTAGTTGTAAAAATTTAGTTTCTAAACACTAATAATTAATGCCCGATCACTATTTCTATCTAGAACTAATTGAAACTAGTCCTATGTTCAAAATCAATAAAATAGAGAGTTCAAAAAAATTTACCTTGAAAGATGAGATTGAGTGGATTTTGATGTTGTTTGCACGATTTTAATGATGCTAGCAGGTTTAAGATTTGAGAAATGATGAAATTCCGACTAGAAATAAATGTTATTAAGCAAAGAGGAGATAGGGAGAGAGAGGAGAAGAGCACGGTGGCAATGGAAAATATAAAGAGGGTTTGAGAAAAATAGGGTGTTCTGCCCGTAAAAACCAGAACCCCAGGGGGAATCAGTTCCCATTCAAATGGGGAATCGGTTCCCTTATGGGGGTATCGATTCCCTCTGCCAAATATTTAAAAAATCTGTATTTTCAACATCCAATAGTGCTAAATTAATTAATCCTAGTGGTATTGGCAACTCATATTTCGAAAATTAACTATGTTCAAACAATCAAATTTGTCATTAAACATCATTTGAACAAACAATTAATTTTCACTAATAATCATAAACTCCCTCTAACTAATAACAAGAATGCAATCAAAAATATTATTTTAAGCATTTTTCATTTATTCTTAAAAGTGCTAAAAATTATTTTTAAACACTAAGTGAAGATATGTTAGTTAAACCTAATTCTCTCCTAAGTGTCCAAAATCTTTCCTTATCTAAGGGTTTTGTAAAAATATCCGCTAATTGGTGCAAAGTATCAACAAATTCTAGAACTACATCTTCCTTAGCGACATGGTCTCTAATGAAGTGATGTCTAATTCAATGTGCTTAGTTCTAGAGTGTTGGATGGGATTTTTAGTGAGACAAATATCACTAATATTGTCACACTTAATAGGAATAGTACCTACTTCAATTCCATAATCAAAAAGTTGTTGTTTCATCCATAAAACTTGTGCACAACAACTACCGGCTGAAATGTATTCCGCTTCAGTGGTAGATAATGCAACACAATTTTGTTTCTTTGAAAACCAAGAAATCAGCATATTTCCAAGGAATTGACAAGTACCGGAGGTGCTTTTCCTATCTAATTTGCATCATCCATAATCCACATCAGAAAAAGCATGCAAGCTAAAGCTAGAGTCTCTAGGATACCAAAGTCCTACACTAGGAGTGTCCTTAAGGTATCTAAAGGTTCTCTTAACAGCTAGTAAATGTGATTCCTTAGGGCATGATTAAAATCTAGCACATAAGCAGACACTAAACATAATGTTCGATCTACTTGCAGTTAGATAAAGTAAAGATCCAATCATTGACCTATATAATTTAACATCTACACATTTACCTCCTTCATCTAAGTCAAGCTTTGTTGAAGAGCTCATTGGAGTGTCATGAGGTTTTCCATTTTCCAGTCCAAACTTCTTGAGCATATCTTTGACGTACTTAGCTTGATTGATGAAGATCCCATCTTTTCTTTGCTTGATATAGAGTCCCAAGAAAAATGAGAGCTCCCCCATCATGCTCATTTCGAATTCGCTTTGCATTAGCTTAAAACATTCTTGGCAAAGAACATCATTAGTAGAACAAATATTATATCATCAACATAAATTTGAACTACTAATAAATCTTGACCTTTATGCTTTAAAAACAATGTAGTGTCAACCTTTCCTTTTGAAAAACCTTTTTCAATTAAAAAATTTGACAATCTTTCATACCAAGCTCTAGGAGCTTGTTTTAAACCATAAAGTGCTTTTGTCAATTTAAGAACATGATCCGAAAATTTTGAATCTTCAAAACCTGGAGGTTGTTCCACATACACTTCTTCTTTTATAAAACCATTTAAAATGCACTTTTAACATCCATTTGATATAATTTAAATTCATGAAAACATGCAAATGCTAATAACATTCTAATTGCTTCCATCCTAGCTACGGGAGCGTATGTTTCATCATAGTCTATGCCCTCTTCTTGAGTATACCCTTGAGCAACAAGTCTAGCCTTGTTTCTCATTATATTACCACTCTCATCAAGCTTATTCCTAAATACCCATCTAGTACCTACAATAGATTTATTACTAGGCCTTTCAACTAATGTCCATACTTTACTTCTCTCAAATTAATTTAACTCTTCTTGCATAGCCATAATCCAATGTTCATCATTTAATGCTTCTTTAATATTCGTAGGCTCTATGCATGAAATAAATGCAACATAATTACAAATATTTCTAAGAGAAGATCAAGTTGTTACCCCTTTGGATGAATCACCTATAATCTCACCATCCTTGACATAGTTGTACTCTCTTGGATAAGATACTTCCCTTTCTTCAATGGTTGGATTCTCGAGAGGATCATGAGTTTCCTCATATTCGTTTCTTCATTTGATGATGATTCTCCAACGTCATGTCTAACGTCATTTGTATTTATAATACCTACATCATCATTAACACAAGAATCCTTCCTCGGAAGGAGATTATCATCGAAAACAACATGTATAGACTCTTCTATAACTAAAGTTCTTTTATTAAATACTCGACAAGCTTTAGAATTTAAGGAATAACCCAGAAAATTCCTTCATCACTTTTAGCATCAAATTTGCCAAGGTTTTCTTTACCGTTATTTAAAACAAAACATTTACATCCTAAAGGATGAAAATAGCTAATGTTAGGCTTTTTATTTTTTAAAATTTCATATGGAGTTTTCTTTAAAATTGGCCTAATCATTACTCGATTTACAACATAACAAGCGGTATTTTTGGCTTCCGCCTAAAAATATTTTGGGAAATTATTTTCACAAAGCATGGTTCTAGCCATTTCTTCTAAAGTTCGATTTTTCCTTTCAACAACTCCATTTTGTTGGAGGGGTTCTAGGTGGTGAAAAATTATGGCTAATACAATTAGAATTACAAAAGTCATTAAATCCAAGATTTTCAAATTCAGTGCCATGATCACTTCTAACACTAGTGATAGAGTAACCTTTTTCGTTTTGGATTACTTTTGAAAATGTGATAAAATTTTCTAATGCTTCATCTTTAGTACTTAAGAATAGAACCCAAGTATATCTAGAATAGTCATCTACTAAGACAAATGCATATTGTTTTCCACCCAAGCTAGTAGTCTTAGTTGGCCTAAAAAGATCTATATGGATCAATTGTAATACTCTACTAGTTGACACATCATTAATGGATTTAAAAGAAACTCGCTTTTGTTTTCCTTTAGCACAAGCATCACAGATTTTATCATTATCAAATTTTAGTTTAGGCAGCCCTCGAACCAATTCTCCTTGAACTAACCGTTGCAAAACACTCATGCTAGCATGTCCTAGTCTCCTATGGCATAACCAACTATCATGCTCATCCTTAGAAAATAGGCACAAATTAGTCATATCAATAGAATCTAAATGCACCATGTATATGTTTCCTATTCTATGACCAACAAGTATAATCCGATTAGATGCAATGTCAATGACTTTACAACCATTAATTTCATACATGACATTGAATCCCTTATCGCATAATTGACTAATACTCAATAGATTATGCTTTAATCCATTCACATATAACACATTTTTAATTTGTATGGAAGAGGTATTACCTATAGTACCAATACCTTCAATGTGACCTTTTGAATTATCACCAAAAGTCACTTCTCCTTCATTTTTGGCGTTAAGCTCTATGAACCGGCTTTTGTCTCCGATCATGTGTCTCGAGCATCCACTATCAAGGTACCATGAGTTTGGATTTATTTCCCGTGCCTTGTAGCAATGCTCCTTTTCCTACAAACATAGATTAATTTCTAATTTTTGGTACCCAAATTCTTTTGGGTCCATATTCATTAGTTTCTAAAATCCTTGTCCCCTTTGGTATCCATTTATGAAGGACATCCTTATCTTTAGTAGTAATGAATTCTTTAGAAACCCATATACTCCTAACAATTTTACCATTCAAGGTTCGTTGAGGACTTCTATGATTGTAGCTTCTAAAACTTTTCTTAACAAAGTTGGATTTTAAATTCTCACCTCTTTCAAATTTTTTTGTTCCAACCTTATTAAAAGAAGTTTTAAGATCATCAATCTTATTTTGATGATCATCATGAACTTTTGAAAGTAAGTTATGCAAATCATTATTTTTCTTTTCAAAATCATTAATTTTGATTTGCAATTCTTTGATCTTACTTTCAAGCTCATTGTTGGTCTTGGATATAAGACTATTTTCATTTTTCAATTTTGAAATATCATTTTTGTATTTTGAAAATAGAGTCTTATAATCTGAAGCCAACCCATTATAATCCTCCAATAACTCATCATAAGATAATTCATCCAAATCGAATGAGTTAGAGGTTACTTTAGAATCTTCCCCGATAGCCATCAAGAACAAGTTTGCAACTTCTTGTTCCTCTTCATCGGAACCTTCTTCATCGCTCCATATAGCTACATGAGCCTTGTGCTTCTTTTTGGATTGACCATTTTTCTTCAATTGTGGGCAATCATATTTGACATGCCCCAACTTTTTGCATTCATAGCAAATGATCGAGTCTTTCTCCTTTGATTCAGTTTTGAAGCCTTCATGATGTTTGAATTTTCTTCCTCGGTTGGGCATCATCAGCTTTCTGAATCGTTTGGTAAATAATGTCATTTCCTCGTCATCATCATTGTCATTCGAATCACTCTCATATTTTGTGGATTTGAGAGCAACTCCAATATTTTTCTTCTTCTCCTTCTCTTTGGTGTCTCGTCAATCTTATCGAGGTCCACTTCATCTTCAAGCATCATTTCATGATTGAGAAGGGAACCGATTAGTTCTTCAAGAGTTAAGGACGTTAGATCCTTAGACTCGATGATTACCATCTTCTTTGATTGCCACGATTTTGGAAGGGAGTTTTCATTTGAAATTATCTCTCCATATGATTTGAGATCATTGAAAATCTATCCGTCATAGCTTTGATATCTTCATTTGGTTTCATCCTGAAATTTTCATAGCTATGCGTTAGAATACTAATTTTAGATTTCTTTACCTCATCGGTACCTTCATAAGTGACTTGAAGTTTGTCCCATATTTCTTTGGCGGTTGTACAAGAAGAAACTCTTCCGTATTCATCTGGTCCAAGAGCACAAAATATGATATGGATGGCTTTGGAGATGAGCTGGAACATTCTTGTCTCTCTTTCACTCCACAATCTTGGATGACTGAGAGGCTTGATGTATCCTTCTTTTACTGCATTCGATGCTCCCATGTCACTTGCTTGAATGAAGTACATCATCCTATTTTTCCAATAGGCATAGTTAGCCCCATTGAAGAAAGGAGGCTTGTTGACAGGCATCGAATCGATACCGGAGTCGAAGTTTGAAGTATAGGCCATTGATGACTTTGATTATCGATGTAACTCTTCCCGAATCGACTCAAGAAGCGATTAAACCTTCAAATGAGTTAGGCTCTGATGCCAATTGTTGAGTTAATTGATAGAATATGGCCAAGAGGGGGTGAATTGGCAATTAAAATTTTGGTGGAAGCCTTTGCAGAAAATTGAAAGTAATTGCACAGCGATTTAGAGTGGTTCGACTTTCTCAACCAAAGTCTACGTCCACTACCTTAGCTATCCACACTAAGGATTTTCCACAAATTCACTAATTTGTCTTTCTTTTGAGGACAAAGAGTAACCTTACAAACCCTCAAGAATTATACCCCAAATTCTTGAGAACACTCTCTCCCAAAGAGAACAATACAAATTTACAAACTTACAAGGAAATCTTCACAATGTAGGTTGTTTGCACAATTCTAGAACAAAGAAAAGAACACTCAAGAATAATACAATTGAGCACAATAAGTGTTCTTGAAAGCAAAATGAATATTGAATGAAAAATAGGCTTGAAATGCTCAAACTTGAGGTTTGATTCTTTCTCTTTGATTCTCTCTTGATTCTAGTTGCTTGTTGTTTCTTGTTGTTGATCAATGGCTTCTAAGCTTGCTTAAATACACCTTGAATCACTTCTGAACGTTGGGGATCATTAATGAAGTTATTGGAGCCGTTTAAGTGTGAAAATAATTAATATTTCTGATTGGAGCGTGGGGGGAATCGTTACCCCCTCATGGGGAATCGGTTCCCTAAGTGTAAAATTCAAATATTTCGCCGTTAAACATGGGGGAATCGGTACCCCCTGGGGGGAATCGGTTCCCTCCAAGCATTCTGTTTTTCTCGGAGCCAAACCATTCAGGGGGAATCGGTACCCCCTTGGGGGGGAATCGGTTCCCTCTGAGCAATCTGGAATTTTTGGCTTTGAAATGGTTCGAAATATTTTGTAAAATTGTTTTGAAATTATTTTAAGACTAAAACTTAATTTTACACTTGAGTAAGGATTAAAAATGACTTTTGAAAGATTTGGAGCAATTTTTTAATATTCGAATAATTATATCGAATATACTTAGAAAATCATTTGGAAAATCTTAAAATTCATTTAACTTAATTTGTTATATCGGAATATCAAAAAAAATTCAACACATACCATAATGCACATAAGATGAGCATATATGTACCAAAATTTTGAATGTTAATTATGCTTTATACCTTACCTTTATAGTTGTCAATTCTCACAGGAGCACATATTATTACCTTTTATTTACCAAATGCATTTCATATTCATAATACCATTTCATATTTAAGATTATTGACACTTTTGTTTTTGGAATGCAACATACTCATTGGATAAACTGACTTCATACAACTCTTACTTATTGAGGACTTACCTAGGTCCCAAAACCACGATCAACGGAGCAAGCTCTAATTCCTTAACCTTACCCCGTAACTCCGAGTGGAGAAAGCTCTAATATCTCCTTGCACCGAATCTCGAGTTCCCTTACATAATGATCAAAACATAGAGTAATCTTTTTTGGGCATGTTTTCATATCAAAAGGTCTTATAATAAAAATGTTGTCAATTAATTCATATATCATAATTAGTTGTTATTTGATGCATAACATATATCATATATCATTTCTAAAACATAGTTTTGAAGCACATTTATGTTGGTTTTCATGATTAACCTCGATTGGACAACAAGTATCACCTCACTCATCCATGGGCAACAAGTACACCTTGCTCATCCCACATTTACTAATTCACATAATTTTCCAAAGTAGCTTTAAACATTCTTATGCATCAAACTACATCAATGCAATTGTCATGTTATACATACTTGAATGATCACATACTTTCATTGCATCATAATTCATAATCAACATTAATTAAGAACAAGATCACGTACTCTAGGGTCTTAGAATATTATTAACACCTATCAATAAACCCTCTTTCAACATCAATGATGTAAATCAAGAAAGAATGTGCAACCACTCACCTCAACAAGATATTGCCAAATGAATCTCCAATGTAACACCAATCAATGACACACTTAATACCATAAAAAATAAATCATGAATTCATTAAAATGCACAAAACACAACAATGTACTCTATTCCAAAATAGAATCCAAAACTCACTCAAAAGATTGGAACAATACAATTGTAACTCATGATTTAAGATTAGCGATTGTGGTTTTTGTTATGAAGATTTGACAACATTATTTGTATAGTGAAATGTGAATTATCTTTATAGACCAAAAGTCTAAAGTATCTTCTCACTTAAAAGGTGTTGAACATAAGACAACTTTGAAAGACTGAATCGTTAAAGGATTATAATTATGTGATTAAGTATAATCCCAACAAAATGAATATGGTTACAAATGCTTTAAGTAGAAATTTTATTGTAAATTTGTAAGTTATGTTTGTATAGTTGTGTGACAGGTGATGGATTGTTGGCTAAACTTTAGGTAAAATTAAATTTTATTATAGTAGATTAAAGAAAATTAATGGTTCAATAGAGGTTCGAAAAAGAGAATTTGTTAAATTGAGCAAGATAGTAGACAATATTTCACTTTTAATGCAAATGGTATATTGAGTTTTCAAAGGAGACTTTGTGATGAGTGTTCAGAATAGTTAATCTTTGCTCGTTATTTCTCGATTTTGTTGAGCTATTGCTGTCGATTTGGTTGCGTTATGCCTATTTTCGTGCAGGTCTTTACTTTCCAGAATTAGTGATAAAACGAGCGAATTCTGCATTTTTTTATTATTTGGTCATGGCTGGAGACATGGGCATGACTCTGGGCACGACGTGGTTGACGTGGCAGTTTCTAAAGGTCCAGTCACCGGCGATTTCTAGAAGACTTCATATGTATGCCTTCTGGAAGATTGACGAGTAGAGTTGCATTAGGAGACTAGTTTAAGTTGAATTTAAATTTAAACACAACTATCTTTTGTATTATTTTATTATTTTCCTTGCTTATCTTTAGGCTTTGAGAGGCAATAAATACCCACTTGGGGTAAGCCTAAACTCATCACTCAAATTACATTCTTCTTTTATCTCTAGTTTTATAAAAGTTTTCTTTTTTACTTTTCAAGTTTTTCCCTTTTTCTTTTATTTTCAAGCTTTGTTTTCAAAATGCTAAGTATGACCTTTGTCATGCTTAGCTAAACTTTTCAAAAGCCGAGAGCTGTCGCGATGATTCAATTCCAACAGGAGAATTGAAACGGTCCCTTAATATCTTCAGAATATCTCTCTCAATCTTTGCGCTTATATTTCAAAATCAAAACAATTTTCAAAATTAAAGATTGACTTTGGTCAAGAGGTTGTTGCGATTAAATGTGTGGGAGGAAGATTCGGCTTATAGAAAGCAATTCGACTTCTGGGAACACACTTGGCGAGATAGTTTCGCCAAGAGGGAATTGGGATCGGAATTGACGGTTATAGAAGCAACAATCCGAGTCGGACGCTACAAACTTAAACGGTAATTGATCTACGACAATTGATGTCGTTAGAATCAATTATCGAAGTCGGAATCAAAGATTACCTTGGGTGTTCGGTATACAAGATAGAGTCACGGGGATAGCCCTTGTAGACAAAGTAACCGACGTGAATCCCGAAGAGAAAATCTTATTCGATGATCATAAGGAAATTGAATCAAAGCGAAGATTGAGGCTACTTTTATCGAATTTATTCACAATCTTCATCTTCTTGTTTTTACTTTAATTAATTTTATTTATTTAATCGCTTTTATTATTTTAATATCTTTTTACCAAAATTCCCCCCATTTTTACTGTTTCACGCCTGGCATAAATAAATCAGACAAAATTTATAATTTTCTAAGTCCCTGTGGAATCGACCCTTACTTCTCTTTACTACGTATTTCCTTTATTTATTGATTGAGAATAAGGAATTTATTTTGACACCGAAATGACAGTTGTCAAATTGGCGCCGTTGCCAGGGAATTCGCTAAAGTTACTAATTTTTGTTTGCTTTGATTTATGACCAGGACTAATCCGGGCACATTAGTGGAGTACGACCCGGAGATCGAAGATAAAGCTAGGAGACTCCACGCACAGACACTTCAGGAAAGAAGGAGACAACAATCAAATCTAGAAGAATAATCAAATTCAGGTAATACAAATCCGATGGCCGAACTTACTATTTGGGAGTTAACCGCGACACTTACTGAACAAGTGCCTTTGAGCATTGATTTTCCCCAAGGCGAAACTCATACCAGTTGAAAACTGGCTTTATTCATCTCCTCCCTACATTCCGCGGATTGTCAAACGAGGATCCACACAAACATCTCAAGGAATTCCATATGGTCTGCTCCAACATGACGTCATAGGGAGTAACCGAGGACCAAATAAAACTTAGAGCTTGCTAAGGATTGGTTATTTTATCTTCCTCCGAATTTTATTACTACATGGGCTTAAATGACTCGTCTTTTTCTTGACAGGTTTTTCCCTGCGGTAAAAATAAGTGAATTACGAAGGAGAATATTTGGAATCAAACAGCTTGATTGAGAGTCACTCTACGACTACTGGGAGCAGTTTAAGAAGTTATGTTCTAGTTGCCCACAAAATGAGTTAACTGAACAAACATAATTCAATACTTTTATGAAGGATTATCTCTCCTGGAAATGAAGATGATCGATGCAGCCAACGGTGGAGCCTTGGTGAATATGACTCCTACTGAGGCTAGGGACTTAATATCGACAATGGTTGCAAATTCCCAAAAATTTCGCACAAATAATGAACCTTCTCGAAGGGTTCATGAGATAAGTTCATCTTCCTTAGAAAATAAAATCGATAAGCTAATTGAAGTCGTAAACTCTCTTGTTTCAGGAAAGATAGGGCAAAACCGAGTATGTGGAATATGTGCATTGCCTGATCATCCGACAGACGATTGTCCACTGATTCAAGATGACGCAAAAGCTCAAGTCAATGCAGTCGAGAATTTCCCGGGACCTCCCCAAAGAGCTTATAATCCCTACGTCAATACATACAACCCAGGATGGAGGGATCATCCGAATTTCAGCTATGCTCAGAACCCAAGACCAAATCAAAGCTATCAATCGAGACCACCTCCACCATAACAACAGCCGCAGAATACATCACTAGAATCAATTGTCGAGAGGTTAGCGCTTTCGCAGGAAAAGTTTCAGAATCACACCGAATCCCACTTACAAGAGTTAGAAAGCAGATGAGCCAATTGGCTCAAATCGTAAGTCGCATGGAATCACAAGGTAAGCTTCCGTCTCAAACTGAAGTAAACCCGAGGGAGAACATCAGTGCCATCACTCTTCGGAGTGGTACAGTAGTGGCGCCATCTATTTCATCAAACCAAGCAGTCCAAAAAGAGAAGAAGACTGCTGACACAGGATCCAAGAAAGAAATGATGAAGAACAAATGGACGATCCAACGCCATCTCCCTATGACATGCCACTACCTTTTTCATCGAGGTTAGTCAAAAAGGATAAAAAAAGTCGAGGAAAATGAATTATTAGACGTACTTCGGAAGGTAGAAGTTAACATACATCTCCTTGAGGTTATCTGGAAAGTTCCAAGGTATTATCGGTTTTTGAAGGATCTCTGTACGACTAAAAGGAAACTTACCGGGGTCGAGAAAGTGGATTTAGGTGCGAACGTATCAGCAGTTTTCCAACGACCTCTTCCACCGAAGTATAAAGACCAAGGTATGTTTTCAATACCTTGTAAAATTGGTGAGATTAAAATCAAGCGAGCTATGTGCGATCTAGGTGCCTTAATCAATGTAATGCCTCTCTCCGTCTATAATTTAATTTCCACTAAGCCTTTGAAGGAGACGATAGTTACACTTCAGCTAGCCAACAAATCAATTATTTATCCTGAATGACTCATAGAATATGGAAAATGATCGTAGCAACATTGGTTCTGAATCTTCCTTGGTCGTCCCTTTCTAAGCACGGTAAATGCAAAAATTGACGTTCGAAGCGGTATTCTTACTATAGAATTCGATGGTGAGATCATAAAGTTTGATGTTTATAAAGCAATGAGATATCTGGATAACGTGCATAATATTAATTTTGTTGGCATAATTAAACCTGTTGATGATGAATCTAACTTTGTTGATTATTTATGCAAGGAATCGGATGATAAAAAAGACGACATAAGGGAGTTGAAAAAT
The DNA here is from genome assembly GCF_006381635.1 of Hibiscus syriacus. Taxonomy (NCBI): domain Eukaryota; kingdom Viridiplantae; phylum Streptophyta; class Magnoliopsida; order Malvales; family Malvaceae; genus Hibiscus; species Hibiscus syriacus. The sequence continues at coordinate 138,225 of NW_024063520.1, read as the reverse complement.
ATTTCATTTGTTGATTTAAATTTGATCTTAACTCCTTTAAACACTAAATATTCACTTTCCCTTTTGCAGGCACCAAAAATTATGTCGAAACCATCGAGGAATCGTTTGAAGAAATCAATTTTTGGTAAAAAAGATGTTTTGACGACATTCTTTTCGACAAGAATTTTAATTTGGGAAAAATCCGAAGAAATCTTTATGAGAGTTTTCGAATTTCTCATAAAGAATTTCTTAGTTGGAAAAAGCGAATGAAGTGGAAGTGTCTGTCACGAAACCTGTAGTCTGAATCAGGGCGTCGAGCTAACGACGTTAAACAAAAGCGTTTCATGGGAGGCAACCCATTGTTTTCAATTCCGTTATATTTTTATTTTTATCTTTACTTTTTGTTTCATTTTATTCATTTAAGCATGTTTAATTTTTTTTATTTTTTTTTGTAGGAACCGAATAATTTTATTCAAACTTAAACGACGAAGAATTGCAAAAATTTCAGTCAAATAGTGCTAATTTCGAAACCCCAGGAGCAGTATAAAAAACGCAGAATAGTGAAACAAGGAAAGACCCGTGCGCACCGTTTCATTAAACGGTGCACGTTAGCACAACCCTTTGAAGGTTAGCGCATGTTAGCAAAACCCATATGAAAAATTATTTCCCCTTTTTGTTATCTTTTTGCCGCCCACCATTCCCCAATTCTCTATTCTCTTTCAATTTCCTTTTATCATAGACCCCACCATCCCTATCTCTATCACCTTTTAATTTTTAAATTCCCCTTTATCCACACAAAAAACAAAAACCCCATTTACTTCTAATTCAGACACCCCACGGCAGAAACCAAACTTAAACCCATCAACTCGATAGCCATCCCCAAACAAACGCAAAACCGTCGCCCCTTCTTCTCTCACCGCCGACGGCATCAATGAACCCCTACGCCTTTGCTAACGAGTTTCCACACCACCCGCTCCTCTCCACTCCACGACGGTGCGCATGCAAAACCGACATGAAATCCGGGGAGTACTCTAATTTTTTCTCTTGCACTTTAATTTTCGTTTTGAGGAAAAATGTTTTAAGTGAGGGAGAGTAGAGTGTAGGATTGAATTTCCTATTGATTATCTTTATGTTTCGATGCTAGTATGTGTTGGTTGGATTTGTCAAAAATTTCATTGATTGTTGTCTTGTTGAAAATTTTTGGAATGTTATGCTTGTTTGGAAACACATGATTATTTAAGTTAGGATGTTCTTAATAGCGAATAGCATGAATTATGATAAGTTGGTGTTTTTGTGATATTCTATGACTTCGTTGGTTGAAATGTGATTAGCTCAATGCATGAAACAATTTGGTGAGATTTGAGCCTTAATGAGCATATCATTTTCACTCTCATTTTGTTTGATTGAGTGTGTCGAATTTGGCATTGGTATTCTAGAACCTGCATGTTAAATACTGTCGAGATTACACATGACCATAATTCTTAAAGATGATTTGGGCACCTTAGGATTAATCATTCTGTTTCCCTACTAAAAAGCCTACCTATGTATTTTCCCCTTAGCTAACCACTTTTGAGCCTATTCCCGTTTCTTTGTTTTCACCATATTCATAAACCGAGCCTTTTTATTTTATCCCTCTTTTCTACCTTTTTCAAGCCAAGTGAATAATTTTACCGTTGTATTCTCCATCGAAAAAAATGTTAGAAAGAAGAAGAAAAAATAGCAGTTCGAAAAAAGGGTTGTTCGAAAGAAAAAGAGAAAAAAAAGACTTGAAATAAAAAAATGGAAAACAAAACAACAAAAGTGTGAAAAAGAAAAAAAATGCATTTCGACAAGAAATTTGTTGTTTGATATGTCGTCTTTCTATTTGTTGTGCTTAATGTTTTGATGGAGTTGAGATTATTATTTGTTAGTTCCTTGCCTTGAATTTTTAGCCATATTTGTAGCCTTTTCCCACCTTTTGCTAACCCTGTTACAACCAATAAAAAAACCCTTTGATTTATGCATTTTGTTCTTATTAGTAGTAGAGATTTGATTTACTTGCAGGCTTATGGTAATACCGTGTCAATTCTGACATTGAGAGTTTCTTTACCCCAAACACATCGAGTGATTTGAGTGAATCCCGGTAAGGTGTTGAGTTATGAGCATTGAGATTAATGAATGAATGGATATTACAATTGCACTTGACTTGCTCCAATGGTGATGTTCAATTGATTGATTTCTTGACTAAAATAGTTATTGTGGTCTCTACCTTGCTTCCTTGAATGTGAAACTTGACAAAAGAACGTTTAATGAAGTTTTTGACTGATTTGGTTAATCATACTTGAGGACAAGCATGAGATAAGTGAGGGGGAATTTGATGAGTGTTCAAAATAGTTAATCTTGCTCGTTATTTCTTCAATTTTGTGGAGTTATTGTGTCGATTTGGTTGCGTTATGCCTATTTTCGTGCAGGTCCTTACTTTCCAGAATTAGTGATAAAACAGGCGAATTCTGTATTTTTTTTATTATTTGGTCATGGCTGGAGAAGTGGGCACGACTCTGGGCACGACGTGGTCTGATGTGGCAGTTTTAGAAGGTCCAGTTAGCGGCGGTTTCTAGAAGACTTCATCTGCACGCCTTATGGAAGATTGACGAGTAGAGTTGCATTAGGAGACTAGTTTAAGTTTGAATTTGAATTTAAATTTAAAAATAATTATCTTTTTTATTATTTTATTATTTTCCTTGATTGTCCTTTAGGCTTTGAGAGGCTATAAATATCCACTTGGGGTAAGTCTAAACTCATCACTCAAATTACATTATTCTTTTATCTCTAGTTTTATTAAAGTTTTCTCTTTTTACTTTTTAAGTTTTTCCCTTTTTCTTTTATTTTCAAGCTTTGTTTTCAAAATGCTAAGTATGACTTTTGTCATGCTTAGCTAAACTTTTCAAAAGCCGAGAGCTATCGCGATGATTCAATTCCAACGGGAGAATTGAAACGGCCCCTTAATATCTTCGGAATATCTCTCTCAATCTTTGCACTTATTTTTCAAAATCAAAATAGTTTTCAAAATCAAAGATTGACTTTGGTCAAGAGGTTGTTGCGATTAAATGTGTGGGAGGAAGATTCGGCTTATACCAAAGCAATTTGACTTCCTGGGAACACACTTGGCGAGATAGTTTCTCCAAGAGGGAATTGAGATCGGAATTGACGGTTATAGAAGCAACAATCTGAGTCGGACGCTACGAACTTAAACGGTAATTTATCTACGAAAATTGATGTCAATAGAATCAATTATCGAAGCTGAAATTAAAGATTGCCTTGGGTGTTCGGTATACAAGATAGAGTCACGGGGATAGCCCTTGTAGACAAAGTAACCGACATGAATCCCGAAGAGAAAATCTTATTCGATGATCATAAGGAAATTGAATCAAAGCGAAGCTTGAGGCTACTTTTACCGAATTTATTCACAATCTTCATCTTCTTATTTTTACTTTAATTACTTTTATTTATTTAATCGCTTTTATTATTTTAATATCTTTTTACCAAAACTCCCCCCATTTTTACTGTTTCACGCCCGACATAAATAAATCAGATAGAAATTTATAATTTTCTAAGTGCCTGTGGTATCAACCCTTACTTCTCTTTACTACATATTTCCTTTATTTATTTATTGAGAATAAGGAATTTATTTTGACACCGAAACGACAGTTGTCATTTTGCATGCCTGATGATGTGAACCTAAGACATACTATTTTGATTACGGTGAATAGTTGACCTTATAGTGTATATAGATAGCATTAAGATATCATGATCTTTGAGAGATATATTGGTGGACTATAATGAAGTATGATTATATGAATTTTGTGTCCAAGTGTTTGATTTGTTTGCCTAAAAGTGACCTATATGACCTAATATGCAAATTTTAAGTTACAAGCATGATTGAATATTATTTGGTTGATAATAAGCATGTTTTGATTGTAGTATAACATGATTTTAATGTTCCAAGCATGATCATGTCTTATCTTTAATGTTAGATACAATAGAGAGTTAATTTGGTAGCCTAATTATGCAAGTTCTAGCTCAATATCACATGTACATGTAGAAATTATCGGTCTTTGGAAGTATTGGACTGGTTCAATGGCTATTGTCTTGAAAATGATTGATCTCTTTTTCAAAAGGATTACGTGTTGTCTATAAGTAATTACAACCTGATTTTATGTCTGTCTAAGCTGAGATTTTACATATTTTTTGAAAGCATATTAAATTGATGTACGGTGATTTAAGTTTTGACTTGTTTTTGTATGATGTTTGTGAAATAATATAAATATCCCTAAGTTGTACAATGGTTTAGCATGACTTTTGTACAATGGGTCTCAAGTATGGTGAGGGGGAAAGAGTAGTTGGGTTCACGGTTTTCATTAACAATGTTAGCAAAATGATTCATGTATCCTCTCTCAAAGAGGTATTCCAGGCTTATTGCTATGTGTTGGATGTGTTCATTGCTTATAGAAGTAGAAAAAGGCAAGATGTCGGATCTACGTTTGCCTTTGTTAGATTCAGAAGTAGATCTGAAGCAAATAAGGCCGTTCTTAGAGCAGATGGTAGGGTGATGGATGGTTTTAAGATTAGAGTGTTTCACGAAAAAATGAATGGTAGCCAAAGGAAGAGAGCTGATGCTTATAGAAGTGTTAAAAAGGTTTGGAAACCAGTTTATAGGGATGCTAAGACCTTTAAAGAAGTTCTTCGAGGTGTTAATGGTGTTAGTGAGAAGCCAATTGTGAATTTTGAAGGTCTTCAGGATGGGTTCATTGGAGGTTTTGTTGCTGCCGTACATGTTAATATTACCGACGACAGAGATGCCAGGTTTTCATCAATTCATGAGGTCGCTAATAGGAATATTTATATTCCTAAGAAGGAGTTATCGTGGAGGAAAAGATGTTTGGTTGGCAAAATTAAAAAACAGGTATAATGATAATATTATACAAACATCATTTAGAGCTGATGGCTTTGACGTGAAGGTCAGCATCTGGCACAATTTGTTGGTGATTATCCAATTCAGTAATGAAAATGCTCGTCAGGCATGCTGGTTCAATAGAGAAAAATGGATAAGCTTATGGTTTGATAAGTTGGAGCTATTGGAAGGCTATGAGAATAGAGTCAAAATCAAAGTCTGGGTCTCTTTGATGGATGTTCCCCTTTCATTTGGAGTGAGAATTTTTTTAATGACATTGGAAGCGTGTGGGGAAGAGTCCTTCTGATTGATAAAGAAATGACTGATCGTGATAGGTTTGATGTAGCTCGATTTTTGTTGGAAGTGCGATCCGAATCTTCCATACCTGCAAATATCTCTATCATCTTCAAAGGTTGCCTTCACTCCATTAAATTTCTTACTAAAGGAAAGGAAGAGCCGAGAACTTTCATTGATGGTTCCATGGCGGGGGGTGGTGATTGGTGTGATGTAATCGAAGATGAAACAAGTCCCTCATCATTCGAGGAGGAGCGTGTTGTTGGTGTCTTTACCAAGGAGGCAAGTATGGGCGTCAGCAGGATGTTTTGGTTAGTCAGAGGAGCGAGTATGGGTGTCAGAAGGATGTCTTGGCTAGTCAGAGGAGCGGATATAATATTGTTTTCATGGTTGGTGGGTTGACACATACAAAACAACGTGGAAAGTATGGGTGTATAGGATGGTGGTTTGCATGATGTTCCCATTAATTTTAATATTGGGCCAGCTGAACAACATGCTTTTAATGATAGTGTTGGCTCATACCAATCAATAGGTATGTTGATTCAACTTGGCCGATCCAAGGCTTTAGAGGTTCAAGTTGACGAGGTGTCATCATTTAGACGGATGGAGGAGGTTGTTTCTGCTGTAAATCTTGAACTCATCAATGAGAATTCTCTCAGGAGGCTCGATGATTCACCAAATTCCTTACATGATATTTTTCCAAACTTAGTTTCGATTGGGGCGAATCCGTGTAGTCCTAAAGTTCCCACTAGACTGAGCAAGATGATAAGGCGTAAACGTGTATCAAATGGTCATGCTAAAGGTCAGACTTCTAGCAGAAAAGGAAGCAAAAAAGCTCAAATGAAGGAGAGCATGGTGCGGGCAAGGAGAGTGCAACTATAGAAGCAGTGAATACTTTAGCTGTTGCAGAAGTTTTAGGGGTGGAATTCTCGAGTTCGAGAAGGGATATGCTGAAGAGACAGGAAGAGATCGATAAATTGGGTTAGTGTTGCTCTTTGCTGTTTACTATCTGTGCCTTTTCTTGTGGGTGTTTCTTATTCATGGTATCCAGCTTATCATTTTTATCATGGAATGTAAGGGGTTTAAGGAAATCTGAAAAAATTAGAGAAATTCAAAGGTGATCGAATAGAGCAAGGTTAACTTAATATTACTTTAGGATTCGAAGGTATCTGAATTAAACGGAGCTCTGTTGAGAAGGTTGACAAGAAAATCTGAAATGGATTTTGCGTTTGCGCCTGCTGTAGGGGCAGCGGGTGGGCTGATTTCTTTTTGGGATAAAAATTGCTAGATGTTAGTTGCTCTCTAATTCATAGGAGAGTCATAGCTATTAAAGGGAAACTTGTTTCGGTAAATAGGGAAATAGGGGTTATCAATGTTTACGGACCAATTTGCAAGGAGAACGTAGAGAGTTCTTTGAGTCATTGAAGTCTATTATCTCTGATTGGAGTATTCCGGTGATAGTAGGAGGATATTTTAATTATGTTAGGTGGCAATCCGAAAGAAAAGGGGCCCAAGATTATGCATCTGCATCGAGGATTTTTGAAGAATTTATTTTTGCTTGTGATCTGATTGAGGTGCCTAACATGGGCAGTCTGTTCACTTGGTTCAGGGGTGGTGGGAATGCAATAACAAGCAGGCTCGACAGATTCTTGATTTCAACCAAAATTTTCAATATATAGCCACAATTTGTGCAATCTTCACTGCCCAGGGGATTATCTGACCACAAGCTGATTATTCTTAAAGAAAAAAGATCAAATAAGGTTTCTAGACCTTTCAAATGGTTCATTTTTGGGCGGGTGACTCTTTTTTGGTGAAAATAATTAATGACATATGCGTGGTTAATAAAAGCATAGGGATTAATAATCTATTATTGTTGGCCAAAATGTGACAAAGGTTAGAGATAATGAATTTAGAGAGCTGAATCCTGACTCGGCGGAAGAGCTAGGTAAAAGGATCAAAGCGTTAAAAGAAAGCTGGTTGTTGGATCCTTGCAATTCCCAATTTCAGTTAGAGATGTCCTCGTTGAAGGCGAGACTGTGGGCTGTTGTGAGGAAGGATGAACGTGATTGGCTTTAAAAATCAAGGCTTAGGTGGTTCAAAGAAGGTGATAAAAAATACTAAATTTTCCCATCTTTTAGCTGTTTCTAGAGGCCAGAAAAACCAGATTTCAAAGATGAAATTTCAGAATTCGCTCTTCAAAAATCAGGCTGGTATAAGACAAGCGTTTGTTAATTATTTCTGTACTGGTTATAATTTGGTGAATACTATTCCTCCTAAGAATTTCGACGTCCTGCTAAAGAGATTAAATGTTGTCACCATAAGGTTCATTGAGAGTCCATTTTTGAAAGAGGAAGTTTGGCTTGCCATAAAGTCTTCTGACGGCTCAAGGGTTCCAGGTCCTGACGGCTTCAGTTTGGATCTCTTCAAGAAATTTGGTAACATATTAAAGGCGAAGTCATGAAGTTTATGGAGGATTTCTATTGGGGCAAAGTAAAAGACCTCTCCTTTAATAAATCTTTCATTGCGCTTATCCCAAATAAAGTAGAGGCCATTTCTCCGGATGATTTCAGACCAATTTCCTTGGTAGGCAGTTTGTATAAGATTGTTTCTTCTGTATAGGCGAGGAGGTTGGGTAGTTGTCTAGATGACGTGATCAGAGAAAATCAATTTGCTTTTATTCCTGGAAAGCAAATTGTCGACTGTAGTCCAATTGCTAATGAAGTAATTGACGGGCTGTTGAAAAGCAAGAAAGGAGTGCTGATCAAGGCTAATTTTAGTAAAGCTTATGATACAGTTGATTAGTAGTTTTTAAACCTGATTCTTAAGAAAATGGGGTTCGGTAGAAGATGGAGAAAATGGGTTTGTTTTTGTATTTCTACCCCTTCTATCTCTGTCCTTGTTAATGGTTGTTCGTTAAGTAGTTTCTCAATCAAGAGAGGCCTTAGACAAGGTTACCTTCTTTCGCCGCTACTTTTTAACATTGTAGGTGAGGCGCTAAGTGGCTTGATTAAGAAGGCATCAGATTTGGGTCTTTTTTGTGGAGTGGAAGTTGGGTCTAGGGGCTTTATTTTATCTCATATCCAATTTGCTGACGACATGTTTATTTTTTCTGCTCCAAATCCTATGTTAATTTTGAATTTAAAACGGGTCCTAAAAATATTTGAAGTGGCTGCTGGGTTGAAGTTGAACATGGGAAAAACTAAGTTATTTGGCATCAATATGGAAGAAAGTAGAGTTATAAGCTGGGCAGATTCGATTCTCTGTGGTTAGGCTGAGCTTCTGTCGACTTATTTGGGGTTGCCGCTTGGGAACAAGAAGAATTCTTTGTCTCTCTGGAATCCCATCATAGACAAAGTTAAAAGTCGACTCCAAAGTTGAAAAGGTAAATTGCTTTCATTTGGTGGGAGGCTCACTCTTATTCAATCTGTCCTTGTTAATCTGCTTGTTTATTACTTGTCCATTTTTTAGTTCCTAAGTCTATTGTAGACAAGATTAATAGATACATAGCGAATTTTATTTGGATTGTCAAGTCGGATAGGAGTATCCATTGGATTAAGTGGGAAAATGTATGCAAATCGAAATCTCTTGGGGGTTGGGTATTTTCGATTAATGCTCCCAAACAGGAGTTCTTCTCCCGAACTCGACTGAACATTTAGCCTTCCTCTTAGATGATTTATTGATATCAACTGCTTGTGACAATATATCATTTACATCACCTTGCAAAAAAAAACCAAGGTTAGTTTATATTAATTGCTTATGACAATATATCGTTTACATCAACAGCTTTATACCATTATATATATATAATATATACAAAAAAGGGATGTGCAGTTCACCTCTTTCAAAATATTCATCATTCTGATATGTTGGGTTTTCTCCTATAAAACAAATAAAGAACATATTAATTCGAATATTAAAATAAAAAAAAAAATGAAAAAAAGGAATGAGAAATATCTGGATAATTCAACTCGTAAGACAAACTATCCATGAAACCGTAGAAAACAATAAAGGTTTCAATAGTTTGGATTCGGGTTTGGGTTTGGATTGGGTTCAGGTTAGAGTTTGGATTCAGGTTCATGTTTGAGGTCGTGTTTAGGTTCGTGTTTGGGTTTGGGTTTAGGGTTTAGTTTCAAGTTTAGTTTAGGGTTAGGGTTTGGTTTTAGATTCAAGTTTAGGGTTTTAGTTAGGGTTAAGGGTTAGATAAGATGACTAATGGTGGGTTTGATCTAAACAAACAGTTTGGGTTTCCATTTTTAGTGTTTCTAAGGATCAAAGAAGGGTTTCGGATGAACAGGGATGACCTGATGTTTGGGTTTGGTGTTTGATTTAAAAAACCAAGTTGGTTTTAAGTTTTGAGTGTTTGTAAAGGTTTGGGGAAGGACACGGATGAACAATGGATGAACTTTTGGGTGTTTGATCGAAAAAACAAGAATGAGTTTAGGTTTGATGTTTATGAAGATCAAATAATAGTTTGGGAAAGAATTGGGATGAACACGAATGAACATGGATGAAGATGAGATGAATTTTTGGGTGTTTGATCGAAAAAACACAAAATGGTTTGGGTTTTGGTGTTTCTGAAGATCAAAGAAGGGTTTTTGGGATGAACACAGATAAATTTCTATAGAGAAGGCAGAGGATTTTGATAAATCGGAGAGTTAGGGAGAGAAAAATAACAAACTGAGAAAAAAAAAGGAAAATGGCCGAAAAATGAAAACTTTAGCCTTTTATACAGGTTCGTTTGGGTTTCGGGTTTCGGTTTCGACCTGCTTGTTTTTTAACTTCATTTGGCATTGTAGTGTTGTCTCTTAGTTTTAAATTTGTTCAATTTAGTCCAAATTTATTGATGCAATATATTAATTTAAGCTTCATATTTCAAAATTCTTCAATTTAGTCTAAATTTAATGTTATATTTATTAATTTAAGCTTTATATTTAAAATTTGTTCAATTTGATCCGTATATATTTTCCAATTCTTTCAATTAATATATTTGTTTATATTAATAAATTAATATATAGGTTATATATACTAATGAACTATATAATATATAGTTTATATATACTAATGAACTATATATAATGTATAGTTTATATATACCTTATAGTTTATATATACTATATAGTTTATATATACTAATGAACTATATAATGTATAGTTTATATATACATATAGTTTATATATACTAATGAACTATATAATATATAGTTTATTTTTATTATATAGTTTATATATACTAATAACTATATAATATATAGTTTGTATATACCATATACTTTAAATATAGTTTTTATATATAGTTCATATGTAAACTATATAGTATATATAAACTATATATGTAGTATACACTTAGTGAGGTAATCATAGAAATATTCAAGGCAATGCAACACATAAATGTAAACAATAATAATATTCAATGCTTTATGATCACTTTACATGTATTTTCAATCATACTACTAATATTAACATGATATGAATCATATATAAATTTCTTACCAATATACTTGCCATTTATTCTATAAGCTCATAACCTTATTCACTTGTATGTAAATTATTAACCAATAAACCATAGCCCAACTTAAACCTTGAGGACCTTGGGTATTCGAGTCAAATATATGCACCGTAGTGCTATGACACATAAGGTCATGCCCACCACCTGCACTAAGTGTCTTGGGTATAGACTCTAGTACTATGACACATAAGGTCATGCCCACCACCGACACTAAGTGTCTTGGGTATGCACTTAGTATTATGACACATAAAGTCATGCCCACCACCTACACTAAGTGTCTTGGTATACACTCTAGTGCTAATCCGGATATGCAACCCTGTTGCTAGACTCTATGGCATGCCAACTATACCCTGTCCCTCAATGACTTACTTGGGCATATTCTATATTCATTCCATCCATGGCAATGTATATTACTATAATTTAAAATATTGGGCAGTTCATACTCGAAATAACACTCGTAACAAACATAATATATATTCATGGAAAATATCATATACAATAACTAGTGATCAATGCATTTTATATTCAACCTTTGACATATTTAGAATATGTCATATATATACTAAATGACATAAATATCATGCCAATATAAACAATGAAGATTCATCGCAATTCTTCCTAATGATGTATAAATCATCTATGTATAATATTATGCATCCATTGTACTCACTTTTACACTTATACACAAGTCAAAATATAATCCTCGCTAAGCTTTAACTTGATCCTTTGCTTTCGACTTGACTCGATCCCAAAATTTATCATAATTTCATATTATGGCAATTTGCACTACCTTCAAAGTAATATTATTATGTATTAATCTACACACTTACAAATTATTCCATTCCTACCACTAGAAACTATACTCGAATATAAATCTAACCATATAAGGAACTTCTTCTAGAATATATATTGTTGCCCTGTTTTCTGACCTATCCTCAATTAAAAATTCATAACTTTTTTGTATACTCCTCGAAATCAATAGACATTTATTTTGAACAAAACTATATTGATATACAAATCCAACGTTATAAAAATAATCATATAATAAATTTATGTAGAATTTATGGTGATTTTCTAAACTTATTATTCATATCACAAATCTAGGTAGATTTCACCAATTTGCATTTTCAACTTATTAACTAATTATATTAGCTCAGCAAATGAACATATATTTATAAATAACAAAGTCACATTACATTAGGAGTCACTTTACCATAGCAACTCCATCATTGGCTCATCACAAGACAATGTTTATACGATAGCATAAATACAAATTAAATATGCACTCACCTGGTGTCTTTAGCTTGCAACCTTCCGTATAAATTCACATTTCATCTTTAATCTTCTCCTTAGCTTGAATATTGTTTAATATTGATTTCAATCATAATATAAATGTTCACCATTTACAAAATATATACAATTTAACCTCATGTTAAAATCTTACTAACATAGGCACACATTGTAAAATAAATTCCTAACAAATCTTTTTATGCTCATTCGATACAAATTCCATGTCACATCATAAATGTTGACCTTAACACCTCTATTTGACATTCAAGTTCCTTTTTATCCAAACTTCACATAACATATTCACTTAAGTTCCAAAATTTTCCATATTTGTGATTTGAACCTCAACTTTTACCAACTTTCCAAAATAATCCAATTTCACATTCTAATATCATTTTCAGCACTCTAACATTAATTTCCAGCATAGTACATCAACTATTAAACAATTACACATTGATCCCATAATTTTCCATAATTTCTATATAGGTCTTTTAGCGTTCATAAAATTAAAAATTGGCCTAAAAACTTTCTAAAGCTTGTAGAACCTTCCAAATATCATTTCTAAGCTTAGGTAAATTTTCCATAATTTCCCCTAATTTATTCCTTAGGGATGAAACTTTAGGGTTTCCAGTTTCATGGTTTCTACTTTGATTCAAGCATGGGTTCCACCTCTAAACAATATTTCAAGGCTTCTACAATCAAACCCCTAATATAATTTCATCAAATCACAATTTTCCCAAAGTTAAGGTTTAGGTCAATACACAAAAACATCTTTAGGTGGTTTTAATTATCAATAAAGCTTGGAAATGGTTCTACAATATCAAAAACCTCAAAGTCCATTATTAATTCATGAAACCCTAATATGTCTATAAACCCTAAAATTTAGGAACTAAGAATTCAAGCAATATTAGCATGCAATAATGGTATCAAATAATAGAGATCTTCGAATACAACAATTTTATATTTCACATTTTAATCCAAAAACCAAAGCAAATTGCTTGAAAATGAAAAATAAAATTTTTCTCCATACATTGTGAAAATTTATTCATTAAGTACAAGCCCTTAGAAAAATAAAACATGAAGAACATGAGGAAGAAAAACTCCCAGAACAGATCTTTGTCATGATATCAGACCACCACCATCACTACTCTCGCGCACCAACCTCTCTCGAGGGCCTGGCCAATGCTCCGACGAAGCCTGGCTATAGAGGGCACCAAGGATAGATGAGTGGGGAACGAGGGGAAAAAGGATGTCGCACCCACCTTTTTCCAAGCCTAGGGTATTTTCTCTATATGATTCTTAACACTTTATGGAAATTTATAATGGGGGATTTATAGTGGGAATTTCTAGGGTTTAGTGCCCTTGAAAATTCCCTAAATACCCTTGAAGTAAAACCCTTTTTGTAAATAACATAGCAGTTTGCGGTGGTCTCAAATTCCTTGATGAAGGCATGATTGCACGTGAGGTAGATTGGACAGCTGGCCATGTGACGTCAGTAATTTTGTCTCGTACTGTGTCAAACTGGTGAGATAAAACTTGCCTTGGCAAGAAAATTTGTTCCTCGTTGTCATTGTCTTCTGTTCCACTAGCCCTAGCAAATTAATTTGTCTCGAAAATAAATTATTCCTCAGTAATTTCCTGCAACATCACAATCAATAAACAACCTTTCTCATCAACAGCATCAGTTTAATAAAAAAAAACTTTACCTCGGCAAAACTTATCCACCACATAAAAATTTGCATAAATACAACTATATGCAGCTAAAATGCTATGTCAATGGCTTTTAGACAACCAATAACTTAAGTAAAAAGACATAAAATATAGTCTTTTTACGGAGTTATTACACCCCCAAGCTTAAGTTATTGCTTGTCCTCAAGTAAAGGATAATAAGCAGTAGAGAAATAAATTGCCATGGCAAAGCAAAAAATTAGGACAATCATATGGTTTAAAATTTCAGCCCTTAGCAAAAGGTTTAGCCTCAACATGGTAGATTGTATGAGAATTCAAGTACTTTTTCTAGGTCAGGATTCTTTTTCGGTGTGTGTGCATGATTGTATAGCAGTCTATTCTTTAACGTAGTTAGAAAACACTTAAGTATGCACTTCTGTTTTGCTAAGGCATCAAATTATTCATCAACCATAGTTTCACTCCTATTTTTTTCAACATGTAACTAAAACTCTTTTTTTAAGCATACTCCAAGGGGAGTCAGCTCATCACAGTACCATCCCACACTCTAAGTGAAAGGGGGCATACCTTCCACCCCTTGAGCTAGTCAGGTAGTGTCATCCTGTGGTTGCTTTCATTCACTCATATACCAAGGTAACAATTTATTTATGGGATTTTTCCAGGTCATGCCATCGTACAGAGGAGTGTCCCTCTATAGTTATGTGAGGCATTTAATTTGAATTCAACATAATTCAAAACATTAAGGAGTTCAATTTAGTATTTTAAACATTTAATGCCAAGACGGGCAAAAAGTTATTTCCTAAAAAATTCTAAGCACCTTAAATAGAGAAAACATACAATCTTGTTCAAAGAGTCACAAAGAATCCAAGTCCTAAGGTCACTTCTAGCCTTCAACAGTCATGTAAAATAATTTTGGCCTAGGCAATAAAATTTGCTTTCATCATTGGGTATCATCAACTATGGGTATAAAATCAACATATCCTAATAAAACTCAACAAATATTTCACAAATATTTACCTTGGCTAACATCTACATTGATGGTGGTGGGGTTGTTTTGCGCAGATTCCTCAGGTGATTTATTGTCCTCTTCAGGCGATGCTTGATTAGAGGTGTTGCAATTCGCTGTGGCATTTGTGCAGATGGGTAGACATCATCAACAATGTCATCGTTTGTGTCAATACCAATTGAGTCTTCTTTCTAAGTGGGTGTAACATCTATAGGGGCTTTACCCTTATCCACATGATTAGGAGCATGTTCTTCTAAAAATTAATATTAAAAGTAAATAAAGAAATTAAGCAAAGAAAAAAAGAAACATAAAAAAATTCCTTGACAAAAATAAAATAAAATAAATAGGGTTGAAGGGATGTAAACTCCAAACATCCTAAATTGATATGGCAATTTTGTCTCATTCGATTGGAGCACCAGTATAGACCAAAATGTCCCACACAACAGTTCCACCTTTAAAATATTTTGCCCTGGCATTTCATGACTTGCACATTTGAATTGTAGGACCTTTGCAGTAGTCCTCTATATTTTAAAGTGATCACCACATGAAGTTGAATCATAGTGGAATAGGTTCTCTTCGTTATGCTTCTTCAATCGTTGAAGGAATGGTAGAGGGGGCATGACTTCATCTGTTGCAGGTGGGGGTGAAACTTTCACCGTGGTGATACATTTTCCACCATCACTAGGATGAATTGTTAAACCCTCATCCTTTTCATTCTCCTTAGGCAACTCGCCTTGTTCAACAGTTTTAGCTGGAGTTTTGGATTCTTCATATGTAATGTCATGGCGAGAAATTTCTTGCTTCATCCCCCAAACTTATCTTCCTGATTAATTTGTGTGTCACTCCTTAGTGTAAGCGCACTACATTGCTCTTTTCCATGAGGCTTAGTGACTTCAGTATCACTAGGGAGGCTACCTTGCAGGAGAGAATGTAACACCATGACATTTTGGCCCACTAGGTTCTCCAATGCTCTCAAAGATGAGCTATGACTTTGTAATAAAGTTACTTGACTTTGCAACAGTGTGCCATGGCTTTTAATTGTTGAAGAGTCTTCGTGCAGCAAGGCCTTAGTTAAAGTCGTGAAATCTTTTGTCGAGGCCATAAAATCTTGTAGTGAAGCTTCGAGGGAATTAAAATTTAAGGAGGATGATGAACCCTTGTTAATAATTTTTTCATGGCATTTGTTGATGCTGAAAATTTGTAGGTTAAGAAATAGTTTGTTATGGCTTGTTAAGGTTGCCTACATGGTTGTTGTTGGTCCCTTGCTTACCCCAAGAAAAATTTGGATGCTGACGCCATCCAGAGTTATAGGTATTAGAGTAGGGGTTGTTATTGCTTCTATTGAAATTGCCCACGAAATTGATAGACTCCTGATTTTATGGCATTCACTCTCATGATGGTTGCTATGGCAAAAATGCATGCTGAGCTGATTACCTTGACTTCCTTCACCCCGCTGGAACGCTGCAAATTTTTCAAAATATTTGTTATGGTAGAAAGTTGGGCGGACACTGAATCATTGGCATCAAGTTCAATGCCCCAGACAATTTCCTTATGGTTTCAGACCTTGTAGATGGGAATTGATAATCGTTTTTGGCTATCCTATCAAGGATATTAAAGGTTTCCTCAGGTGATTTGTCAAGAAGATTACCATTCACCGAGGCATCCAACATCATGTGAGTGGGTTTGTTGACTCCATTGTAGAGCACCAAAACTTGAGTCCAGTCGTGAAATCCATGATTGGTACACTTACGAAGCAAACTTTTTTATCAATCCCAGCACTCATACATAGACTCTTCATTGCCTTGGCAAAAAGATGCTACGACATTCCTAAGATGGTTGTTCATATTGGTTGGATTATGCCATAGCAAATATTATTTGCACAAGTCTACCCAGTACCTTATTGAGACGAAAGGTAGTCCATTAAGCCATGCCCTGGCATGATCTTTCAAAGAATATGGAAATAAATTCAATTTCAGCACATCTTCATGCACAACTTGTTGTCAAAAATAGTCACATACCTCCAAAAATGCTCAAACATGTTGCCTTACATCTTCATGAGGAGCACCACCAAACTGTCCAATCAAGTCCATCATGTTAAACATAACTAGTTTGAGCTTGAAATGGTATGCCTAAATCTTGGGAGCTACAATAGCAGGCTTAAGGTCATCCAAGGTGGGAGCTAAGTGATCTCTAATAGTTTGTGGTCTTGCAACAATCTTTTCATTTTTATTTATCGTGGCATTTAATTCTTTAGGTTCCTCCACTTCATTTTGAACTTCGTATATAGCTTTTTGATCTCCTTGAACATATATTATTTGATAGAAAATTATTTCGATCTCAGGTTCGAAATGAGATAATGGTTCCTTGGGACTTATACAAGTTATGCAACTACACAACACCTGAAAAGGGTGTAGACACCCATTTTCGTCCGGGGCTTATTTATTATATATATTAATATTTTATTTTATCTTCATATTTTAGTTTAAATAGATGTTAGTATTTCAATTAGGATTTAGGATATTATTTTATTTTATCTTTGTTTTAGTTATTTTAGTTTAAATAATTTTAAGTGTTTTAATTAGGATAAAAAATATTATTTTAGGAATTATATTTAGCTTGTTTTTAGGAATTTGAAAGCTATAAATACCCTCTCAGGGTAAGCCTAAAGACATCTAAGATAGACACATCTAACAATAAAATCTTCTTTTTCTCTCTGACTTTCTCTCTATTTTCGCATACTCCTTTATTTTCTTTTAATTTTCATTTTCAACAAATGCTAAGTATGACTTTGGTCTTGCTTAGCTAATTTTCTTTTAAGTAGAGGGCTAAAGCGAAGACTCAATTTCAAACGTGAGAATTGTTAGAAGGATTGACTTATTGAAGCACATTCGACTCCCCATAATACATTTAGCAAAATTGTTTGCTAAGAGGAAACAGAGATAAAAATTAGTTATTGTTGTAACAACATAATCCGAGCCGGCAGCAATGAATTGTTCTTGTAGTAACCAACGTGAATCTTGAAGTAAAAATTAGTTTCAATGATCCGAGGAATTTGAGGCAAAACTGAAGTCTGAGGCTTTTTCACTAAGTTTCTCTTTATCTCAATCTCTTTAGATTATTTATTTAATTATTTTATTTTATTTAATTCTTATCTTTTATTTTAAAAACAACTTTTAAAAACCTCCTTTTTATCTATACTACTATAATTTATTATTTTATATTTTATCTTTTATTTTATTTTATTATACCTTTAATTTTATCTTTATTTTTTTTTCTTTCCTTGTATTTTCTTTAAAATTTAACACTTTTTATTTTGTTTTATTTGTATTTTCTCTTTTAATATTTTATTATTTTCCTTTTCTGAAATTTAATATTTTCTTCATTTATTTAATTTTTCTTTTAACATGTTTTATATAATATTTTTTAAAGTTTAATATTTCTTTCTTTGAATTTTTTTTGATTTAATTTTTATTTGATATTTCTTTTATATTATAATATAACGTTTTCAAATTTATAGAGGTAATTTCAATCATTCAAAGGTAAGTAATTCGAATCGAGTCTTTAAATTTTAATTTTTGTAATTAAGACAACCGACAAATTAAAATAGTACCAAAAGGGCAGTTCAAGGGTCTTAATCCTTCCTTGACTGTAACCGACTCCCGAATCTGACATATTTATGGTAAAAAGCAGATCTGGTAAGATGATGTCCGATCAACCTAAATATTTTTTAAATGATCGGTGGCGACTTTAACGTGTTTTATTTAAGTCGAAGTCCAATTCCGGGCCTACCCGAAAGACGATCGCGACAAAGGGGGAAAATAAAGAATAAATCCATAAAAATAAAATAAAATAATACAATAATAAAGAAAAAAGATAATGCTATAACAAAACTTTTAAAAACACCAATTGCCAATCCCAGACAACGGCGCCAAAAACTTGACCGCTTGTAAATGTATATGCTAAGGCAAGCAAAACTGTGCAAGTATACACAATCAATGTAAATATAGTAGTTAGTGAGTATCGTCTCCACAGGGATTTGAGGGTTTTTAAAAGATTACTACAGCTAGGAATAGGTGTCACTAACTAATCCTAAGTATATAAGTCCAATGATATAAACATGGAAAATATGCAATGGCAAATGGTATGAACAGATGGAAAAAGTTTGGTCCAGGTAATAAAAATTGTAAAGTGAAGTGAGCATAAAAGTTTTGTCGAGGCAAGAAAAATATGCAAAGGTAAACAAATAAAAGTTCTCAAGGATAAAGTTATTAAAACCTTGTAAATAGACTGGTAACCTCACACAATCAGATTTCTAGCATAGCACTTAGGTTGGTTTTGCTATGGCGAGGAGTTATTTTATGCTAAGAATGATTTGGTACGCTATGTTTAGGCTGCCCGATGGGATTACTAGATTATTCAAAGATGGTTTCTATGGCAATACTACTCGGTGTGAGCTATAACCCTTGGTTTTTCAAACTATTGTTACGGAAATACCTCTCAGCGTGAACTATAATCGTCGCCTATCCTACTAAAGTGTTTATCCATTTTAGTCGATTGAAACCCTCTCCTTATCTCTAAGACGGGTAGAACACCACCATCTCGGATCTATTCCATTGTTCACGTAGATCTATCTTAATTCTCTCGAATCTAAGATTCAATTTCTAGAAAAATAACAATCTCTCGAAAGCTCTTACAAGGTCTAGAAATGTTTCGCCTAGGCACCAGGCAATCTCTCGAAGATCTTACAGTGTCAAGGCAAAAGGTTAAAACAGTGAAAAAAACAAAACTTAACAAAAACATAATTAATCATTCATTAACGGTAAAGTAAAATATCATCCAAGCATTCCTAACACCAAATAAAATAGTTTATGGTGTGGTTAACATCATCCCAAAAATATTCACTTAGAAAACTAAAACATGAAGAACAAGAGGAAGAAAAACTTTTTTTATTGCATGTTTATATTATGTCTCACTAAGTCTGTGACTTAGCATGTGAGTGTTTCACACGTAGGTACCAAGAAACTGGAAGATCAAAGTTAGGGTCTATCAAGACATCATCTGTTTTACAGACGATCAGATTAGAAGTGATTCAAATAGTATGTCATTTTGTTTATATTAACTATGTTGGCATGTAATCAAAGTTTAAATCACATATGCTCTGATCGATTTTGTAAGTATTTTGATTGTACTTATGTAAATTATTTCACTGTTATATAAATGAAAGTTTACATTTTCAACGATTTTGTAAGTTTTGAAAAGTCAATGTGACATCTCATATTCGTATCCGGGTAAGGTACGGGTTGGAGGTGTTACATTTAATAGTATCAGAGCTATGGTTTAGCCCATTCTAGGCATAAACCGAAGTCAAAAGTATCTTTAAAAGTATACATGCTAACAAAATAGTGAGAACTTCTGATATGATAGAGTAACGAGTATGATGTCTTGCGAATAGAATTATATGGTTATGTCTTATTAGATGTCCGGACACGAGAGCTCCCGAAGTGAAGCGGGAGATGATTGGCTTGAAGAGAGTAGTAAGTTACTTGCCCTGGCCAGGAAAGGTGAAGAATATGCACCTTCGGGAGTACGTGTACAAGATCAAGAGGTCTTCTTCAAGACGTTAGACATTATTCTGACGCGTTTCCAACCTCATGCTCCCTCAACTCAAAGAATGAATGTAGCAAAAGAGTTGAAAGGATTAGGAGCTCCAGAATTCAAGGGTGAAGCCGAAGAAGGTCCTGTTGCTGTGGACCTTTGGCTTAGTGATGTAAAGATAATGTTAGATGGACTCCACTATTTTGAGGTAGAGATGCTAGATGGAGTCATTTTCTTGCTTCGTGGGCAAGCGAGAATATAGTGGACGAATTTTACCATAAGAATGACAAGTGACCAAGTAACATGGTCATTGTTCTTGGAAGAGTTCAAACACAAGTATATAGGAGATTGGTTTATCAAGGAAATGAAGCAAGAGTTTATGAACCTGAAGTAAAATAAAATCTCACGATGTATGAATACGAGTGTGAGTTTAACAATTTAAGTCGCTTTGCTGCTGAACTTATTCCGATGGAGAAAGATGCCTATGAATGGTTTGTTGAGGCTTACATCCTCGGTTGAAAGAGGTGTTAATTGTCTTGAAACTATCCTCATTTCAAGAGGTAGTTAACCGTGCTAAAGCTCTAAAGAGAGCTCAGAATGAAAGTTTGGAGAGCAAAGAGTTCAGACGTCTAAAAGAACTGTTGTTTCTTCGAGTTCTGCACCATCAAAGACGGGAAAAGATGTTGGTTTCCGATATCAGACTAGGTATGAGTCAATTGCATCCTCTGCTAGAGGATCTAATCCGATGAGAGCCAGGCAGACTCAATCTATAAGGTTTAGAACTGGAAGATCTAGTCAGGGTCAAGCTAGACAATGTCAACATTGTGGAAAGAATCATCATGGAGTATATAAAGTAATCTCTGGAGCTTGTTTCTGATTTGGGGACACCGGACATTTCATCCGGGATTATCCAATGATGGCTAGAGAGCCTGCACAGTCAGAATGATCAGCTTCAATGTCTTAGAAAGAAAAGGGAATAAGTAGAGAAAGAAGTCAACCTGAATCCTCTACTCAACCAGAAGTACGATCGACTGCTCAGGTTTACAATTTAATGACCAATGAAGACTGAGATAACCTAGAGATTATTGCAGGTACTTTCCAATTGTGTGATAAATGTGTTTTAGTATTGATTGACCCATGTTCTACTTACTCATATATTAGTAGTAAATTGGTAAAAGAGTTGAGAATTCATCTAGAAGCCACTAATAGTGATGTGATAGTGACAAATCCATTAGGGCATAGTGCTCGGGTAAATAGAGTGTGTCAAGGGTGTCCCATAAGGATTCAAGGAATTGAATTTCCTGTTAATCTTATGGAATTACCTTTTGAGGAATTCAAAGCGATACTGGGAATGGAATGGTTATATCATTATCATGCCAACGTTGACTGTAGATTGAAGAGAGTAATGTTGATCAGTTCATAATGATTAGAGGTTATAGTGTTCAGTGAAAGAATGGACAAATTAGTGAATGAATATCAGTAATGTAGCAAAGAAGTTATTGCTACAAGGATGTTAAGGTTTCATTGTTAATGTGATGGATACATGAATCAAGGAGAAAGTGTTAGAATAGATTTCCATATTCAGAGAGTTCCCCAATGTATTTCCTGCAGAGTGTCAGGTTTACCTCCAGATAGAGGGTGAAATTTCAAATTGAAGTAATGCCTGGAACGACGCCTATTACAATGGCCCCTTATAGAATGACTCTGAAAGAGTTTCAGGAGTTAAAGATTTAGTTACAAGAATTATTGGATAAAGGATTTATAAGACCAAGTGTGTCACCTTGGGGAGCTCCAGTGTTGTTCGTTAAGAATAATGTTAGTTCAATGGGTCTCTGCTTGGTTATAGGCAGCTCAACAAGGTGACTATAAAGAATAAGTATCCCCTCCCCAGATTTATGATCTATTTGATCAGTTGAAGGGAGCTTTATTTTTCTCTAAGATTGATTTGCGGTATGAATATCATCAGTTGAAAATTCAGGAGAAAGATATTCCAAAAACAACTTTTAGAATGAGATATGGTCATTATGAGTTCATTGTTATGTCGTTTGGGGTAACGAATGCAGTGGCTGCTTTTATGGATTTGATGAATAGAATAATTCAACCCTATTTTGATCAGTTCATAGTTGTTTTCATTGATGATATATTGGTGTATTCGAAGTCAAATGAAGAGCATAGTGCACATCTAATATAGTCTTGCAGATTCTACGAGATAAGAAGTTATATACCGAACTATCTAAGTGTGAATTTTGGTTGAATGAAGTGACATTCCTTGGACATGTGATTTCTACAGAGGGAATTCGGGTTGATCCTTAAAAGATAAAATTCATTTTAGAATGGGAAGTTCCCAGGAATATGTCTGAAGTTTGAAGTTTTTTTGGGCTCGTAGGTTATTATCGAAGGTTCGTTAAGAACTTTTCGATGATAGCTTTACCTTTGACTAAGTTGATGAGGAAATATGTAAAATTTTCTTGGACTCCTTAGTGTCAAGAAAGTTTTGAAACACTAAATAAAATTTTGATAGAAGCTCAGTATTGGTTCAACCTGAGTCTGGCAAGAACTACATAGTTTACAGTGATGTTTCCCATAACGGTTTGGGATGTGTATTGATGCAAGAAGGTAAAGTGGTGGCCTATGCTTCTAGATAACCACGTGAAAAGAACTATCCAACTCACGATTTGGAGTTGGCTGCGGTAGTGTTCACTCTCAAGATTTGGCATCACTACTTACATGGAGAAGGTTGTTACCTATATACGGATCATAAGAGCTTGAAATATCTTATGAATCAGAAAGAATTAAACTTGAGGCAGAGAAGATGGGTTGAATTCCTAAAGGAATATGATGTGATAACTGATTTCAATCCTGGAAAAGCAAACGTGGTAGCAGATGCCTTAAGTCGAAAAATGTTTGTAGCTTTACAACCTTTAGATGCAAGGTTATCATTGGATGGAGATAATGCAATATGTGCAGAATTGAAGATTAGGCCAACCTTGTTGGGTAGAAATAAAGAATTATAAAACAAAGATTAAAAGTGTTTGAAGAGGTTGCAACAAGCAAAAATGAAGAGATTAAATATTATGAGATTAAGTCTGATGGTAATCTATATTATCGAGGGAGATTGGTAATTCCAGATGATGAGGAATTGAGGAATGATTTGTTGAAAGAGGCCTACTGTAGTCTATTAACGATGCACCCAGGTGGAAACAAGATGTATATGGATTTAAAGAGTCGGTATTGGTGGTCGGGAATGAAGAGAAGTATTACGCAATTTGTGTCCAAGTGTTTAACTTGCCAGCAAGTTAAAGCTGAGCATCATGTTTTGTCAGGATTATTGCAACCAATATATATTCCTCAATGGAAATGGTAGAATGTAACGATGGATTTTGTGAGGGGTTACCCTTAACTCGAAGAAAAGAGATTCAATTTGGGTGATCGTTTATCGATTGACTAAGTATGATATACTGTACATTAAAGAAATTATTAGATTGCATGGAGTGACTATTTTGATTGTTTCTGATCGAGATCCTCGATTTACATCTAGATTTTGGAAGACTTTACATGGAGCGTTAGGAACTCGATTGAATTTTAGCACTGCATTTCATCTCAGACAGATGGACAGTCCAAGAGGACTATCCAAATTCTGGAAGATATGTTAAAAGCCTATGTGATCGAGTTTAAAGGGTCTTGGGAAAAATACTTACCACTTGCCGAATTCGCTTATAACAATAGCTACCAGTCAAGCATCAAGATGGCTCCCTATGAGGCTTTATATGGGAGAAAATGTCGTACGCCCTTGAATTGGTACGAGCTTAAGGATCAAGAAGTTCTTGGTCTTGAGTTGATTAAGGAAGTGGAAGAGAAATTTCAAGTGATTTAGAACAATCTCAAAGCGGCAACTGATAGACAGAAATCGTATATTGATCTTAAGAGGAAAGAGATTGAGTTTCAAATTAGAGATAAAGTGTTTCTAAAAATGTCTCCTTGGAAGAAAGTGTTAAGGTTTGGGAGAAAATGAAAGCTTAGTCCTTGGTTTATTGGGCCCTATGAGATCGTTAAGAGAGTAGTACCAGTGGCATACCAGTTGGCTTTGCCACCGAAAATTGAGAAGATTCATAATGTTTTCCATGTTTTCATGTTTCAGGGGTATAGGTCTGATCCCTCCCATATTCTTACACCAGAAGAAATAGAAGTTCAACCTGACTTAACTTATGAGGAAGAACCAGTACAAATATTGGCTCATGAGGTGAAATAGTTACGGAACAAGACTATTCCATTGGTTAATGTTCTATGGAGGAATCATAAGGTAGAGGAAGCAATGTAGGAACGTGAAGATGATATCCAGAATCAGTACCCCCATCTCTTTGTGCAGTGAAAAATCTAGGATGAATTTTCTTAAGGGGAGATTTGTAACATCCCAACCACCAGGTTAGTGACCAAATTATAAAATTTTAGAATTTAATGACTAAATTAGATAAATTAAAAAGTTCAGGGACTTAAGTGAGATATTTTTATATATGATTGAATAGAAAAGAATGATGAATGAAAGGGAAAATGGTCATTTGACAAGTAAATAATTAAAAATCCCTTATGGTGGTGATATAACCATATAGAGATATGAAAAAGGGAAAAGAAAGATTTTCCAAAACTATCTTCATTATTCTTTCACCTTTCAACATAAGCTTCCTAGCTAAGTGAGTGTGATTTTTCAGCTGGTTTTCTTACAATTAAAGAATGATTTTGATTGATGGAACATTAGGAAAGGTTATGGGAACTTAAAATGAGATAGAAACTAAAGAAGTATGAGTTATGAAAGATTGAATATAAGAAGTTTCTTAATGAAATCTTGAAAGAGAGTTAGTAAGTAAAGTTTAAGATTAAATTTAACTTGTCGTTAGTTAGATTAAGAAGTATGAAGTTTTAGAAATGAAATTAGAACATGTTGAAAATTTAGTAGGATTCTTGGTTTCAAGATATAGGATGAGATTTTGAAGATAATGATGTGTTATATGGACATAAAATGAATTGGGTAAGTGTAGCTAAGTTTAATGGTGTGAAAGGAATTCAAAATGGAAAATTTAAGTAGGTAATTGTAAATTTTCTGGTTAAATAAGTGAATTATGGGTAAAGGGTATCAGTAATATTCATCCAGTACCGATACTTCAAAGAGAAAATGGTTAAATTTGGAGAGAGTGCATCGATACCATAAGTTAAAAGTGAATAAGTCGTTCAAAAGAGTATTGATACCTAAGGGGTAGTATCAATACCTATGGTACCAATAGCCTTAGGGAAGTATCGATACCATTTTTGAAGTGAAATTCCAAAACCAGGAAAGGGTATCGATACCAAAGCATGGTATCGATACCACAGCAAATGAAGCATAGGTACCATACCTTGGGTACCAATACTAATAAAAATGGAAATTTGAAATAAGTACTTCATTTAGCTTAGGTTATTAATGATTGATTTATAAGGTTTAGAATTCTAGTTTTCGTATTAAATGTACATTGGTACATATATTCGAACATAAGCCAATTCTGAAACAATCGAAGAGTTAAGATCGATCGATCGAGGGATAACGATTTATAGGAGTTGATTTGGATTAAGTGAGGCTAAGGTGAGTGCATGTCATAGTATAGATGTTGTTTTATGGAAACAAGACTTGTAATAAGTCTAATTCATATGGTTGATTTCATGGTTCCATGGTTATGAACATTCATATGTTATGATCCTTATGAGTACATGCATAAGTAATATATGTTTATATGTTTTCATATATACTATGTGATCCATGCGAACGTAAATGAATAACATAAACTATATGCTAATGCATAAATGATTATATGAAAAATAATTAAAGTTATATGAGTACAAGTATATGTAACGATTTGATTGATTAAGTGAACATGTGAAATCTGTAAGGAGTAAAGCCCGTGTTATGTGATATGAGAGTTGTAGGTATAGTTGGCATGCCAAGAGTTGAGGGTTCTATGTGGTCCTTCAGGACATATATGTAATCCTTTGGAACATATATATGCGATTCTTTGGGACACATATTTGGTCCTTTGGAATATATATGTGGTCTTTAAGGAGAATTATATATGGTCTTTCGGGTCATATATGTGGTCCTCCAGGACATATATGATGTCCTTAGCGAAATTTTATATGCCCCTCAGTGGGAATTTATACGAGCTTTGGTGACAGGATATGTGCACAACCTCAATGTAATCGCATACCTTAAGTTCTCAGTAATGTACATGGGCACATAAAAGATATAAAAAAAATTAGGGTAAACAACGCCAATGGTCACTGATGTTTGGGTAAGTTTTTGTTTTCACCACTAATGTTTAAAAAGTTACAAATTGGTTGCTAACGTTATCGTTTGTCACAAAATGGTCACTGGCCGTTAACAGCTATTAGGAGCCATCACAGATAACACACGTGGAATGTTAGATGCTTACTGGAATGCCATGGTGAAGAGAGCATTACTCTAACATTCATTTTCTTCTCCCCTTTAAATAAAACCCAATCCCTAACCCTAATCTACCTCTTTTCCTTAATATTCTTCTTTGTTGAAATTTTTCTAAAATCCTTCCCAAGATAAAAGCTAGTAAGGTGAAGATGGAAGACTCCATTGAAGTTCCTCTTTATATTTGTGGACAACCAGCTAAGGTGGTGACGACTTGGACAAATGAAAATTGTGGGATGAGGTTTTTTGGTTGCCGAAACTATGAGAAAAATATGAGTACAAAATGTCATTTTTTTGTTTGGATGGATCCTCCCATGGTGCCTCGGGCAAGATTTGTTTGCTTAGGGTTGTTGAAGAAATTAAGAAAAGTTGAAAGGGAAAGGAGAAATGAGAGGATTTTTTGGCTTGTTATCTTGATTTTATGTGTCTGTAAGCTTTGGGTTAGCAAATGAAAATGATGTTATTTGAATGGTGGATTAAAGCTTTGTAATGGAAGTTTTGTAATGGAAGTTTGTATGTGTTTCTAGATTAATTCTTATGGTTCTATTATTTTGCAATGGTTTTTCTTCCTTTGTATGTCTATAAACTTTGATTTTTTGCATTGTGCATTTAATTTTTCTTCATTTTGCATTGAACTGCAAGAATAATTAAAAAATGAATATTACAAAGAAATGCCAAAAGTATGATGTATTTCATTATCAGTAAACTGATACAAGTCAAAATACAAGTAAGAACAATAATTTGTCAAACCTACTCTAATTCAATATGACATTAAGCCTAAAGTTTAATTCATGTCAAAATACGGATAGTTCATAAGTAAACTTTATAAAAAGAATGGTTATACATCAAAGCCAATCAAGCAGAAGCAAGTATATGACAAAGTAAGTAAAGTTCCTAGGTAAACTACATACAAAAAGTTCCATCAACACTACCCATTTCATTCTTTTGATGTTGTGTGTAAATCTTGATTGTGAGGGTTAGAAACATAAGATTCTTGACTGCCAGGCATTGCATGGTCTGTTGTAGATGGTGGCATCATCCAACGGACTATTGTAGGTGGAATAAGTGGCCTCATTATAGGTAATTTTGGCCTTAATACTTGTTGCCTTGTAGGTTGGATGGTTCGAGCTTGTCGTTGCATTGGAGTTGAGTGTTGGGATGGCTGGTCAGGTGCATGTGGTTGGCTGGATCCTGATTCATGTTGGTTTAGACTCTTGTTACCGCCAACTTCTCCTCTACATGTCCTCTTATTTAGGTTCATTCTTATTTCCTTCATCAGCTTCCTTTCTCCTTTTTTTGGTTGGTCTTCCAGACGGTCTTCTCAATTCTGGAGACACAATAGGCTTTATTTCAGTGACAGGAGTCCATTGCTTAGCACCTATTAACATAGAAGAAATAATTTAGAAAATTAGCATGACATAAATTATTTAGGTATATGTAAATAGTTGAGTAGTTCACCTTTGATAGGACAAATGAAATTAGAATATATTGCAAGCTGTGTGGATTTGTGGTAGCATGTATGAACATAAGGTTCAGGTTGATCATTGTGCAGTTGCATGACTGCTATTGCATGGATACATGGGATGCCTGTCAGGTCCCATTTTCTACAAGAACAAGAGTGGGAGCCCATGTCCACCACATGTTGGTTTCCTGGACCACATTCAACCTTATATTTCAACCCTCTAGCA
This sequence comes from Hibiscus syriacus, assembly GCF_006381635.1. Classification (NCBI taxonomy): domain Eukaryota; kingdom Viridiplantae; phylum Streptophyta; class Magnoliopsida; order Malvales; family Malvaceae; genus Hibiscus; species Hibiscus syriacus. The sequence goes on along the minus strand of NW_024063520.1, from coordinate 109,791 downwards.
TGTGTAGCCCAACACCTGCATATATCAATAAAAATAACATAGTTCGACAGAATATTTAAACATTCATAATGGTCTGCACATCTCAAATGGTCTCAACATATTTCAACATATCTCAACATATTTCAACAACATATCTTAACATATTTGATAGCATGTGTCAGCATATCTCAACGAAATATTAAATTTGAAAAGAGTTACCTAGTTGCTTGATCAATTATAATGTTCAGCTTCTTCTGAATATTTGGACATAATGGCCCATTAATCTTTTCAGCTGCTTCATATCTGCAATCAATTCTTCTCATAATTTTGGTTCTAATCAGCTCCATCATAGTAAGGATTGGCTTGTCTCTAGCTTCCAAAATGATCTGCACAATATATAATTTGTTAAAAGTTATAGAAAAATAATATATATATAAACAATATTATAATAAGATTACCTTGTTAAAACATTCACAAAGGTTATTGAGAAGCATGTCATATTTAGTAATGGTGGAGAAGTGTGCTTTGGACCACTATTGAGGGTTAAGATGTTTCAGCCACTCAAATGCATCATTAGACAAAGTCTTCAATTCTGTTATGGCATCTTGGAATTCTCTACCATAAGTTGCTCTAGCAGCTCTGCATAGTGCATCCTTAAGAGCTTTTCCTTTGTGATCTTTTTTGAAGTTGGCATAAATATGCCTTACACAATTGTTGGCTTCAACATTAGGGAATAGCTCTGCCACAGCTTCAACAAGTCCCTACAAGGATAACTTAATAAATAATTATGATAATAGGCTTACTAATTTATAATAAATGCAAAAGTTAAGAACATAACCTTTTGTTTGTCAGACATAAAACACCATCCATATGAGTTGTCAATGTCTAAGTCTTTTCCAAGAATTTCCAGAAACCATAACCATGAATACTGATTCACACTCTCCACAACAACATATGTTATGGGATAGATTCCACCATTAGCATCGTACCAACTGTTGCTAGTAAGTAACCAACATAATAACCCTTCAAGAAGCATCCATCAAGGCTGATAATCCTTCTACAACCTGCTTTGAACCCCTCTTTGCAAGCTTAAAGACAAACATACATTCTTTGAAAAAGTCTATTATCTAGTTTGTAAACAGTTGTAGTTCCAGCATTTGTATTCCTTAATTCAAGTAAATATTCATAGATCTTTCCATATTGTTCTTTCAATTTACCTTGAATCATTTCTAAGGCATGCTCTCTAGCCCTTCCACATTTAGTCAAAGAACAAACTATCCCATAGTCAGTCATCACATCTTGTTTGAGGTAAGTCAAAGAATAATTCATATCTGACATGAATTTCTGAATATATTTCATCTCGATGAACCTATAATTGACATTCTTGTTTTTCAACAACTTAGCACAAGTGTGTTCGGACTCGTAAGTCTTAATCTGCCAAGTGTTCGAATCATAATCATGTGAATGCAATGGGGAAGCCCATAATTTCCATGGACAACCCTCTCTACAAACTACTTGTAATCTCTTATTGTCATTAACCTTAAACAAGTTAGTTGTTCTATTCACCCTCCCATATTGCCTATTGCCTCCTTTAAAGTCTCTTTACTATAAAACAACATATCTTTTTGAAATTTAAGGTTCTCCATATCAGTCTCTTTGTTAAACTCAGGAAGGTAGGATGGGCATCTGAGTCATAATCTTTGTCACTATTTAATTCCCCTGAATTAACAGGACTCAAGTCAAACATTTCATCAGATCTATTGTTAAACTCAGGCCTACCCATGTCCCCTAAAATATTTATCACATCCTCCTCTACCATACTAGGTAAACTCTCCTCATCATCAAAAGAATTTTCACCATCAGTTTCCTGAAAATCAGAATATGGTTCATCAGATCCATTGTTTTCATCTTCTACCACAACTTCTTCAAAATCAGCTTATGTCCCTCTAACACCTTCATTACTAGACTTGTCTTTCTCATTGTCCCTTTCAACATTACCCATTTTAGCATTATCCATTTTTACACCAACACTTTCAACATTGTCCCTTTCAACACTACCCATTCAGCATTGTCCCTTTCTACACTACATATTTCAGCATTGTCCCTTTCTACACTACTCATTTCAGCATTATCCATTTCTACACCACCACTTTCAACATTATCCCTTTCAACACTACCCATTTCAGCATTATCCCTTTCTACACTACCCATTAAGCAGTATCCATTTCTACACCACGAATTTCAGCATTATCCATTTCTACACCACCACTTTTAGCATTATCCACTTCTACACCACCACTTTCATAACAACCACTTTCAGTTATACCCTTAACTTGTGCATAGATGTGAATATATCTATTCCTAGGTAAACTCTGTACCATTTTCATTACATCAGAATCAGTTTCTAAAGGCATAATGGAAGACTCAGTTAATTTTGCATTTGACAGTAACCAGAATAATTGTAAAGGAGTAGGGACTAGTATTTGCTCCATCATTTCACAAAAGTCAAGTAAAGAGATTGTGTCACAATCACACAAGTCAAAATAAGCAATCTTGTTACCAGTGAACTTCATTATAGGTGAATGTACAAATGATCCACGTAGTGACACACAACAGAAAATTTTTCATCTTCACGACCTGTAACAAGATTTTTGAATTGATATTCAGCATAGTAGGACCCATAACACACATATACACTTTATCATATTAACATATGGTCCAATATTATTACAATATTCAACATGCAAACATGTAGGGCCCGTAACAGTACAATATTCAGAATATTTATAATTACAAGCATATCACACATATACACATAAATAGTCATAAAGTCAGCATAATTTATCAAATCCTATTGGTCCACAAGAACACAATATTAACCATTATTTTTTAAACATGTAGGGACCACAACATTACAACATTCAAAACATATTATTAAACTACATGGCCTACAACAATATAAAACATTCAACATATAAACATGTCAAACCATAAAGTCAGTATATCCCACATATTTCATAAATTTCAACATTCAACATATCTATGTCAAAACCTTTACAACATAAAGCATATAACAAAAAAATAGCATGAAAAGTGGATACATGATTTCAAGTGGATATAAAGTGATCATATCAAGAAAATAGTATATAACATAAAGTACATATACTTTATGTTGGACAGAAATCATATAACATATAACATAAAGCATTGCCAGCAGAGTTGTAAAGTTGTATAACATATCATATAAACATGAAAAGTAGTCATATAAACAGAAAATATTGCATGTATAGTTGTAAATTTGTCAACATAAAATCAACATTACTTCAACATAAACCACATACATTTTCTGTCAAAAGAAAATAGAAAACATTGCAAGTAAAGTTGTCAACAGGAAATCAACATTATTTCAACATAAATCACATACATTTTCTGTCAACACAAAATCAGTACAGTTGTCAAAAATCAAGAATCAAGAGTAATATAAAACAAAATAATCGACATTATTTAAAAAAAACCCATTCAATTTTTTGGCAAAATTCTAGGCTAATCCATTTTCTCTCAAACTGAAAATTCAACTTACTGTAAAGCATGGCATTGTCCCCTTTTTGTAGTAGCCTCCATGTCAAACCATCTTCACTTTGAACCCTAAAAATTTCCTCAAACCCAATCACTTTGAACCCCTCTTATATCCAAGTGTTACTCGTTATTTTCTCTTAATCGTTTTCTATGTTTCCTCTCTTTGTTTTCTCACTTTTTCGGTTTATGGTTTTCTCAAACACCCTCTGCAACTCTCTGAAACTGCTTCATTCATGAAGGAGGAAGTGAAGAGTGGAATCAAAATAGAATCGGATGGATCCCCTTTATTTTCCCCTCTCATTTTATGTTTAATTATTTTTTGGCTAAATTTTTGGTAAAACACTGGTCAACGGGAGAAGTGAGGTTCTCCACTGTGGAAATCAAACCATCCAGTAAGCATCTAACGTTCCACGTGTATTTTTCGTGACGGCTCCTAACGGTTGTTAACGGCCAGTGACCATTTTGTGACAAACGATAACGCTAGTAACAATTTGTAACTTTTTAAACATTAGTGGTGAAAATGAAAACTTACCCAAACATTAGTGACCATTGTCATAGTTTACCCAAAAAATTAAATACTTTATAAGATGACATGTCATTAATTGTTCAATGCATGATTATATATGTTATGGTTAAGTGGATATATGATTATTGTGATTACATGTTGGAATTATAGGATTGCATGTTGCATTAGTTTATTATTGTATGTTTAAATTATGCCTCGCTAAGTCTGTGACTTAGCATGTGAGTGTTTCACACGTAGGTACCAAGAAATTGGAAGATCAAAGTTAGGGTCTATCAAGACAACATCTCTTTTGGAGATGATCAGATCAGAATTGATTCAAACAGTATGTCATTTTGTTATATTAATTATGTTGGCATGTAATCAAAGTTTAAATAACGTATGCTCTTATCGATTTTGTAAGTATTTTGATTGTACTTATGTAAATTATTTCACTATTATATAAATGAAAGTTCAAATTTTCAATGATTTTGTAAGAGTAAATGTTTTGAAAAGTCAATGTGACACCTTAGATTCGTATCCAGGTCGGGTACGAGTTGGGGGTGTTACAGACGAAGCCTGGCTATGGGGGGTACCAAGGATAGATGAGTGGGGAACGGTGGAAAAAATAACGTCGCAACCGCCTTTTTCCAAGCCTAGGGTATTTTCTCTATATGATTCTCAACACTTTATGAAAAGTTATAATGGGGTATTTATAGTGGGAATTTCTAGGGTTTAGTGCCCTTGAAAATTCACTAAATACCCTTAAAATTAAACCCTTTTTTTGAATAACATAGTAGTTTATGGTAGTCTCAAATTCCTTGATGAAGGCATGATTGGACGTGAGGTAGATTGGACAGTTGGCCATGTGATGTCAATAATTTTGTCTCGTACTATGTCAGACTAACGAGATAAAACTCACCTTGGAAAGAAAATTAGTTCCTCGTTGTCGTTGTCTTCTGTTCCACTGGCCCTAGTAAATTAATTTGTCTCGGCAAATAAATTCTTCCTCAGTCATTTCCTACATCATCACAATTAACAAACATCCTTTCTCATCAGCAGTATCAGTTTAATCAAATAAACTTTGCCTCGAAAAACTTATCCACCACATGAAAATATGTCCTAAATACAACTATATGCAGCTAAAATGCTATGTCAATGGCTTTTAGACAATCAATAAGTTAAGTAAAAAAGACCTAAAATATAGTCTTTTTACGAAGTTATGAATAAGCCACTAGCCCAATACTCTCTAAAACCTCATATGGCCCGATGAATCGTAAGGTCAACTTATCTTTGTGTCCAAACTGAAGTACCTTTTTCCCAGGGCAAACCTTGAGATATAGCTTGTCTCCCACAACGAACTCAATATCCTTGCGCTTCAAGTCAATAGATCCAGTATAACCCAAATTGCATCATCTTGTAACCTTGTCATCGGAAGATCGATTATGAAATCCATCATCAGTCTCTCCCATTTCCACTATGAAATTTGAATCAATTGTAGCAATCTCGAGGGAACCTGATGTTTCACCCTTACTTTTTGGCAAACCAAACACTTAGCAACAAACTCAAACACTTCTCTCATCATGCCCGACCACTAGTATAATGGTTGGAGCTCTTGGTACATCTTGTTGCTACCAGGATGAATAGAGAGGGGACTACAATGTGCCTCATGAAGTATCTTTTAGCGAAGCTCTCTATCGACCGGTATATACAAATATCCTTGTAAGTAAAAAATGTATTCTTTGCATAATTCAAAACCTGGGGCCTTATATAGGAGGACTTGCTCTACTCGAGCCTTCAATCAGTTGTCTGAACCTAGTCGCGTAGATTATTGGTGTGGGCCTCACTGATGTATATATCCCTGAACTCTATCAGAAAATGATCCCATGTGGGCAACTCTGGCTCTATCTCCAACTCTACAGTCTCCCACTAGTCAATCGTGTCACCTTTATAAGGGTGGTGACACACTCTAACTTACCCTCAGGAGTGAGGTACAACTGAAGTGATGTACAGACTGTCTCTTAGAGCCATTGGTCTGTAGAGATGGGGTCGTTGTCCCAAGATGCATAAAAATCAATCATCCTATAACGGTAGAGCGTCTCGATCAGAGACTCCTGAGGCATCACAACAAGATGCACTAGGGAGTATAGGTAGAGGAGGAGCATCGTGGACAGATTCAGGATGGCTTAGACGATCTTTCTAAGAATAGAGGTTAGATCGTAAAAAAAGGTCACCCGTCAACTCTTGCGTCTGCAGGTACCTCATGCTCAAAATTAGGGACGCACTCGTCACCAAAATCTCCGGACAAGGAGGCGCGACTCTTCTCCTGGCCCTCGTGACTCGGAATCGTATCATCAGCCATAATTGAATCATAAAATTAGAAAGGAAAAAGAGGTCACTATCACCACTCTAGAATCTTAAGCATTCTTGACACTCTAGGCATGTACTTACACGGACACTATTGACTCTGACCCGCGAGTCATAGGAATGACTAAATTTGAACACTCTAATACCAATAAGTGTAATATTTTAATTCAATACGACCCGTAGGTCCATGGATTATGATTCCACAAAGAACCACCAAAATGGTCAACCCAAAATTTCTTTTCAAAACATTATGAATTCAAAATCATTCATTTATCATAGCAACGGGATTTAAATCAAAGTTTACAAAGTGTGGGAGTCCCCCAAAATATGTACAATATGACCATAAGGTTTAAATCAAAATAAAAATAGGGTTATGATTCGAATAATACATGGTCTATATAGAATACATGCCAACTAAAATAGACTAAATATATACTCTGTAAATTGTCCAATCTGGAATGTACTGATGCGATAGGCTCCACAACAATTCTTCTACTAACATGTGCATGGGAATACATCACATACGATGAGCTCACAAGCTCAGTGCCATAAGAATAAATATGAAATACTACATGCTTTCATTATATGAACATACCGGAGTGCAAAGTCATAAACATGCAAAAGTACATAACAAACATAAGATAGGCCAAGTGGTGTGGTCGGAGAAATTTATGTTCATATAAACAACACACTAGCCTATCTAGGACGTGATATCTTCAGGGTAAGAACTGGAATTTACGTGCATTGGAACTCATAACCCTTAGTCTACCTCGGATCCTCGAGAGGTCGGGGTGAGGTTCGTACATGCATCGAAAGCTCAGATCCCGAACCTAATCAAGCATAAGGTACGATTCTAAAATTTATATACATAAAAATTTGTACTGATACAACCCAAAATTTACGTGCATTGGATGCATACTAGCAAAAAATATTTGGATATTTACAACAAAGGACGATCGAAATAATATTAAAGTAACTCGGTGTCCTAGCTATTTTCCGAGAATCATACAAAGGCCAATATTATATAACCCTATCTTGCTTGATTTCTAGGTGAGAATTGATTTAATCTATTTTTTTCACTAGCATTGGATACTTTCAGTTTATACGAACTCAAAACACCTCACCCGAACACCTAAACCAATTAACCAAAATTACCCAAAAATCACTGTGGGTATCGATATTGTACGAACATTATCGATATTAGACCCTTGGGTATCGACACTCTCCTTAGTATCAATACCAAGTATTGAAAAATACCTTGGTATCAATACTCGTATAGGAAGTATCGATACTTTACCCTGGGTATCGATACTCTCATGAGTATCGATACCAAATTTTGCTTCGATGTTTTCAAAAATACTTCATTATCGATACTGACCCTCTGGGTATTGATACCGGACCCTGAGTATCGATAACCCTTTATAGAGTATCGATATTTCCCTTATAATAGCCTTATTTTGGCCTTTTACGAAGAATAGTATCGGTATTGTTCGTATAGTACCGATACCGATGAACCAGTGTGTTATGTTTTGAGAACCAAACATACTCAAAACTCACCCATTCACTTCCATAAGACTTATTAGAGTCTTATTTTAGGTCTTAGAGGTTAAAAGTTTTCATCTTTCATGCTTACAAACACCAAATACGAATTATGTCATGGATTTACTCTAGCATGCTTCATGAACTAAACATACCAAATATGCACATACAATGACCTACATGTGATATGGTCAAGTTAGGATCGTGTTACCTTAATGCTAGCTTGCTGAAAACATTCTTAGTTCCACCAAGGATCAAATTCTCCTTGCCTCTAGCCTTTGAGCTCTCCCCTTACTCTTGCACTGATCAAAACAAGATTAATGAGTTGCTAACCAATTTTAAGCCTTAAGAATAAGCTAAAAACATTTTCTTACAACTCAAAACCCATAAAACAACTAGAATCTAGGATTTCATAAACCCCTCTAAAACCCATTTTTGGATAGCTAAATCAAACCTTTCAAAAGTGGTCTTGAATAGAAGGTTGGAAGGAGTAGATTATAGTTCTTACCTTAGTAAATCCAAAGGGTATATGAAAATCCTAAAGTTCAAATCTTTAGCTTGAAGCTTGGAGATTAAGAGGAAGACAAAAAAAGAAGGAAAAAGAAGACAATCTTTGGGTGAAAAAGAGGTGAAGGATTCATACAGTGATATCATCCAAATTAATGAGAATTCAACCTTGTTTTTAAAAATGGGTTAATTGTTCACCTAGTCCTTCCTCTTTTGGTTCATGATTAAAATCATCCCTTATAAGTTTGTTGGGATCATCTCAAGCCCAAATCACATCCATTTGGTTCTAAAGCTTCATACACTAAGGTAATTCATTCTAAAACCCATTCAAATAAACCCGAAACTCCTAACTCATAGTTTGGGGCATTACAAGAACATTATATTTTAGTATCAAATTATAACTTTTAGAGTTTAAATAAGTTTATAGTGCATTCTATAGTCTTAAAAATCATTATGTGCTTATTCCGGAAACGTTTAAGGGTTAAAAAAGTCAAATTTGACATTTCTAAGCAGTCAGTCTCGAAACCAAGTCATTGGTATCGAGACCAAAATTCCAATAGCTAAAATGGTATCGATATTACTTAGTCAGTATCGATACTAGGTAGACAGTCTCAAGACCACCTATCTCGATCTCGAAACTAGGCCTGTACGCGTTAAAATGGTTATTTTCCTAAAAAAAATCATCTTTATCATTATATCAAATCCCTAAACCGAAACCCTTTTAAAAAAATTTCCTATTTCCACTCAAAATCTCTGCTAATTATTGCCTAAATCTTCACTCTTTCACATACTTACTGGATTTGCATCAAGGATTCATAAAAAACATCTTTTTAATCAAAGATTGAGGTAATTTTCGTATAAACCCATTTTTTTATTTTTTTCAAAAAGCATGCCTCAATTCTATCTTTAATCATGTTTTTAAGTTGCATTTCATATATAAATGTTGTTTAAAATTTTTTCATTGCATTAAAAACATGTTTTTGCTCTTTCAAAAATTCTTTTAAATGGGATTTCAAAAATTTTCAAAAACTATGCAATATTTGATCAATATAAATAAAATTGATTCGTTTATTAGGATATTCTATGCATGTTTTTATTTCAGGAGGTCAACCCATTCACCATATTTTAACCTATAGTCATTGATTTAGGTTTTCCCTTTAAGTGTTCAACAAAATACCCAAATGAAAATTCTTTTTGCCATATCCATCTTTCGTTATCCAAAATGCCCCCTAGAACTTCCAACAAGCGTCCTAGGACTAATAGGACTATCCTCGAAGGTCAATCTTCTAATACTGCAAGCTTTGAAAATACTTGCTTTAGGAATCTCGATGTTCTCGATAAGTTTAATCGATTTACAAAAACAAAACAAATTTGTTATGAGCATACCGTAGACCTTGATTTTCTCATGTCATGGGAGTATCAATTTCCTATCTTTGAAACCTTCTTCTTGTGGGGATAGTTAGACTTATTTAGCATTCATCCCAAGGTTCATCTGAACCTTGTTTGCGCTTTCTTCGTTAATGCTATTCTTGTTCATGCCCAAGGTAATGAGGATAAAATAGTTAGAAATGACTCATGTGACACACTTTTACACTTAGTCCATCCTTCATTGCTTCTTACTTGAATATCATTGATAATGATGATGATCCATTCAAAGAAAATTCACTTATTTATTTGTCAAGTTTCCCAAACAATAGCCCTATCAATCTCGAGTTTCACGATCGATTGTTATTTCTCCTTATTACTTGGTTTTTTCATCCTTCCGGTGGTAAGGCTACCCATATACGCACTTGCGATTATTGGTGGTTTTATTAATAACAACATTCGTCCGAACTTTGCAAAGATCATTTTATTAGACCTTGTAGATATTGTTCATAAAGGGGCTATGTTTGTATTCTTAGCTATATTTTTAGTGATAAACTTAGAGTTTATACCACCCTTGACCCTCATATTCCTCTCGTTAGTGTCATCGATATCAAATCAACCCACAAGGACAATTAGGATTTTGATGACAAGTCCAGTGAGTGGTGTCTTTTAGACAAAACTTGGACGACGTCGAGGAGGAAAAGGATAAATAGAAGAGCCACCGGTGCCACCTCCTCAAGAGGATATATCGATGAAGAGCATGTATGATTACATGGTTCAAAACTTCGAGAACATAAATGTTCATATGGATACTATTGATCATCGCTTAGACTAGTTTGATTCTACCATGGATCATCGCTTGGACACGCTTAAGAATGACATTCGCTTGATGCGTTATCACTTGATGCGTTATCACTTGATGCGTTATCACTTTATGCCTACCTCTCCTTCGCCACCGCCTCCGGAATATTAGGTATTTATTTTTCATTTTTAGGACATTTACATTTTGATTTGGACTTATGCACTTTATGACTTATTTTGGAACTTTATTTTATTTTATGATTGATACTTGGTTAGTTTGGTACTTTATGGATTTATTTTTGAACAATTGGTATTGATATTATTTTTTTGAACTTGATTTTTCATGTTAAGCATAATTTGACTTTTGAATATTTTATGTTGAATATTTGAGTTCATTACTACACTAACATATTTTCTCTTTCTTAGCTTAATTTGATTTTGCCTAAACAAAAAGGGGGAGAAATATGTATAAGTTTAAATTTGCTAGCCAAAAATCATGTTAACCAAAAATTGTTTTTCTAAAGGGGAGATTCATTTTTCATAAAATATGAAAAATTAATTTTAAAGCAAATTTTCACAAAAGGTTTTATTATATCAAAAAGGGGAGATTGTTGAACCAACATTTGATTTGGATATAACATTATTTCTAATGTTTTAATTTGTTAAAATTTGCAACTCACGATTTCATAAATAATTTTTCATAAATGTTTTTAAAGCTTTTTTAAGTGTGAAAAATAATTACAAGTGTTATTGAGTATATTTACATTTATAAATATCATTTTAAAGCTTAAAACACTTGAATTTTAGCCAAAACATCATATAGCCTCGAGACCAATAAAGCAGTCTCGAGACCAAAAATTCCAGAATGGTTTTTGGTATCGATACCAAGGCCTTAGTCTCGAGACCGATGGGTGGGTATTGATATGATTCAAATAATATCGATACTAAAGGGCTCAATGACTATGATTTGACAGTTAGAAGGCTCGGTCTCGAGACCAACTTGTCGGTATCGATACCAAATATGTAGTTGAGCACTAAATGCTTAAAATTAATGAATCAAACGGCTCTATTCAATCCCCAAAGGCTCCAAATGGCTAAATTAATGCTAGAAGATATAAAAGGGACCAAGATTCAAATGGAGAACAACAAGAAAGTCAATTGCAAGATAAATTCAATATCAAAAGAGTTTTTAGTGTTAAATTGTCAAATTCTTAATTTGTGCAAACACATTTGCCTTTGTGAGGTTTTTCTTTTGTTTGCTAAATTTGTAATTTCTCTTTGGGAGAGTGTGTAAGCAAGGTTTTAGGGTATAAACAAGGTTTTAGGGTATAAACCTTGTGTGTCTTTATAAGGTTACACCTTATCCTTAAAGGTTTGCAAATCTAGTGGATTTGAGAAATCCTTAGTGTGGATAGCTAAGGTGGCGGATGTAGACTTGGTTTAGAAGTCGAACCACTCTAAATTGTTGTACAAAGTTTTTAATTTTAATTGTTTCCAACACAAATCACTCTAAGGTAAATTCACCCCCTCTTAGCGGTTTTTGGTTGTTCGTAAGAGCTAACAAAACAACATTGTTAGTAATTTTGCATCTAGAAGTGCTCGTAGAAATTGTTTTATATAGTAGTTGGGTGTTCAATAAATTTTCTTGATGTTTTTATATGAAATTTGATTTATTTATTAAATAGTTTGTTGAGTATAATGAAAATACAATTTATAAATAAAATAATTTATTTTTGTATACTCTTAGATTTTTTTAAATATTTATTATTAGATGCTCAATTTTTAAATTCATCCTGAGCCACAAAATCTCAAAAATGGGTCTGGTTATATAATATTCTCCATGTCCACTTAAATTTTTTGAAATTTTAATTCATTATTATTTAAATTTAATTATTTATAAAAAAATATATATATATATATTAGAAACACCTAATCAAATAATTTTAAATACAATTTTATAAAATATGAATTTTTAATTTCTTTTTATAAATTATGAGAACATATGTAATAATAATAAGAAGAAAATCAATGTTGGCCATAAGAAATGTTGGCAGGACACTCCAAATCCTTATTTAAGTTAGCATTCTTTCAATTGACTTGTTAAAATAATTGTTTATAATAAAATGTTTCATATAATTTTGCATTGCAACAGATTCTAAGCTTTTGTGCTTTGGGATAGATATCAACGCAAGATTTTATATTGGAAGGAGAATTTGAATTTTTTAAATTTCAAGGATGATAAACTTGAAATTATAAAATTTTAAGAAATAAAAAAATTAAATAAAATATATAAAAAAATATAAATATAAAATAATTTTAAATTTTTAGATCGATTATCCCACCCTTCCCTTCGATTCATCCCTATTTTGGGTATCAACGAACCACTTGACGCGGCCATAACCATCATTATTTGGGAACTTTGGAATCTTCAATTATCAATTTATATATTGAAACAAATCTAAGGTGAAAAACAGGCATACTACCAACTTTCAACCACTATCATCACCCAAAAAAAAAGCATTTTAATTCTGTTTTAGTCAGTAAGTTGTTATCTTTTTAAAACCATACATAATATTATGTTTTAATTCTGTTTTGGTATTTGCTGTTAAAAATTAACAACACAATTGACATAAAAAATTTAATTTACTTTTTAATTCTCAAATCATTTTTTATTAATATTTAATTAAAGAATAATGAAGAAATAATTATTTGGAAATTAAAAAATTAAAATTTGTCACGTCAGTTGTGTCATTAATTTTTTAATGGTGGGTGATCAAAACGTAACATTAGATATGATTTTGAAAAAATAATAGTTGCATGACCAAAACATAACCAACGATATATGTGGATGACTAATTAGGTAGTTTACCCTAGTATTTATTTATGTGAATAACCTCTTTTCTTTATTAATCATGTGAATAATCTCATTGTTTAAATATGGGGTCAAATTTTAACAATAATTCATATATTATCTGTAAATTATAAATTTAGTTTTTATGTTAATTTTTTAATGTATTAATTTTATATTTTTAAAATTTTTAAAATCCAATTATGTCCTAAATGATTCATAAGTATTATGATTGGATTATAAAGATTAAAAATAATCAAATTAGATAATATAAACTAATGTGTGTGAGAGTTTTACAACTTTTTAGGATCATTAGATGAGAGGAAATCAAAGACTGAGATTAATAGTAAAAAATGAGAATATATTTGCTGGAAAAAACAAGGAGTTAATCTCAACATTTGATTTCTTCCCATCCAACGATCTTAAAAAAATATAAAACTAAAAGAGTTTTACATAATGTAAATGGATCCTAATATATATCCATTCACAAATTTATAAGAATATATATGTGTGTGTCGTGTTTAGGTCATCTAACTACTTAGCATCATGAGCATTTTCTTTTTCTATTTTAGGGAAATAAAAGGTGAACAGTATTCTGACTATATGTTATAAAAAGAGGAAAATATCTTTTGCCCTTTCATTGCTAAATATATAATAGTGGGAAAATTTAATGGACGACAACCTAATTTAAAGTTAAAAATGTTAATTTTAGGCGCAATCGAAAATATGATAAAAATCATTATATTTCAAGTTGGGCGTAACCTAAAATGTTTGGAAACGTTGTCCTCTTTTTAATATTTTTGGTTGTACCAAAAATATTACATTATTCATAATATTTTTAATTGACAACAGAAAATATTATATTATTCGTAACATTTTAGATTATGTTTAACCTAATTCAACCCCTTTTTGCGATTTTCGGTTATTTATAAGAGTTAGCAAATTGCTAGTGATTTTGCATCTAGAAGTGCTCGTATAAATTGTTTTATGTAGTAGTGGGGTGTTCAATAATTTTTCTTGTTTTTATGTGAAATTTGATTTATTTATTAAATAGTTTGTTGAGTGTAATAAAAATATAATTTATAAATAAAATAATTTATTTTTGTATACTCTTAGAATTTTTTAATATTTATTATTAGATTCTCAATTTTTAAATTCGTCCTGAACCACCAAAATCTCAAAAACGGGCTTGGTTATATAATATTCTCCATGTCCACTTAAATGTTTTGAAATTTAATAATTATTTATAAAAAAATAATATATATATTAGAAACACCTAATCAAATAATTTTCAATATAATTTTATAAAATATGATTTTTAAATTTCTTTTTATAAATTATGAGAATATATGTAATAATAATAAGAAGAAAATCAATGTTGGCCAAAAAAAATGTTGGTTGGACACTCCAAATCCTGATTTAAGTTGGCAATTCTTTTCAATTGACTTGTTAAAATAACTGTTTATAATAAAATGTTTCATATAATTTTGCATTGCAACATATTCTAAGCTTTTGTGCTTTGAGACTGAGACCAACGCACGATTTTATATTGAGAGAAGAATTTAAATTTTTTTAAATTTCAAGGAGATGAATTTGACATTATAAAATTTTAAGAAATAAAAACAAATTTTTAATTAAAAATATATATAAAAATATAAAATATAAAGTAATTTTAAATTTTTTGGAGTGATTATCCTACCGTTCCGTTCCGTTCCGTTCCCTTCCCTTCCCTTCAGTCCATCCCTATTTTGGGTATCAACGAACCACTTGAAGCGGCCTATAACCATCATTATTTGGGAACTTTGGAATCTTCAATTATCAATTTATATATTGAAACAAATCTAAGAGGGAGAAAAACAGGCATACTACCAACTTTCAACCACTACCATAAAAAAAACCTTAAAAAAAATAACTCAATTTTATCATTTTTATAAAAATCTAGGGTAAACTAATTATTTAGTCACCCATATATCATTTTAATTCTGTTTTAGTCACTAAGTTGTTATCTTTTTAAAATCATACATAATATTATGTTTTAATTCTGTATTGGTATTTGTTGTTAAAAATTAACAACACAATTGGCATAACAAATTTTAATTTATTTTTAATTTCAAATCATTTTTTATTAATATTTAATTAAAGAATAATGAAGAAATAATTATTTGGAAATTAAAAATAATTAAAATTTGTCACGTCAGTTGTGTCATTAATTTTTTCAATGGTGGGTGATCAAAACGTAACATTAGATATGATTTTGAAAAAATAATGGTTGGATGACCAAAGTAGAACCAACGTTATATGTCGATGAATAATTAGGTAGTTTACTCTAGTTTCTGTTTATGTGAATAATCTCTTTTCTTTATTAATCATGTGAATAATCTCATTGTTTAAATGGGGTCAAATTTTAACACTAATTCGTATATTATTTGTAAATTATAAATTTAGATTTTATGTTAATTTGTTCAATGTATTATTTTTAAAATTTTAAAATTCAGTTATGTCCTAAATGATTCATAAGTATTATGATTGGATTATAAAGATTAAAAATTATCAAATTAGATAATATAAACTAATGTGTGTATGTGAAAGAGAGTTTTACATCTTTGTTGGATCGTTAGATGAGAGGAAATTAAAGACTGTGATTAATAGTAAAAAATGAGAAGATATTCGCTAGAAAAAACAATAAGTTAATCTCAGCCTTTGATTTTCTCCCATCCAATGACCTTAAAAGAATATAAAACTAAAAGAATTTTACATAATACAAGTGTATCTCTCCCTCTCCCTCTCCCTCTCCCCCTCTCTCTCTCTCTCTTCCCCCTCCCCCTCTCTCTCTCCCTCCCTCCCTCCCTCCCTCGCATCATGAGCATTTTCTTTTTTTATTTTAGGGAAATAAAAGGTGACTTATATGTTATAAAAAAAGAGAAAAATATCTTTGGCCCTTTTATTGCTAAATATATGATGGTGGGAAAATTTAATGGACGACAACTTACTTTAAAGTTAAAAACATTAATTTTAGGTGCAATAAAAAATCAGATAAAAATTATTATATTTAAAGTTGGACACAACCTAAAATGTTATAAAATATTATCCTCTTTTTAATATTTTCGGTTAAACCGAAAACATTATATTATTCATAATATTTTTAATTGACAACAAAAAATATTATCTTCTTTATAACATTTTAGATTATATTTAACTTAAAATATTATAATTTTTATCACATTTTAGATTACTCCACGCTCTATTTTCAATTCCTGTTGCTTAGCTTTTCATTCCTGCAAGAAGAGGCGTTACCCCTATGTTCTTTTTATATATAAAAAATTAATCCTACTGTTGTTATTTTCGAAAGTTCAACTCTTTTTTCAAAATTTAAAATTTATGTTTAATTTTTAATACTATTTATTTTTTATAAATATCTAATGTGCTATTTTAAATAAAAATATTAATTTAACAATTATGCAAATAAAAGTAGCACAGTAATAAACTTGAATTTAACAGAAGTTTTAACACTTTTAATAATTTTACTTGAATCTTTAAATTTGAAAAGAAAAATGACTGTATTATAAAACATATAAAATTATAAACTAAATGTAAAAATCATGAAATGTGTAGGGACTCCACGGATATTTTAACCAAAAATACAGAGATATCATGGGAAAGAAAAGCGACCGCGTTTGATTTATTTTATTTATGTTGTTCACATAAAAGCAACCGCGTTGAAGAAACGCAACAATAAACGCAATCTAAATTATCTTTCTTTTGTGTTTCTTTTTCCATTTCCTATAAATATTCGCTGCAAAAGTTTATTGGTACTCATCCTCGATCATCTCCGTTCAATAAAATCACTTGGTGAAAGAATCTGAATCTGCTACAACAAGGTAATTTCAATCTCACGTCTTTTCTTTTGCTTTCAAGAATTTCATCTCTGCTTCGATCCAAAATTCTCGGTTCCTTCATATAAGCTTGTTTATCGCGTTTGTTTAATCTATCGCTTTGATATTTTTCGATTTTAATTATGAAAGTTTTTTTTATATTGTATTATCTTTGGGTTTCTTTCCTTTTAATTGTTGTGCCTGTGGGGTTTAATCACTTGATTCTTTTTCCCCCTATTGTTAGTACTTTGTTAATTTTACAGATCGTTTCGGATATTAGATAATCTTAAAATATTTAATTGTTTATCATATATATGAACTTTTTACCCTTATATTGCTAAATTAGTTTTGGCGAATTGTGTCAAGTTAGCGGTAAGTGATTGTGTGATTATATAGCTAAATTAGGTCAGGCGAATTGTGTAAAATTAGTAGTCAGTGAATCAATGCATTCAGGGGTTGCCTTCGAGTAAAAAAAGTTTGAGTTATTTAATTGGATGAGTCTTATTTGACAACTCGAATTGACTTTAAATTTTTCTGAGTCGAGTCGAATTTATAAAATTCGAGTCGAGTCGAGTTGAATTTTGAACTTTCTATTTAAATTTAATTGTAAATATTTATAATATTAAGATATTATTTAATTCAAATCTAAATGGTTTTTTTTATAATCATATGCAATATATATATATATATATATATATATATTCATTTTTTTTCATGTGATATATATGTAGCAGTCAGGAATTTTATTTTTAGACCGATATTTTTGTACTGTCTTTGTTAGAGGAGTTTATAAAGCTTGAACAAATAGAAGATTTTAGAGAACTGAAATAAAAGTATTCTAAAAGGCTTGGCAATGGAATATGCTAATTGTTTCATTTTGTCCACATGTCAAGCCAAGAAAGAAGGGCATGTCAAGGTTTACATGGGCGTATAAACAAATAGGGATGTCTCAATAGCTGAAACATTAGAAAATAGGAAGTCAACTTGAAGTCAACCCATCAATTTTGATACTTGACAAAGAGTTATAACTTTGAAATGTTAAAGAGCAGTTGATTCTTTTGATATTCTGTGAACTCATGTTTGCAATTTGATTGTGAGTCTGAATTAAGGGGCAATCATTCACAAAATTCTTTCATTCTTTGATTTTTAAAATAAAAGAAAGTAGAAAACATTTTCAAGCAAAACAGTCTCAAATGTGAAAAGTTCTTGGAACAGTGATCCGTCAAAGAGACAAATGATTAACTCCCTCAGATCTGATATTCCCTTAGAAGAAGCGGAACATATCACTCTCTTCAAAGATTTGATATTCTCTAAGTGACAGCGGAATAAGTCTGTCTCGATTTAATGGATCAACTTCCCCAGATCTAATATTCCCTTAGAAGAAGCGGAACATATCACTCGCTTCCAAGATTTGATATTCCCCGAGTGACAGCGGAACAAGTCTGCCCCAGATTTGATATTCTCTGAGTAACAGTAGAACAAATCTCTTATCATATTTCAACCCATGAAGTTGACCGAACGAAAAATGCATTGTCTCTTTGTCTTTGCCCTATTATTGTTAACATAAGAATGAGTAAAGAGGGGCACCTGTTGACACTCCTTTTTCGTCTAATCTAATATTATCGTTAATATTTATTATTATTATTATTATTAACTTTTTTTATTATTTCCAGAATTCTCATCTACCTTCACCCCATCTAACGGCCCAGATCGAGCTCAAATCATCGATTTCTTTAGCCACAGTTACCTCCAACCGCGTTTACAACTGGATCCAAGGCAAATACAATTATCACTATTATTTTTACCTTCATCATTATGTTTCAGTAAAAAGAAAAAGGAAAAGAAAAAGAAAAAAGAAAAAACTACAATGATTTCAATCATTTTGTTTAACAAAAAAAATTTCTTGCTTTTTCTTTAAATAAAATGATTCAAATCATGGTGTGTGTTTTTCTTTTTGCTTTTGCTTTTTCTTTTTCTTTTTGCTTTTGCTTTTTCTTTTTCTTTTTGCTTTTACTTAAACATAATAATGAAGGTAAAAATAATTGTGATAATTGTATTTGCCTTGGATCTAGCTAGAAACGCGATTGGGGGTAGCTGTTGCTGAAGAAATCGATGGTCTGGACTCGATCTGGACCGTTGGATTGGGCGACGACAGATGAGGATTCTGGAAATAAAAAAATTAATAATAATAATAAATATTAGCGGTAATATTAGACTAGACGAAAAATGTGTGTCGACATATATATTTCATACAAAGTAGAGGAACTTGACCCAAACTTAAAAATCAATCTATTAATTACTGAAAATCTCGAGTTACTATTTGAATTAGATTTTACAACTCGATTTGAACTTGAAATTTTTTCAAGTTAAGTCGAGTTTATGAAATTACAACTCAAATCAATTTTAGTCGTGTTTTCTCAAATCAATTCGAGTCAAAAAATTTGATTTTTTTAGTTGAATTGAGTTTTGTTCACCCCTAGCATTCGTTGAAAAGGAAGTTTCCATACTTTTCTCTTTTAGCCTAATAATGGGATTTTGAAATTATCAACTTATATTCATATAATGTTCTCATCTCGTGTCCAATTTCCTTGTTAGTTTGTGGAATTGTTCTTGATCTTACACTATGATCTGCTTTGATGCTTTTTTTTCATTTACTGTTTAGAATCTAATCAAATTAACAATCTTAGTTCATATCACCACAGTAGCACAGTTGTGATCATTAATTCATTTTATTTGGTATCGGAAAACTTGTTGATTGCATCTGTCTCATAAGTGGGACTTATGTAGATATGAAATTTAATGCTGCTGAAACTTCTTGATCTTGTACTGTTTTCTGCACTCCATATATGGACAACAAGATAATATTGAATATTTTTCCTTGTGTATATATGTGTGTGTCTAGTGATTGGACCAAAGGGGCTGGCCAGGGCAATCACCCCTGAAAATTTCAAATTCTCATATATTTTAGATATTTTATTTGTATTTTTCATTAATAATCTGTTTTCATCTCTTAAAATTTTATAAATTTACCCTTTACATAAAATTCTGTCGTCCGTCTCTCTATGTATCTCTCCTAAGTTTTGAACCAACTTTATGGAACCACCCAAGTCTTGATTATTCGGCAAACTTGAGTATTTATGTTAATGTTTGCTTTTTTTTTCTTTTTCAATATACATGTTTAGAGGGTGTTTCAGCTGACAATGTTCTGTTTCTTTTTGAATCAACTTGAATGTCCTCTAGTTTGCCGAACTCGCTAATAGTAAGCTGAAGGAAAATGGGAGGTGGTAATGATGGCGAATCTAGTGACAAAGGGCTGTTTTCTCAGCTAGCTGGCTATGCTACTGGGCATTATCCTCCACATGGATATCCACAGCAAGGCTACCCACCACAAGGATATCCACCACCACAAGGCCCTCATGGATATCCACCACAAGGCTACCCTCCTCAGGGATATCCACCAGCTGGATATCCTCCTCCAGGGGGATACCCTCCTCCAGGAGGATACCATAATCCATCTCATGGTGGATATCCACCAGCCGGTTATCATGGTGGTATGCTCCATCACCCTTTCTTGTTACCATTGCTGCTGTTTTTTATTGTTGACTGGATTGAAGTATGCATGTCCATCTTCTTTGATTCTAAAAAGGAATTTGTTTTCTTGAATGTGGTCCACTACTTTACATACGTACATTCTGTTTTCATTTGCATCAATATATCATGAGTAAACCTGAATAGTGAAATTTACAGGACACAGTTCACATGGACCTGGCGTGGGAGGATTACTAGCTGGAGGTGCTGCGGCGGCGGCGGCTGTCTACGGAGCTCACCAATTGTCACATGGAGCTCATCATCTTGCACACGGGGGCTTCTATGGCCATGGTCATGGAAAATTCAAACACGGGAAATTTAAGCATGGGAAATTCGGAAAGCGCTGGAAGCATGGCATGTTTGGCAGACATAAGGGCAAGTTCTTCGGCAGGAAGTGGAAGTAAACTCCCGTTGTGTTCGAATATGGATCTTGTCATACTAGTATGCTCTTATAACAGTTTACTGACTTGATGACTGCCCCTCCAATAAACATATAGATTTGTTTCGGTTGTTATTTGTGCCTGGCATGCTACCAATACTATATCAGTGCTTATATATGTGCTGTTGGTTTATCTCTATGTATATGAATGAGCTTGATTCATTGGAAAGAGAGTGTTGCTTGTGATCCATGTTACTCTGAAACTCAGGTTTGCATTAGGTGTAGCATATATCTGACATGAGTATTTATTTTAATGATTTTTTTGTATGTTTGAAAGGCTCTCTTTTTATAATCATTTACAAATGTGTCGGACAATAAAATGAAATGAAAGAGTAATAGTGATCACTTTAATCCTATGTATTAAACAGGTTACTTGGATCGTTTGGTTGATGAAAATAGCTTTGTTAGTAAAGCTAATATGAAAGAGAAAAGTTTGTTGTCCTTTTTGCCTACTGAATTCTTTTAAGATATATATATATATATAGAGAGAGAGAGAGAGAGAGAGAGTTTAAATCAATTTTGATAATTTTGCATGTCCGGTTAATATAAATTCAAAATTAAATTGAAAACAATTATTGAAATTTGAAAATATTAGAGATGTTGAAAATTATTAAAAAGAAAAATCCATTTTCTTTTTCAAATTTAAATTAAAAATAGAAGTAATAAAAATTATAAATTATTAAAGAATTAGTATTTAAGAAATATATAACGCATAACATATGTAAATCAATTAACTTATTTTATTTGCATGCATTATGTTGAGTTAATTGTTGTGTAAGCTTTCTCTTTCTATTGTTTCTACACAAAATCTTTAAAGGTCAATTTGTACTCTTTCGGCTATATTGGTTAATTCATAGAGTTGATATATATTATTATTTATCAATTTTTAAAAATTTAGATAATTTATTTTTTAATAAAAAATTTAATCCTTAAAAATAATGAAAATTTATTTTTTTAAATAAATATAAAATTATTTTCAATAATGAATTATTCATAAAATGATATAAATTATTTTATTTGATTATTTTTATGAGCAAAATAAGGAGTTTATTATAAAGACAAAAAGTAAGAGGTCCATTTGCCATAGCAAGGAACAATTGAAAGCAAGTAGTAAAGAAAAAGAAAACCACCAAAATGAGAAGGAAGTCCATGGAGCATAAAATACTCCCTTTCCAAGGGTACAAACGACAAATTTTAAAATATAATTTGATAATATAAAATTAAAAATATTTAAAAAAAATAGTTGTAATCGAAAATTTTAATAAAAACATAATTTTTTAAGTTGAATTGAGTAATATTTTAAATATAACTAAAAAAAAGTTATCTTTTTCGTAACATTTTCAGGTTGTAAGTCTCAAACTATTCGCAATATAACTTTTCGTTTATAATAAAAAAATTTATAAAATTTTATAAAATTTTAAATTAAATATGATAAAATATGTTAATATTTTAAGCTAAAATAATCTTAAATTAATGGGTAAACTACACAGTAGACCACTAAACTATGGTAAAAAATCAATGTGACCACCGAGCTTTCAATTGAATCAATCAGACCACCAAATTATTTAAATTTTTTTTTGAAAAATGGTACTTTGTATTAAGACAAACAAAGTACATCACAACAAGGACATCATTAAAAAAACCTTCCTAAACCTAATTTGGAGGAAAAATAGTATACCTTAAAGTGGTAGAAATCAATTAGCTCCCAAATTATTTAATTGATTCAATCAGGCCACCAAATTATTTAATTTTTTTTTTTTTGAAAATGGTACTTTGTATTAAGACATAAACAAAGTACACCACAACAAGGTCATCATTAAAAAACCTTCCTAAACCTAATTTGGAGGAAAAAGAGTATACCTTGAAGTGGTAGAAATCAATTAGCTCCCAAATTATTTAATTGATTCAATCAGACCACCGGCCGTTAATTTTTAACAGAGGTGGTGACGTATCAGTTAAGCTTAATTGGCATAATTATATATTTGGTCCTTAATATTTACATATTCTATCAATTTAGTCATTATTTTAATTCAATTAAATAAATTTAATTATCCAATTAAAACATGACACATGTCAATATATGATTGAAATATTTTATTTATGAATTTCAAATTATTTAAATAAATAATTTTCTATCCAATCAGGTGTCACCACCCAATGGATATGAAAATTAAAGGGACCTACATGCTCTCTAAGGGATTTGAACCAAGGTCTTAGGGGAAGGATAGATCAGGTGTCCAAACCATTAGATCAAAGGTCTTCAATAGTTTAAAGTTACAACAATTTATATTTGTATTTTAAAGGTTTGTTAAGGATAAAAAATTACACAAATTATTTGTTTAAATAAATTATTTACGACTAATAATTTTCAAATAAATTTTGGTTCGATTAACGGTTAAAGAAAAAAATTAAGTTAATATTGTTCATTTGAAAATTATTAACCGAACCGAATTAATTTGAAAATTATTAATCGAACCGAATTAACCGAATGTTTTTGAAAATTATTAACCGAATTAATCGAAGCAAAAATTTGGTTAATTCGGTTCGGTTAATTGAACCAAAATTTATTTGAAAATTATTAACCGAAGCAAATTTATTTGAAAATTATTAACCAAACTGAATTAACCTTTTTTTAAAAAATATTAACCGAAATAATCCAAGAAAAAATTCAGTTAATTCGATTCGGTTAATTTGAAAATTATTAACCGAACCTAATTAATTTGAAAATTATTAACCAACCCAAATTAAATGATTTTTTTAAATTATTAATCGAATTAATCGAAGCAAAAATTTGGTGAATTCGGTTCAGTTAATCAAACGAAAATTTATTTTAAAATTATTAATCGAACCGAATTAATTTGAAATTATTAAACGAATTAACTGCATTTTTTTCTTTAACCATTAATCGAACCGAAATTTATTTGAAAATTATTAACCGAACCGAACAAATTTCGGTTAATTCGTTTAATTTTTGAATTAACGATTTTATTTTAAATTTCCTAATTTATATAAAAAATAAATATTTTTAATTAAAAAATAGTTTACAATTATTTTTTAATAATTTATTTAAACAAATAATTTCTTTATTTTTTATCCTTAATAAACCTTTAAAATAAAAATACAAATTGTTGTAATTTAAACAATTGGAGATATTTGGCCCAATGGTTTGGGTGTCTGATCTATCCCTCCCCCTAAGACCCTGGTTTTTGAATCCTTTAGAGAGTATGTTGATCCTTTTAATTTTCACATTCATTGGGTGGTGACACATGTCACCACCTGATTGGATAGAAAATTATTTAATTAAATAATTTGAAATTCATAAATAAAACTTTTCAATTATATATTAACACGTGTCACGTTATAATTGGATAGTTTAATTTAATTAATTAAATCAAAATAGTGACTAAATTGATAGAATATGTAAATATTAAGGACCAAATATATAATTATGCCAATTAAACTTAACGGCACATCACCACCTCTATTAAAAATTAACGGCAGTTGGTTTGATTGAATCAATTAAATAGTTTGGTGGTCTGATTGATTTAATTAAAAGTTTGGTGGTCGTTTTGATTTTTTACTATAGTTTAGTGGTCTCCCATGTATTTTACCCTAAATTAATATTTATATAGAGCAGAATTAGGGCACTAAGCAGCATAAAACTGACACACAGTAACCTCTCAACGTACAACCCATCTAGCAAACAGCACACCTCGGCACGCATCCAACGATTCAGAAAATAAAATGGTAAATCAATCCAATTGGAAACTTTAAAATTATAATCTATTTATTTATTTAAAATTATATCTCTGTGTTCGTTTGTTTCACGAACATGTTTAACAGTTAAATTTTGGTTTATAAATAAACAAAAAAATTGTAAATAAATTTATTTCTTATTTTTAAATATAAGATAATCAAACAAAAATATTAATAATTATAAATGAATAAAATAAAAATAAATAATTTATAAGAAAATATAAAATTAAATAAATAAACATAAATGAATTTATTCGTAAATATAAATGAATTAAAATAAACCCATAAACAATTTATTTGTAAACATAAACAATCGAATACATATTTATTTAATGCATTTTTAATAATAACTAAATATAAAATAATTTATTTAATTTCTCATTAATAATTGATCGTTTGTTTTGTAACCCATTTAAATGTGAAAAATGCAAATGCGAACAAAAATATTTGTTCCATAAATGCAAAAGCAATGGTGCGAGAGTTTGTAGCACTTGTTATTTGCTATCAATTGACGATTTTACCCTGTGGAGTACACATCACATTGATGGGTTCCGACCGACTCAACCCAATCGGTCAGATTTTTTTAAAAATAATTTGGGGTCAGGTTTTGACGGGTTCAGGTTTAATGTTAAAAATACTAAACCCAACCTAATCCGAAAAATTTTGTAATTTTACCTTATATATTTAATTATAATTACAATAATATCCCTCTGTATATATATTTTTTCAATTAAACTCCTTTTTTATTGAATAAAAATAATATTTTTTAATAAATATATTAATTTGGGTATGATTTGGATTTTATCTCAAAAAATAAAATCAGGTTTGAGTCAAGTGGAAGGTATATATTTTTGGGTAGGATTCGAATTGAGTGGAGGATTTATAATTTTTGAATCGGGTCAGTGGACTCAAGATCCAACCTGACCCTACCCATGCCCATATCTACTTACACCCATTTTCCCTTTCTCTTTTCCACTAAATACTTATTATGATCATGTTGAAACGGTCTTTTTCTCAAAAAGTAAGATTTTGAAAACCACGCCATTTTTAATTATCTTCTTTGTGATTAATTTTTAATTAAAAAGTAAATGTGATTTGAAAAAAATATCTCGTTTCGAAAATTTGAAAATTCCTTTACGATAAGAAAAACATAATGTTCGAAGAGTTGCCACCAATCTTTGATTAGGGTGTGACTGGGCAACCAAAAACGTTTTTGTTATTTTAAATAAAAAAATCATTTTAATTAAAACAAAAAATGGAGGTCTGTGTTACCAGAAAATGAGTTCGAGAGTCGATTACGCGTGGGGAATGATTAACACCCCCATAGCGCCCTAAATCGGTACATAGTCGATTAATTAACGTCTTTGCAATGAAATTTACAAATTCGATTTTAATTTGATTTATGATCCCCAACAAAACAACAACATACGAATTTTACAATATTCAAAAGCACCAGAATAGATTAAATTAAAATTACCCAGACTTTAGAAAGATAAAAAATATTCAATTATTTAAAAATATCGAGACCCTTAAATGAGTTATAACAACCTTTTCTCGACAAATTTAAATAGCCGAACATTTCTTTTTCTTCCATTCCCAAATTTTAAAGTGATAAATCAATTTTTAGATGTCACTTTTGGGATACACTTTTAATTTAAAATCGTTAAAAGCGGACCTCTAATGAGTTAAGACAACCCACTTAAATCGATTTTAAATTAAAAGAGTATTACCCTTAATCCAATTATGTAATAATGTAGAGTTATGCACATGAGGATATTATACATATTATGCAAAATGATGCTAAAGGAAAACCTATATCTAGATAGACATACGAATAAATAAGTATAAATACCTTAAAAAAACCTATCTTATTAATAAATTAATTAATTGATATATCTAGATGTAAAAGAACCTAGGGTCATATATTTTCCAAGGGAATTAGTAAATTTTTAATATTTTAAGATTATTACCTATCATATTCATATTTACATGTTACAAGGGATTTTATTCCAAATTAATTAATAACTAGAATAATATTTATCTCATTAAAATATTACCTAAATTAAAGTGCGCTTACACAATACATGCATGCATACAATAAAAAACCTCATTCATTAAAATAAAATAAAAACCTACTGTTAATAACCCAATCTTAAATTTAATATTGCCATAAAGGATGAAAATAGCAAAACACCAAAATTCCTAACCAAAATACAAATTGATTAGTACATTACTCAAGTCTGCTATAGGACTAAATTATCAAATAACAAAAATCACAAGCTAAATGCGAAAACAAACGAAAAATGAAAAATAGCACAACCCGAGGACTAAACAAGAAGCTCTTGCAAATATGAAGATCAAATTGAAAATATGAAAACTTCTATTCGGTGACCAAAATATAATATTTTATAATTAACAGACAGGTCAGCGTAATTAACTCACCCTTTCCTAAAACACGGATGATATTCTAACCCTCAAAGCGTCATCGTTTGGCACTCCCAGAAGCGACACTGTTTTGGTCACAGGATATATGCGACAACTAGGGTAAAACGTTTATCCTAAAACCATTTGCAAATTTCCCCTAATTCTCAATGGCGCCATTCTCACAACTTTCCCCCTCTCCTCTCATCTTTTCGACAAAACTAGGGACAAAAAACTATGGCCACCGTCCCTTCGAACCCCCGACAACCCTCTAACCACCATATCTCGGTGGTAGCTTATCCATCCGACTGCCGTTAGGAACTACCTAAGAAACCTAAACGACCGAAGACACAACTTCACTATTTTTTTCGGTGACCCCAAGAGACCTCGACTCAGACGATGAGCACTCACATAGCAAGGTAAGCTAGATCGAGACCCTCTATTACTCTTACTCCTTTTATTTTTAAAAACACAGATCTAAAAACTAAATTTAATCTACATGCAAGCCTTCCAAAGGATACCCGACTCCTCGGCCTTGAACCCAACTCCGGCGACGAGGGTCTACTGTTAAGGTAAACTCAAACGACTCTCTCCTTCTTTATTCTATTTATTTCAAAACCCTAAAATAAAAACTAACCCTAATACTATTATGCAAGGTTCCCGAACGAAACACAACACTCCATCCTGGGACTCCGGTGGCTCAAAAAGGCTCTCGGTAAGCTTCTAGCCCTCATCCTCCTTTCAAACAAAAAACAAGCACACACGAATCTCGCTGGAAAGTAAATAAAATGATAAAAATACCTCTTAATGCTTTCCTTTTTTTTCTGGATTATTCTTGGTTAATATTCTTTGTTTTTTGTGTTGTTTTTTGTTGGAAAATGCTAATGCCCTGTGTCAAAATTGATTTTCGATTTGGAGAGTAAAAACAAAACTTGCTTCTATTATTTTCGAAAAAAGGGTCGAATCCCTTTTACACACACTATTTTTTTTCTTACAATGAATCCCTATATTCTTTTCCTCTTTTGCTGATCACTGTTTTTCTCTCATTTTTTTCTGTGATCTTCTCATCCTCCTTTTTCTGATCCTTCGATCTCTTTTTATCCTTTTCTAGCTGATAACTGATTTTTTTTCCGATTCCTCCCACTGTCTAGGGATGGCAAAAAAACCCGAACCCGACGGGGAAAACCGAAAACCGAATTAAACAAGGACGGGGAAAAATCGTTTATGCTAAACGAGGATGGGGACGGGGATGGGGAAAAACTATTTATGTTAAACGGGGACGGGGATGATTTTAGTAATCCTCACCCCGATTACCCGGCCCGATAAATATTAAAAATAATTATTTTATATATATATATATATATATATATAATATTAATAAATTTAATTTAAATTAATATATATATATATATATATATAATATTTAAATATTTAATTTAAATATATATACCCGACCCGATACCCGGCTAGATACCCGTTTAAATAATTGTTTATGTTAAACGGGGATACCTGTTTCCCCGCGGTTTTCCCTGATTACCCGATGGGGATCCCCGTTTAAATCCTCGCGATTTTTTAAACGGGTACGGGTACGAGTTTTTTAAACGGAGACGGGGATGGGGGGACCAATACCCGACCCGAACCCGGCTCGTTGCCATCCCTACCACTGCCCCAAACCTTGTTTTACTAAATATCTTCACGTTTGCAGGGCACGGGTGATTGTTATAGAGTTTCACATGGGGTGCTCGGTTATGGTGCTTCACATGGGAGGTGTGGGCTCGATAGGTATGGCACGAGATGGGGAGCTGGTCCTTGGTTTGCTCGTGGGTGACAGCAGCATGTGGGAGGCATAGGTTGATACAACCGGGTCCGGGTCGGGTTGTAATCGGGTCGAATTTAGTCTGCTCTTGGGCTCTGGGTTTTGGTTGTAAATGGGGTATGGGGTTTGGGTCAAATGCCCATTTGTAATTGGGCACAAATTGGGTTGTAATAAAGCATGCAATAATAAATAATATTAATATTAATAGTAATATTAATAATAAATTATAATAGCGTTGACATTAAATGGGACGAAAAAACGAGTGTCGACAGTTGCCCATCTTTGCTCATTTTTATGTCAACAAGAATGGGGCAAAGACGAAGAGACAATGCCTTTTTCGTCCGGTCAACTTCATAGTTTGAAATATGATAAAGGATATGTTCTGTTGTCACTCAGGGAATCTTAGATCTAGGGATATTGATCCACTCCACTGTTCTTCAGGGAATATTAAATCGGGTGGATTTGTTCCGCTGTCACTTAGGGAATATCAAATTTTGAAGAAATGGATCTGTTCTGTTTCTTTCTGAAGGGAATATCAAATCTTGGAGAAGAGAGACATGTTCTGTTTACTCTGAAGGGAATATCATATCTGGGGCAGTTGATCCATTGAATCGGGGCAGACTTATTCCACTTGCTCTGAAGGGAATAACAAATCTTGGAAAAGAAATAGTTGTTCCGCTTACTCTGAAGGGAATATCAGATTTGGGGGAGTTGACCCATTTAATCGGGGCAGACTTGTTCCACTTACTCTGAAGGGAATATCAAATCTTGGAAAAGAGAGACTTGTTCCGCTTACTCTGAAGGGAATATCAGATCTGGGGGAGTTGATCCATTGAATCGAGGCAGATTTGTTCTGCTTACTCTGAAGGGAATATCAGATCTGGGTGAGATGATCCATTGAATTAGGGCAGACTTGTTCCGCTGTCACTCAGGGAATATCAAATCTTGGAAGAAAGGGATATGTTTCTCTTCTTTGAAAGAGAATATCAAATCTGAGGGAGTTGATCCATTGAATCGGGGTAGACTTGTTCCGCTATCACTCAGTGACTATCAAATCTTGGAAGAGAGAGATCTGTTCCGCTTCTTTGAAAGGGAATATCATATCTGTGGGAGTTGATCCATTGAATTAGGATCGAACCTGAAAATTAAATAATAACCTTTTTTAGTATGTGTTTGAGGATTCGAAAACATCATACCTGAAAGTCTCGGGATGATAATTTTTGGGCTGAAGCTTGTCTTGCCACGACCAAACATGGAAATCCAAATTGGTTATTTCTATGTTGGGTCTTTACATCTCTATCCTTTCTTTTAAGAGAACCTGCAAGGAATCAATTATTATGCATTTTATGTCATGACCCTGTTTATGCCTAAAATGTGTGCATTGATGCATTTGTTTTGAGAGTATTTTCTTTTCAAAAGAGAATTTTCTTTTGTTAACGACCTTGTACTTCAGTCTGATTTGGGCACAAAAAATCCACATCAGTTCATCTCGATCGACAACCATGGTTGGACACTCTTTGGTTGAGCCTGACTCTAATTCTCTTTACTTTTTGAACCCATTGCTTCTCATGACCCGCTATTTGATCAGTGACAAAACCTCTTGGGTTATCCCACATTGTTGAGCATTCGAGTGTATCCCAAGGTTTTAACTTCTTGTGACCTATCATTGCGTAAGCCTTATGCTTAAACCATTTTCAGCTTCAAAATATCTGCATTTTCCAAAACTTTTTGTACAATAATGCACAATGATCTCATGTTTCTCGAGCTAATCTACATGTTTTTATTTTTAATCAGAATGCTTGCAACACGGTTAAAAACATCTTTTTATTTATAAATAAAGAGTTTTTTTGGGTGAATACATAGCAAACTTTTAACTGGAATAATCAAAAGCAAATACAGTAGGCGTCATCAGATATCAATAGTACGAATGCTTTTGAACTGGCACGCCGTAAGAAGACCCGAGTGTAGCTTTTATCGAGGGGATCTTAAGGATTGTGGTAATGTGTAAGGGTGTGAAGTTCGCCCTGTACTACCAAATTCCCGACTGTTAGACAATATAAGCCAGTGTTTGAATCTCATTTACTTTCTGGTTACCCAAGCTTTTCGATTTCTAGCCCTAACCCATGACTACCATTCCAAGCCTTCATAACTAATTTAGAACCTCCACCATGCACGAATTCTGAATTTACACATTTCTCAAGACGCCCTTTACGAGTTTTCATCTTGAACCCTCATTTTATTATTTTTTTCAGGCAAAGTACTTATTGACTGCATCAATATTCACGGGGTTAGGTAACTCTGGTCCATCCATCTCAGTGAGTATCAAAGCTCCTCCAGAGAATACCTTCTTTACAACATAAGGTCCTTCCCAATTTGGCATCTATTTTTCCTGAAAGTCTTTTTGAATTGGCAAAATCTTTCTCAGCACCAGATCTTCCTCCTAAAACTCTCGTGGGCAAACCTTTTTGTTATGTGCCCTTATCATACATTTTTGGTACATTTTTCCATGGCAGATAGCTTTTAATCTTTTTTCCTCAATCAGATTCAACTGCTCATACCTAGCTTGCACCCATTCTGCTTCATCTAGCTTAACCTCTGACAACACCCGTAGTGACAAAATCTCAACCTCGATGGGTAACACAGCCTCCATCCCATAAGCTAAAGAAAACGGAGTTGCCCCAGTGGATGTCTTCACTGAAGTTCGATAGGAGAACAGAGCGAATGGTAGCTTCTCATGCCAGTCTCTATAAATCTCAGTCATTTTCTGTATGAGCCTCTTGATGTTCTTATTGGTTGTCTCTACCGCTCTATTCATCTTTGGGCGATAAGTGATAGAATTATGATGTTTAATCTATAACTGTTTTCATACTGACTCCATCATCTTATTGTTTAAATTCAAGGCATTATCGGTGATGATGCTTTCTGGTAGCCCATACCGACAGATAATTTCTCTCTTCAAGAACTTGCAAACTATTGACTGAGTGACATTTACATAGGAGGTCGCTTCTACCCACTTAGTGAAGTAGTCTATTGCCACGAATATGAAACGATGGCCATTAGAAGCTTTGGGTGAAATTTACCCAATAACATCCATGCACCACATAGAGAATGGCCATGAAGCAGTCATTACGTGCAATGGATGAGGAGGGGTGTGGACCTTATCTCCATAAATCTGGCATTTGTGACATTTTCTGGCGAAATTGATACAATCGGTTTCTAGGGTTGACCAAATAATATTCAAATCTCATTATTTGTTTAGCCATTGCATGTCTATTAGCATGGGTCCCGTATACTCCTTCATACACTTCTTCAATAATCGTTCTGGCTTCTTTGGCATCCACACATCGCAACAAGACCTGACCATGACTCTTCTTGTACAATATATCACCATCAAGCACATATCCTGCCGCCATTCTTCGAATAGTTCTTTTGTCATTCTCAGTGGTATGCTCAGGGTAGCTTTGATATTTAATGTATTGCAGGATGTCGTAATACCAAGGATTTCCATCCTTTTCCTCTTCTATGCTATAGCAATGGGTTGGATACCCGTAAGCTTGCATCGTAATAGGCATCATGCTTGAATATTCATTGACTTTGGGCTGCTGCCAAAGTGGCCAAAGCATCCGCCATTTAATTCTCTTCTCTGGGGAGGTAATGGAATTCCACCCACTCGAATTCTTTAATGAGCTCTAGGACCAACTTACAGTATTCCACCAACTTTGTATCCTTTGTTTCCCATTCACCTATGAGTTGCGAAATTACCAAGGTTGAATTCCCGTATACTTTGAGTGTTTTCACTTTACGCTCAATGGCAGCTTTAAGACCCAGAATACATGCTTCATACTCAGCCATGTTATTTGTGCAATCAAAATTCAATCGGCTGGTGAAAGGATAGTGTTTTCCACCAGGTGAGATGAGAATTGCCCCAATATCGTGCCCTAAGGCATTCGAGGCACCATCGAAATTGATCTTCCACTATTTATTAGTAGAGGGAATTGTCTCCTCTATTGAAACAGCCATTAAATCTTCGTCTGGAAAATCGAATTTCAGTGGTGCATACTCTTCAGAAGCCCTACTTGTAATAAAATTGGCCACACCACTTCCTTTAACTACTTTTTGGCTTACATATTGGATGTCAAATTTAGACCATAAGATTTTCCAATGAGCCAATCTTCCAGATAAAGTGGGTACACCCATTAGATATTTCAGAGGATCAAGTTTAGATATCAGCCAAGTAGTGTGATACAACATATACTGCCTGAGCCTTCGGGTAGTCCAAACTAAAGCACAACACAACTTTTTCTATTGGTGAGTACCTTGCCTCACAATCAATGAACTTTTTGCTGAGGTAGTAGATTGCTCTTTCTCTTTTCTCAGTTTGGTCATGCTGCCCTAAGACGCACCCGCATTGAATTCTCAAAGATTTACAAGTAGAGGATTATTGGTTTGCCTGATATTGGTGCATTAAGACTGGAGCATTCTGTTGAGTTAATCGATCGATGGAATTGGCCAAGAGGGGGTGAATTGGCAATTAAAAATTTGGTGGAAGCTTTTGCAAAAAATTGAAAGTAATTGCACAACGATTTAGAGTGGTTCGACTTTCTCAATAAAAGTCTACGTCCACTACCTTAGCTATCCACACTAAGGATTTTCCAACAAATTCAATAATTTGTTATTTCTTTTGAGGCCAAAGAGATAACCTTACAACTCCCTCAAGAATATACCCCAATTCTTGAGAACACTCTTTCTCAAAGAGAAGATTACAAATTTGCAAACTTAATGAAAAACCTCACAAGGAAAATGTGTTTGCACAATTCTAGAACAAAGAAAGAACACTCAAGAATAATAAAATTGAGCACAATAAGTGTTCTTGAAAGCAAAAATGAATATTGAATGAAATAGGCTTGAAAATGCTCAAACTTGAGGTTTGATGCTTTCTCTTTGATTCTCTCTTGATTCTTGTTGATTGTTGTTTCATGTTGTTAATCAATGGATTCTAAGCTTGTTTAAATACTTCGTCAATTGATTCTAAACGTTGGGGATGATTAGTGAAGTCAATAGAGCCGTTTAAGTGTGAAAATAATTAATAAAACTGCTTGGAGCGTGGGGGGAATTGGTACCTCCTCATAGGGAATCGGTTCCTGCAGTGTAAAAATTCAAATATTTCGACCGTTATACAAGGGGGAATCGGTTCCCTCTGAGCAATCTGTTATTTCTCGGAGCCAAACCATTCAGGGGGAATCGGTTCCCTCTGGGCAATCTGCCCATTTTTGGTTTGAGATTTATTAAGAAATACTTTTTGGCTTGATTAAAGCTCAAAATACTTTGTAAATTTGTTTAAAAGATTAAAACAAATTGTTTACACTTTAGTAAGGATTAAAATGAACTTTGAAAGACTTGGAGTAATTTTTGATATTCGAATAATTATATCGAATATACTTAGAAAATCTTTTGTAAAATCTTAAAATTCATTTAACTTAATTTGTTATATCGAAACATCAAAATGTTTTCAAAAATCTCCCCCCTTTTTGATATAACAAAACATTTTTAGTAATTTTAAGATTTTCTAATTGATAATAAATTTTAAAATCAAGTTTTGAAATTACTCCCCCTTACTTTAACACTTCTCCCCTTTTTTGTTAAATCAAAAGGACTCTAAAATGTTTTTAAACAAGGTTTGAAAAACATTAGCCATTCAAATTAGAAATTTAAAGCTTAAGCTGCTAAGATCACAATCAAGAGAAGACGTTAGCCGTTAGTTTCGTAATCAATATTCATAAACGAATGTGAAATGGTAAAATTGGTCATATATCTAACATGATGTAAATGATACACAAAATAAAAATGTAAGCAAATCCACATATATAGATAAGTTCAAAACATCCAAAACATAAAAATCTAACATTCATATCAAATTCAAACATCCAAAATATTCAAAATCTTAAAACAATAAGTTCTAAGTCCCATCTAAAAGAACTAAAGCACGGCAAGAATCAAGAATTCGTAGGAGGATCATGAGGAGGAAAATGAGCTCGCATTGCGGCCATATCATGTGCGAGCGAATTAATATGTTCATTCATTGATGCGTTGTTTACGCGCATCTCCCAGAGAATTTCCAATTGTTGAGCTCCCATAGAGGATAAATTGGATTTTATGGAAGTAAGTCGTGAATCCATGGATGCATATCGAAAATTGAATGTCTCCATAAAAGATTGAAAATATGGAGCCATTTGATCTCCTTGTTGTGCTTGATCCTCATGCTGTTCCGGCTCATCGTCGGCTTCGTCAGCTTCCGGAGGTTGCTCACTGGTACGAACCCATAGAACAATTTCTTCATTTATCTTCCATCTAAATTTTGTTAATGAAAAGAGATTGATTTGATTTTTGAGTGGAAAAGCGGCATCAAGGCCAACCCTAAACTCAGCTTTAGAAAACAAATTACTCAGAATACAATCATAAACTAGAGATAAACAGAGTTTATTGTTAGGAACAAGGTTTACGATTTTGACAATTTCGGCAAAGATAATATGAGGTAGGTTTATTTTAAGATTATTTTGGACACAATGTAGCCACCAAAGATCCAAAGCTCGAAGAGTGGAGTATCTGCCTCTGGATGGTCGAAATCACCAAGAGATCATTAGATGAAGGAAATAATCATGGAGATCTAATACACTCGCAATATCCCTTCTTTTATAAATAGAACCTACAATTTGTTTTTCATTTTATAAGTCGTCATTATCTAATCCTAATGCGTTGGCTATGTATCCCAGGTCAATATAAAAGAATTTTCCTAGAACATAGGATCGAATTCCTATGGTTGCAGTTTTAGCCCGGTTTTGAACGCAAATGACATTAGAATAGAAGATTCGAATGAGTTGATGATAAACTATTGGTTCAAGTTCGAAGAGTTTATCAAATTTCCACTCTTGTAGGGTAGGAAAATATCAAAAATTTATGTTTAACATAGCTTTGAGAGATGAGATTCTTTCCTCCCAAATTTTGTAGGATTCAAAATATTGAGAATACCTAAAGAGGAGATTTTGTCTACGACCTGGTTCATTGAAGCACGAATTAAGAATGGTCATATTTGGATCATCGGGATTAGAATTAGGAAATTGTTGGATAGGAGGAGGATTTGGAGGTGAGTTTGGTGGTTGGTTTGATCAACTAGAGGATGGCCTAGAACATTTATGAGACATGACTTAAGATAATCAGAATGGAAAGAGTAACCTGCAATATTAAAACACATGTATGCAACAAATATCAATCCCAAAACTCAAATGAGTCCTCAATATTTCAAGGTTCTAAAAAAAATCCTAATGGGCAAAGTTTTGAAAAACTATTGAAAAATAATGTTTGAAAGTCTTAATACGTATAATTTTCATGAAAGACAACATGATTGAATCAAAAACATCAATAATTTTCCAATTTTTTTATTTCGAAATTAAAAAAAATTGTTGAGAAATTGTTCGTTTTTATGAAATTTGTTGTAAAATCTAGTTTCTAAACACTAAACAATCAATGCCCGATATAATGTTCATCCTAGAACTAATCAAAACTAGTCCTAAGTTCAAAATCAAATAAAATAGTGAGTTTAGAAAAATTACCTTGAAAATTGAAGATTGAGTAGATTTTGATGTTGTTTGCACTAAATTAATGATGCTAGCAGGTTAAATAGATGATATTTGAAGTAATTCCGACTAGAAAACGTTGTTTTGAAGCAATGTAGAGATAGGGTGAGAGGGGAGAGGTGAACGGCGAAAGATAGGAGATAAAAGGGTTTTGAGAAAATAGGTTATTTGGACGTTTATTAACAGACCCCGTGAGGGGTATCGATTCCCTAAGGGGGGAATCGGTTCCCCTTCAAAGGGGGAATCAGTTCCCCTGTAAGGGAGTATAGATTCCTCCTGCACTAAAATTCAAAAATCTGTATTTTAAACACTCAAAATGCTAAATTAATTTGCTCTAGTGGTATTGGCAACTCATATATTGAAAATTAATCATGTTCAATCAATCAATTTTATCCTTAAACAACATTTGAACATATAATTAATTCTCACCAAAGATCATAAACTCCCCCTAACTATTAGCATGGAATGCATTCAAAAATGTTATTTTATAAGCATTTTCAAATCTAATTTAAAAGTGCTAAAATTGATTTAAACATTAAGTGAAGATAGGTCAGTTAAAACTAATTCTCTCCAAAGTTTCCAAAATCTTTCTTTGTCTAAAGGTTTTGTAAAGATATCCCGCTAATTGGTGCAAAGTATCAACAAATTCTAGAACTACAACTTCCTTAGCGATATGGTCTCTAATGAAGTGATGTCTAATTTCGATGTGCTTAGTTCTAGAGTGTTGAATGAGATTTTTAGTGAGACAAATAGCACTAGTATTGTCACACTTGATAGGAATGATACCTACTTCAATTCCATAATAAAAAAGTTGTTGTTTCATTCATAAAACTTGTGCACAACAACTACCGGCTGAAATGTATTCTGATTCAGTGGTAGATAATGCAACACAATTTTGTTTCTTTGAAAACCAAGAAATCAACATATTTCCAAGGAATTGGCAAGTACCGGAGGTGTTTTTCCTATCTAATTTGCATCCTCCATAATCCGCATCAGAGAAGGCTTGTAAGCTAAAGCTAGAGTCTCTAGGATATCAAAGTCCTAAATTAGGAGCGTCTTTAAGGTATCTAAAGATTCTCTTAATAGCTAGTAAATGTGATTCCTTTGGACATGATTGAAATCTAGCACATAAGCAAACACTAAACATAATGTTCGATCTACTTGCGGTCAGATAAAGCAAAGAGCCAATCATTGACCTATATAATTTAACATCCATACATTTACCTCTTTCTTCTTTGTCAAGCTTTGTTGATGAGCTCATTGGAGTGTCATGAGGTTTCCCATTTTCCAGTCCAAAAATCTTGAGCATATCCTTGACGTACTTAGCTTGATTGATGAAGATTCCATCTTTTCTTTGCTTGATTTGGAGTCCCAAGAATAATGAGAGCTCCCCCATCATGCTCATCTTGAATTCACTTTGCATTAACTTAGAAAATTCTTGGCAAAGAACATCATTAATAGAACCAAATATTATATCATCAACATAAATTTGAACTACTA
Source organism: Hibiscus syriacus (assembly GCF_006381635.1). Classification (NCBI taxonomy): domain Eukaryota; kingdom Viridiplantae; phylum Streptophyta; class Magnoliopsida; order Malvales; family Malvaceae; genus Hibiscus; species Hibiscus syriacus. The sequence goes on along the minus strand of NW_024063520.1, from coordinate 71,284 downwards.
ATAAATCTTTACCTTTATGCTTTAAAAACAATGTAGTGTCAACCTTCCTTTTTGAAAAACCTTTTTCAATTAAAAAGTTTGACAATCTTTCATACCAAGCTTTAGGAGCTTGTTTTAAACCATAAAGCGCTTTTGTCAATTTAAAAACATGATTTGGAAATTTTGAAGCTTCAAAACCAGGAGGTTGTTCCACATACACTTCTTCTTTTATAAAACCATTTAAAAATGCACTTTAACATCCATTTGATATAATTTAAACTAATTGAAACATGCAAATGCTAATAACATTCTAATTGCTTCCATCCTAGCTACGGGAGTGTATGTTTCATCTTAGTCTATGCCCTCTTCTTGAGTATACCCTTGAGCAACAAGTCTAGCCTTATTTCTCACTATATTGCCACTTTCATCAAGCTTATTTCTAAATACCCATCTAGTACCTACAGTAGACTTATTACTAGGCCTTTCAACTAATGTCCATACTTTACTTCTCTCAAATTGATTTAACTCTTCTTGCATAGCCAGAATCCAATGTTCATCATTTAATGCTTCTTTAATATTTCTTAGGCTCTATGCATGAGATAAATGCAACATAATTACAAATATTTCTAAGAGAATATCGAGTTGTTACCCCTTTGGATGGATCACCTATTATTTCACCATCCTTGACATAGTTGTATTCCCTTGGGCAAGAGACTTCCCTTTCTTCAATGGTTGGATTCTCGAGAGGATCTTGCGTTTCCTCATCTTTCATTTCTTCCTTTGATGATGGTTCTCTAATGTCATGTCCAACGTCATTTATGTTTATAACACCTACGTCATCATTCACACAAGAATCCTTTCTCGGAAGGGGATTATCATCGAAAACAACATATATAGACTCTTCTACAACTAAAGTTCTTTTATTAAATACTCGATAAGCTTTAGAATTTAAGGAATAACCTAGAAAAATTCCTTCATCACTTTTAGCATCAAATTTGCCAAGATTGTCTTTACCGTTGTTTAAAACAAAACATTTACATCCAAAAGGATGAAAATAACTAATGTTAGGCTTTTTATTTTTAAAAAGTTCATATGGGTTCATATGGAGTTTTCTTCAAAAATAATCCTAATCATTACTCGATTAATAACATAACAAGCGGTATTTATGGCTTCCGCTCAAAAATATTTTGGCAAATTGTTTTCACAAAGCATGGTTCTAGCCATTTCTTCTAAAGTTCGATTTTTCCTCTCAACAACTCCATTTTGTTGAGGGGTTCTAGGTGCTGAAAAATTATGGCTAATATCATTAGAATTACAAAATTTAGTAAATCCAAGATTGTAACGCCCATAACCCGTATAATTATACCTATGTAGATTATAGATGTCACCCGAACTTCTAAAACCATTTCCATTTCACACGTTGATTTAAAATTTATTTTCTTAAAATGGTAAATGATATTATAAAATATCATATCATATGAATTATGTTTCATTATAACAAATTTAAAACAAAAGATTTTTTATGAACAGTGAACATCGAACAGTGAACAGTAACAGTGAACAGTGCCTTGTGAACAATGAACAGTGTATCGATGCACTGCTACAGTACGTGAACGGTGTATCGATGTACAAAACTTTCGAATAAAAAATGTGTATCGATGCACTGCTACAGTACTTCTGAAAATTACATATAAAACTCATAAAAATTAACCTTTCATCACTATCAATTTACCAATTTGTTTCCAAATTAATTCAACAAAATAAGTTGAACATTTATTAATTACATGCCACTATCTAAGTCAAATTCCATCATATGATGTCTTACTGATATTGAAATATACTCCTCGATGCTTGATGTCATTCCGAACTCTTTATTCCACTACTGGCTTTTTACCTACGCGTGAAAATCATCACACGCTAAGTATAAACTTAGTGAGGCAATTAAAACAATAAACAGTGTAATACAATTCATGCATGATTTTCAATGTCAAAATCAAAATGTCATTTAATCATGTTACTAGCATATCCAATATTTTACCATGATCAAAATAATATAACATTTCTTATCAATAAATTCACCATTTATCCCATAAGCTCGTAAGCTTATTTTATCAATATACTTACCATTTATCCATAAGCTTGTAAGCTTATTTTACTAATATACTTACCATTTATCCATAAACTCATAAGCTTATTTTACCAATATACTTACCATTTATCCATATCTCGTAAGCTTATTTTACCAATACACTTGCCATTATTCCATAAACCATATTCCATAGAAAATAGCCCAATTTAACAACCTGAGGACCCTGGGTACACGAGTCAAATACTTGCACCGTAGTGCAATCCCGAGTATGCCACATAAGGTTGTGCGCACCATCTGTACTAGGTATCCTTAAGTACAGTCCCGTATGACACATAAGGTCGTGCCCACTATATACACTAGGTATCCTTTAGTGTATTCCCGAATATGCAGCCTGTTGTTGGACTCTATGGCATGCCAACTATACCCTGTCCCTCAATGACTTACTTGGGCATACAGTCTATTTTATTTGATCCATCCATGCAAAGTATATTATCAATATTTAACATTGGGCAGTTCATACCCGAAATAACATCCATGATAAAAATCATATATATTCATGATAACATCATATGCAACAATCAGTGATCAATGCATTTTATTTTCAACCTTGACATATTTAGAATATATCAAATATATGATAAATGACATAAATATCATGTCAACATAAACAAGGTCGACTTGTCGCAAGTCTTCTTGATGATGTATAAAACATCCATGTATAATTTCATGCATGTATTGCACTCACCTTGACACTTTATATCTTTCAAATTATGTGCCTCACTATTGTCCACAATATACCCTTTTTATACTTGACTTGCTTCAATCACAAATTGATAACGATACATATGTTAGTATTGTACTAACATAAACACATCCCATAATAACTCCATAATATATTTGAAACTCATTATCTATCAAAATACTTATCTCCTAATAATTCCTTTTAACATTGTAACCAACTTTTCCAATTTACACAAAATGGTCAGTCACCATTTTATCACTTACATTCTTAATACCAATAATTCCAGCATTTAATTTATTTTCATTCAAATGCTTTTACAAAAGCATAATTACATTTAAGTACCCCAACTATACAAATGTTGTACTTAAATCACAACCCTTTTCAAACTTCCAAAATAATCATATTTCACATTTAACACTCATTTCAATTCCAAAACAGCATTTTCCAGCATAGTATATCAATTATACAACACTTACACAACAACCCATCAATTTTCCATATTCAGACAACTCGCACTACCTTTAAAGAATCAATTTTCTGTATTGATATACACACTGGAATTTAATTATGTTTATTCCGTTGAAAACTATACTCAAATACAAATCTATCCATATAAATAAATCCTTCTAATTCATTTTGTACAATTTATGGTGAATTTTCAAAGTTGACCAACAGAATCTTCTGTCTGATTTTTCTGACCTTTCCTTGGTTAAAAGTTCATATCTTTTTGTACACACCTTGAAATTGATCCCCGTTTGTTTTAAACAAAAACTAGATTGATATATGAACACAAATATATAAAAATAACCTCCAAATTATTCTTATATAATTTATGGTGAAGTTTTGAACCCACTGCTAATTTCAAAATATAAAATGTTTTCTTTAACCTCATTCTTAGGTTCTTTATCAATTCTTATAACCAATTCTTTAAAATCACTTAACTCTTCAAAACCCATAAAACACAAGAATCAACATCCCATTCATCAACTCAAGATGAACTTGAACATGAACCCTAGTAATATTCATGTCAAAATGTAGAGAATTGAACGTATAACATTTTTCCTAACCACACCGAGTCTAATTCTCAAGAAATAGCTTCAAAATTCAAACTAAAAATGTTTACCTTTCTTGCTTGAAAGTGCCAGCCCTTGGAGGAAGAAGAAGATGGAAATGCTCATCCATGATTGATATTTAATGATAAATAAATCTATCACATGGCAATATATATTATAATGGCAATTTTTATTCCATTCAATAAGAAATTTCGTTTTTACCCTTAATGAATCTTCCTATTCACCATAAAACCAAGCCACCTGATCCATATCATATTACAAAGTCAAATATGAATTAATTTGACTTTCATTTCCGAAATTCCCCTTGAATTTTCAAAAATTGCGTTTTAGTCATTAAATTCCACTGTTTCGATTAAATCTGAAAAATTGCACAATTCCAACCAAATTTCTCTGATCTAAATTATTAAAATAATATTTCCAACCATTTTATAACATCCTTCAAATTTTTATAAAATTTTAATTCAATCTGAATTACCGATTCCTTATCGGACTTTAACCCTTTCTAATTTTTCTTTACTAAAATTCCAAATCCAAAAGTATGATTTCCATTGTAGATGCTCGATTTGTCCGGGACGTTATTTAAATTCAATTGGGTTTTATTATTATCGTTATTTTGGTTATTAGCATAAGTTCGGTATTGGTTAGTTATTAACATATAAATATATGAAATAAAAAATGAAATGAAAAATAACAACAATTTGTAACATGGACTAAATATAATTATTTTTATTGTTACAGGCCCGAAACAAAACAGACTGGACCAGATCGGCCCAAATGGAATCAAAATAGAAAAAGGCCCGGCTTGGATGCTGAAGCCCATTGTGGCAACCTAATTCTGGAAACCTTAAACCCATTAGGGTTTCCTACCCCCAGCTCTCTAACGCCGCAACATGAAGGCCATTGGATCTGTTGTGATCCAACGGCTCGCAAGACATTGTGATCCCCGAGCCAGCAGAAGACCCATACCACGAGCGCCCATACTTCCAGCAGACCTACGCCACCCGAGCAGCTCACGTGAAATCCATCGGGGCTATCGACAACACCCGTGCAGCACGGTTTCCAGGCATCACCACTTCCAGCAATCCATGTGCAGCACAACTCCCCACTACTGCCGCCCGTGACTTGCTCGCTCCAGAGCCCTGCAAACACACTAAACGAGAGCAGAAACAAAAAGAACAAAACTGGAAAGAAATCTATCAACTAGAAATAACGAAAGAAAAGGAGAGTAGGGGGGAGGATCGAGTCGTCAACAAAAAATAGAAAGCAAGGAAAAAAGAGGATCAACCACATCGAGAGAACCCTAGAGAACTACCAGCCATCAACAACAACAAGAAAACAGGAATCCAACCATCAAGATAACGACGAAACCAGAGACATCCACAACCAGAGAAATCCACAACCAGAGTCTAAAATCCCATTAGCAAATCAAAGAATGAAACAACCATAGATGGAAGAGAAAACCTTACCTTCCTGGAGCCATCACCATCGTTTGAAAAGCCAAACCCCGTTGAGTCATTAAGGGTAAGTCATCGTTTCCTTTTCTGATTAGTCGTTTGGTTTCATCTGGGCGTGAGATTTGGTTTTGGGGGTATGTTGAGCATGGGGCTTCGGGTTTCTGGGTAGGTTTGTTGTAGGGTTTCGTCTTCCCATCGGAGCCCTTGAGGGTTGAAATCCACAACGGTTGTGTGGTTCAACGGTGAGAGAGAGAGGGTTGTTTTGAGAGGTGTAGGGTTGAGGTTTGGTTAAAGGTTGAGGTTTGTGTCTGTATAGCTCTTCATCGGAGCTCTAGGCGGTGGCCGTGGAGGCCACGGTGGTAGGGGTCTCGTAGGATTACCGGAGAGTGAACCGAGTGGGGTTTCGGGGATTTTGGTCTAGGTCTCAGCCTTGGTGGCCATCGGGAGAGATGGCTAGCGGATATGTGAGCTTCATCGAGCCATGATGGTCGTTGATTTTGTTGAGATTGAGAGAGAAGGACGACGGGGCTGTGAGGGTTTGGGCTTCGTCTGGTCAAGCTGAAATAAAGAAAGAATAGAGAGAGGCGAGTGAAGCGGTGGCCTTCTGTCTCATTTAGGGTTGAGAGACGGGAGGGCAGAGAGGAGATGGGATAAGGCAGAGAGCGGCGAGGGGATTTATTTTCTGGCTAGAGAGGGAAATGAGTTTAGGTTAGGAAATTTACCCTAATTTCCACTATATTAATACGTCAAAACGACGTAGCTTTGGGTAGTGTTGAAACGACGGCGTTTTGTTATCGTGGGAAAATATCCCGTGTTTTGAGGGAGGGGTTAATCTCAATCAGGGCCCATAGATTTTAAGTCCATTTCGCTTTGGTCCCAAAGTAGACTTTGCTGTTTTCTGATTTTTGCCTTAAATTTCCAACGGTTTAAACTTTAGTCCTGAATCCTGCTAGGCCGATTTTATTGTTGTTTTTACATTGGATGCATAGTTTTAGAAACTTGCATTTTGATCCTATGTAATATTTTGGTTATATCATGTTTGGACTGCCCAGAAATGAAAATGTTATGAAAAGATCATGTGATTTAGTTTCTTTGTATTTTAGTCCTATGTTTTGTTGTATTTAAATCTTTGTTGTCTTAAACATTTGACATCCACATTTTTGTATGTTGCATTTTAGTCCTGAGTGTGTTTTGTTTTATTTTGTTTTTAGTCCCTTGTAATGAGAATAGTTTCATTTCAGTTCTTAGTATTCAGTATGGTATAATGCTAGCATTTCTACCTTAATTTGTATTTTATTCATAATTAGGATATTAAAGTTTAATTTAAATATAATTATTTTCTGAAATTTTATAATTTGTTATGCTATGTTTTCGTTGGTTGTGTTTAGGTCACCTTTGTTCATTAAGTATAGCTATGTATATAGTATATATATATATTTTTTTATAAAATATGTATGTGATTTTTATTGAAATATCACATTCCGAGCATGTTGTTAGTGTTTGTATATTTAGGTGTAGTTTTTTATGCATGTTTAGCCTCATGTGCATGACTCAGCCCTGATCACATAATTGGATTAAGGGTAATACCCTTTTAATTTAAAATCGTCAGAATGGCTTTTCTTAACTTACAGAAAAGTCATTTTTGACGATTTTAAATTACAAGCGTATCCTGTCATTGTCACCAAAAAAGGTTGATTTCTCACTTTAAAATTTTGGGAACAAAAGAAAAGGAAATATTCGGTTATTTAAAATTTTCGAGAAAAGGTCGTTAGAACTGAACTAAAGATTTGGTCTCGATATTTTTAAATAATCGAATATTCTTTATCTTTCTAATGACTTGGTAATTTTAAATTAAATCATATTTTGTTGCTTTTCAATGTTACAAATTTGCATTTTTGTTGTTTAATGGGATCATTAATCAAATTAAATTTGAACTTGTGAAATTCGTTGCAAAGACATTAATTAATCGACTAGGTACCGATTTAGGGCGTTGTGGGGGTGCTAATCCTTCCCCACACGTAACCGACTTCCGAACTCGGATTTTGGTAACGTAGACCGTAAATTTGTCGTTTTAATTAAAATTAATTTTTATTTAAAATGACAACGTTTTTGGGTGCCCAATCACACCCTAATCAAAGATTGGTGGCGACTCCTCGAACCATATGTTTTTATCGTAAAAGGAATTCCAAATTTTTGAAACGAGAGGTTTTCTAAAATTGCATTGTTTTTAATTAAAATTTAATTGAAAAGAGAATAATTAAAGATGATGCGGTTTTCAAAAATCTCGCCCCCCCCCGTCGCGTTAAAAATCGTTTCGACAGCTTGGGGACTCCACTGGGGACTTTTTTTTTAGAGAGTCAGGCCGATCGTCGATTAATTAATTGTCTTTGCAAACGAAATTTATAAGTTTGCTTTAATTTGGTCTTTGATCCCTTGTTTGTTTGAATTGTTTTATTTACATCTTAATTTGTAATTTGGTTAATGAATAAATAGTTGTACTAATGTATGTTCTACATGTTTCAGTTTTCTGACCTTCGTTTTAGTCTATTGTTTTTCTTGGATCGAGGCAAAGGATTATGGGTTTCCCCTCACTGTCGTTACAACCATTTCGATATTTAGAGCCTTCTTACTGTGCTCTGTCCCGTTAGGTAGGGGTGAAAGCTACGCTTACGTGAGAAAAATTACTTTTCTCCGCATGGGCTTTAGCTAGTAACCTCTGGGGTACATGCCTTATGTTTACGAGTGAAACATTGAGTTTTCTCGCATGGACATAGGGAAATGTATCCTCTCGAAATTGAACTTGATCCGTTTTAAGCCTATAATAGGCGAGGATCGAGGGTCTGGCAAGCCCAAGAGGGCACCAGCAAAGGATAATTCGAGGACCCTTTTAGAAATACTGAAACTTTGCCCATCTTATGTTGAATCTCTGTCTGCAGACACAAAGGGGAAACTCATTCTAACCTTTTCCTCGAATTTATTTTTGCAATAAGTATGAGAACTAGAAAAGCATGCGGTTAGGTTTTATATTTTCGCACAAAACATGTGAATTAGATACCATGCGGTTAGGATCTTTTATGAATGACAAAACATGTGGGTAGATATCATGTCGGGTAGGATCTACTAAAGCATGATTGGGTAGCCAGCATGTGATGGTAGGTTTTATGTGATGTTTACGGTATCCACTATCTTGTTGTTTATCTTATGTGTACTAACCCGTTTTCGTTCTATGTCTATTTTATTGTGATTTTATTGCATTTGCATCCTCATGTCATCGAGGGGTATTAATTCACAAGTGATTGACTAACAAGAAGGCTGACCATATTGAGGCAAGAAATTCTCCACTATGTAGTCAAAACCAGGAGATCCAGAGATGTTCAAACGATCCATGAAGGACACCCGATGAATGAAGAGATCTGAAGCTGATTGAAGAAACTGTAAAGGCCAAGATGTTAAGTTAAGGGATAGATACAATTGTACCAAGGACAAGAAGAGCATTCATCAAGATGAGAATGTCATTCATCAAGACAGGAATGTCATTCATCAAGACGAGGAGGCCATTCATCAAGACGAGAAGACCATTCATCAAGACGAGAAGACCTTTTATAACGACGAGAAGACCTTCGTAAAGACGAGAAGACCACATCACATGGAAGATAAGAATGAAGATTTCAAGATTCAAGACATCCGACGTCATCAAATGTGATGGAATACGCCGACAATTTTAAAGGTGCAATACCAGATCCCATGAAGAGTACGACTCAAGAAAATGAAGAGATGAAGACTCACAGTTGTATTTTGACTACATGGTGTACTTATTGAATTCTTGTTGTCTAAGTGAACGGTTGTTCTATAAGTGGTCACTTTCGGGATTAGCACCTCGTGCATTTGCATTTGCATTGCATGTATTTGTTTAAGTATTTTACATGCATTAATTATGAAAACACGGAAATAACTTATGAAATATTTTTGTTCAGTAATAACAAGATCATTCATTCATATTGTTCCTCATCATCGTGAGCAAACAAATGGAAGCAAGGGAGCATTCTAATGAGAAATCACAAGATCAGCTGCAAGAACAGTTACTCGGGTTACAACAAGATAAGAGGAATCAAGCATCGGGTTATCTGCAAAGCGCATCGAATCAAATGATCCAGGTGCTGGCAACCAAGGCTGTTGGCAGAGAGAAAGTGGAGGATAAAGGAAATCAATCTCATCAGACTAATGCACCAAGAGTAATAATTCACCCCGGAGCATCTAACTCAAACCAAGGGAAGAGCCTCGTCAATTATGAGCAGTATGAGAACGAATTCAAGTGGTTGAATGAAGCCGTTAAAAATATGAAGGTTGTTAATGCCACTCACAAGGAGTTAGAAGCTAGAGAACTCAGTTTGGTCCCTGACTTGGTCATCCCACATGAATTTAGGGTGCCTAATTTTGAGAAATATGATGGCACCAGTTGCCCCCTAATTCATCTGAGGATGTTTTGTAGAAAGATGGAAGGGTACTTAAATGATGATAATTTGTTGATTCATTTCTTCCATGACAGTCTTGCTGGTTCAGCTGTAGTATGGTATAATTGTTTGAACAAAGAGCAGATCCAGACATGGGTCAACCTAGCTGATGCTTTTCTGGGGCAATATCAATATGTTAAAGGCTTAGCCCCAAAACGTCATCACCTTCAAAAGATAAGGATGAAAGCTACTGAGAGCTTTAAAGAGTATGCCCTAAGATGGAGGGGAGTGGCAGCACAAGTTCAACCTCCTTTGGTAAAAGAGGAAATATCACATATGTTTCATGATTCTCTTTCGGCTCCTTTTTTTGAGTTAATGTTGGGAAATTCGATGAATGACTTTAAGGATTTTATGCTGGCTGGAGAGTCAATTGAAGATGCAATCAGTAAGGGAAACTTGAAAGTCACTTCCAAAAGCTCAAGAAATGAAGAGCGAAAGGCTGGTGAGGTGAACGAATGTCACATCCAGAGCTCTCACAACCGTAAAAGAAAAAGGGCGGTGGGTTGCTCTAGTCGCCCAAAGAAGGTCCTACGATCAAAAGATACTCTGAAGGTGTTCCAAATTCCTATCTCAGATTTGTACCCACCTTTGATTAAATATCAACATCTCAAACCGAAACCAATGAAATTACCACCAAACCCTTCTGGCCACAATTACGATCCAGATAGTGTCTGTAATTTCCACTTAGGGGCATTGGGGCATGCTACGGAGAATTGCAGGATGTTGTTCAAGGAGATAGAGAGGCTCGTTGAAAATGGGACATTGACACAAGAATTAGTGGAACAATGGATGACGAGCTCGAGTGAGGCACCACAGCCCAATATGTAGCACCTGATCGAATCAAACACCACTGCATCAGAAGAATAATGGGGGCATCCTGACTGCACAGAAATCATTTTGTTCATCGTGAAACTTTTTGTCATTTGCAACATCTTGTTTGAACATGTTTTTGTCATTTTTCTCAATTTTTTAAAAGGATTTTTAAATGAACTTACGTCATTTTCCAAAGGTCATGGGCAATGAATCAAGTTTTAATCTTGTAATTCTTTGAATATCAAATGAGTTAAAGGTTGTTTTGCTACTTCATTAATTATATGCTTTTGAAAAGAGGCAAGATTAGACCTTTCATGTGCCATCCAAATCCGAAAGAACCATTGGTGGACTCCTTACCCGAAATAACACAGAGACTAATCATTGATATCAATTCCCCAACCTCAATAAATCCTAGGGGCATGACGAGGACCTTTCCTACAATAAAGACAAGATGGAGTGTAACAAACCAAGGGCATGCGAGGACTACGTATAATAAGAAGAAATAAAAGGAATCATTGAAATAATTCTATCATGCATTAATTATATTGTTTTCATGTAGATAAGGTTAATCCTGAAAATTCGTCCCCCTGGGGATACTTCTTTTACGAAGACTTCCATGTATGAGATGATGAACGGCTTTGTTTCATTTATCCTTATATATATATATATGTCCCTTGTGGTCCCCTTTTGAGCCTATAGTTTTTTTTATGATTCAACCCAAACCAAGGATCACCCTCCACCCTGGAGGGCAAAGGTAAAGAACATCTGCTCGCACGAGTGAAGATTATCAATCCGGATTTCGCTACAGAAGTAAGTCATGACACTATGAGGCAGACCAAATACAATGCGCTCTAAGATCAAATTGAGTTGTCATCATGAAGAGAAAGAAGAGAAATGTAGAAAGAGAAAAGGAAAAGAAAAGAAAAAATTGAAAATGAGGAAAATGAAAAAAAAAATGAAAGAAAATCTATCAAACACCTCAAGACAAGTGGTTTAAACATTTCAATTTTACTCACTGAAGATCGTGAAACATTGAAGGTAAAAAAGAAGAATAGAAGATGCACGAGCAGATTCAAATTAGGCAGAGCAAGGTTGAAGACAACAGAACAAATTGATCCTTGGTTCGATGACCCTTAAACACTTGTTTGGGCCTATTCATCATTTTATTTCATAACCATGAGCCATGGCCCATATTACGTGCCTGAAAAGTCCCTTCTAATCATACATGGATTTCTAAGTGGAGAGGCTATCTTCAGACTTCATTCCGCCCCTCAGGGTTAATTTTATTTGTAAATAATTTTTTAAAATAAAATCTTTAATGCATGATAAGAAGAAGAATAAAAGGAGGGTTCAAGACGTAAAATTTTAGATAACGTCTTGAAAACAAAGGAGAATTCGAGTTGAAAACCTGAAAAGGTGACTCGAACATGAAGGTTGTCAACCACTGTACAGAGGGGTGATATTATACATCTCTTAATAAAGCATTGCACAGTCCAAAAGCGCTCACGAAGACTGAGAACCAGTGAACATTTCCAGAAGAGAAGCAAAATGTTTGCCTTATCAAAACGCCAGAATCAAGGGTGCAAAAAGCTAACCTGAAACACATTTCCTTCCCAAGTTAGCCTAAGCCTTTTGTCAGCATTAATCTTTACTCTTTTCAAATGTATATGATTTTTGAAGGATTAAAAGAGAATTTGACTTATTTGATATTCATTGAACTCTTGTTTTACAATTTGTTTTGATTGTGACTCTAAAGAAAATGACAATATTTTTGAAATTTATTCATAAATTTTTCACATTCCCTAAAAATAAGAGAAGTGATAAAAACATTTTCAAATAGGACAAGTTTCAAATGGGAAAGGTCCTTGAGGCTGGCGAGACACTTTTTGCCTCTATTGAAGAAAGAATAAGCGATGCCAGAACATGAAACATTCTGCAATCCTGAAGCAGATGGTCCAGGAGATCAGAATGGAGGAAGGATAGAACTTGCAACATTTCATTGTGAAGTTGTCAGTAACCAATCAAGAAGAAGATGATCTCATCATTCAGAAGAGGCACATATTGCAGCTTGTATAAAAATGCAAGACATGTAGTTAGAAGAATTGATCACTTCTTAAGTAATAAGAAGATAAGCCCTCAAGACATTTAGTTGTACTGTTGTGTAGCGACACTATAATTTGAGCATCCAAAGTTAAGAGATTTTGGTACGAAGGGAGCCATGAATACCCACATTGGGGCATGACTGAACCCCCATCATTTTGAGATGACAAAATATTCAGACCAAAAAGGCATTGAGAATGAGCCTTACATTTTGAGGTGGGCATTTTGAAGGCTCGTACTTGCAAAAGATAAAGTTGGGGCACGATTGAACCCACATCATGATGAGACGACAAGATTCAGATCAAGAAGGCGTTGATTGAGCCTTACAAATTGAGGTTTTGGGGCATTTTGAAGACTCGTACCAATATAAGATATTGTTGCAGTACTAGTGAAGGCATGTTTCAGCATAGGTATTAATGTGGGGCATCTTTAGAAGCCTATTAAGACCTGTGGAATGATAATTGATTTGAACAAATAATTCTAGTGGGATAGAAATGTATGAGTGGTGAAAATTGTGAAACAACGATAGTGGAGTTCACTGTATATGATCATTTTTTCATCATCACTTGCATTACTCTTGTGATTCCCGCTGAGTTTTGGTATCATTGTAATGCCATACAAAAACTTTGAATGCTATGGAAAGAGCTTCACTGGTCGAAAGAAATGGGCAGAAGCCACAAGAGAAGATGAATGTGTTGACAAATGTTTTACGAACCAGTAAATATGGTACTGAACCAATGTTGCGATACCCAAGATGTATATTGTCTTCTACAACCCCAAGGTCTAAAATGATAAATGATGAAGATTTCTTCCAGCAGAAAAGGCGATGGAATGTTAAACAACAAGAGACTAGTGGAGCCAACTAAGATTGAATGAAAATTGGGATAAATCCTCCTTGTGATATGAGTCAAATCAGATAGATCCTGCTATCCCAATGATCTTTGTGGAGTTCAGCGCAGTCATGTACGTAGTCTCTAAAAATGGGGGCAACACGATCATGTTTATGATTATAGCAAGAACTTGAGAAAAAAAAAACACTTTCTCCAGAATGAAGACAGAAGACATAGATGAAAAGAATATAGAGAAAGATCAGAGGGCTCGTCAAAGATGCAAGTTGGAAACTATGAGTTGCTACACGAGCATATGAAGTAGACCCTTGAAAGAATGATCAAATAGAAGAAGATCAAGCTCACCACTCTGGAGCCAAGTGAAGATTGATTCAACATTTATGCATTCATGAAAACATCATTTTCATAAAAGAAAATGCATTACACTGATACATTTAATTGCATTAGTGTTTCATACATAAACACATGATTTTGACAGATCTTCCAGTGACAAGAGAAGATGCAGGATGTTGAAATCTCGATGGTTGAAAGGAAGATCTCAAACCTCAAACACAAGGAGTCACATTTAGAGAGGCATACCCTGAAGAATTGAGAGGTCAATCCACGGAGTTTCACCTCCCACGTTGAGCCTTCATGAAAGAATAGTGAAGCAGAATCACACCAGAAGATGTCTGAGTTCCATCGAGATCAAAGGAGATGGTGTTCCTTCGAAGAAGAAAATGTTTCCCGATGATAATTGAAGATTGAAGATATTGAAGCATCAAGATGAGGATGACTAGTTTTGAAATCCTAGAAAGAATGATGACGACAATTGGGCCAAAGGAGATTCACGTATCTAATGGCTTCCAGACAAGTTTTCGCGATGGAGATGAACTTTTAGAAAATTTCTGGAACTCTAAATTTTCGAGTATGATATTTTCAAGCATACATTAATGATTGATAATGTTTGATTTTCAGGTTCGACCTTTGAAGCAAATGAAACTAAAGCCTTCGCAAAAGTAGTGAGGCAAAAAAAGATTATTCGAGTCTTATACTCTCTGAAGAAATAGGGTGCAGACACGATTATTGAAGATTGTTCAAGTCTTATACTCTCTGAATAAATAGGGGGCAGACGCGATTGATGAAGATTGTGAGTCTTATACTCTCTGAAGAAATAGGGGGCAGACACGATTGTTAAAGATTGTGGGTCTTATACTCTCTGAAGAAATAGGAGGCAGACGCGATCGTTGAAGATTGTTCGAGTCTTATACTCTCTGAAGAAATAGGGGGCAGACGCGATTGATGAAGATTGTTCGAGTCTTATACTCTCTGAAGAAACAGGGGGTAGACACGATTGTTGAAGATTGTGGGTCTTATACTCTCTGAAGAAATAGAAGGCAGACGCGATCGTTGAAGATTGTTCGAGTCTTATACTCTCTGAAGAAATAGGGGGCAGACACGATTGTTGAAGATTGTTCGAGTCTTATACTCTCTGAAGAAATAGGGGGCAGACGCGATTGTTGAAGATTGTTCGAGTCTTATACTCTCTGAAGAAATAGGGGCCAGACGCGATTGTTGAAGATTGTTCGAGTCTTATACTCTCTGAAGAAATAGGGGGCAGACGCGATTGATGAAGATTGTTCGAGTCTTATACTCTCTGAAGAAATAGGGGGCAGACGCGATTGATGAAGATTGTGGGTCTTATACTCTCTGAAGAAATAGGGGGCAGACGCGATCGTTGAAGAATGTTCGAGTCTTATACTCTCTGAAGAAATAGGGGGCAGATTGTTGAAGATTGTTCGAGTCTTATACTCTCTGAAGAAATAGGGGGCAGACGCGATTGATGAAGATTGTGGGTCTTATACTCTCTGAAGAAATAGGGAGAAGACGCGATTGATGAAGATTGTTCGAGTCTCATACTCTCTGAAGGAATGGGGAGAAAACGCGATTGATGAAGATTGTTCGAGTCTCATACTCTCTGAAGGAATGGGGAGAAGACGCAATTTATGAAGATTGTTTGAGTCTCATACTCTCTGAAGAAATGGGGAGCAGACGCGTTTGCAGAAGACTGTTTGAGTCTCACTTATGTTGAAGTTACAGTGAACCGAATTAATCTTCTGAAATTTTCATGACCGGACAGACGCGATCATCTTTTGATCTTTGCTCTATTCTCGTTGTACGACAATGAACAAAGAGGGGCAGCTGTAGATGCTCGATTTGTCAAGGACGTTATTTAAATTCAATTGGGTTTTATTATTATCGTTATTTTGGTTATTAGCATAAGTTCGGTATTGGTTAGTTATTAACATATAAATATATGAAATAAAAAATGAAATGAAAAATAACAACAATTTGTAACATGGACTAAATATAATTATTTTTATTGTTACAGGCCCGAAACAAAACAGACTGGACCAGATCGGCCCAAATGGAATCAAAATAGAAAAAGGCCTGGCTTGGATGCTGAAGCCCATTGTGGCAACCTAATTCTGGAAACCCTAAACCCATTAGGGTTTCCTACCCCCAGCTCTCTAACGCCGCAACATGAAGGCCATTGGATCTACTGTGATCCAACGGCTCGCAAGACATTGTGATCCCCGAGCCAGCAGAAGACCCATACCATGAGCGCCCATACTTCCAGCAGACCTACGCCACCCGAGCAGCTCACGTGAAATCCATCGGGGCTATCGACAACACCCGTGCAGCACGGTTTCCAGGCATCACCACTTCCAGCAATCCATGTGCAGCACAACTCCCCACTACTGCCGCACGTGACTTGCTCGCTCCAGAGCCCTGCAAACACACCAAACGAGAGCAGAAACAGAAAAGAACAAAACTGGAAAGAAATCTATCAACTAGAAATAACGAAAGAAAAGGAGAGTAGGGGGAGGATCGAGTCGTCAACAAAAAATAGAAAGAAAGGAAAAAAGAGGATCAACCACATCGAGAGAACCCTAGAGAACTACCAGCCATCAACAACAACAAGAAAAATAGGAATCCAACCATCAAGATAACGACGAAACCAGAGACATCCACAACCAGAGAAATCCACAACCAGAGTCTAAAATCCCATTAGCAAATCAAATAATGAAACAACCATAGACGGAAGAGAAAACCCTTACCATCCTGGAGCCATCACCATCGTTTGAAAAAGCCAAACCCCGTTGAGTCATTAAGGGTAAGTCGTCGTTTCCTCTTCTGATTAGTCGTTTGGTTTCATCTGGGCGTGAGATTTGGTTTTGGGGGTATGTTGAGCATGGGGCTTCGGGTTTCTGGGTAGGTTTGTTGTAGGGTTTCGTCTTCCCATCGGAGCCCTTGAGGGTTGAAATCCACAACGGTTGTGTGGTTCAACGGTGAGAGAGAGAGGGTTGTTTTGAGAGGTGTAGGGTTGAGGTTTGGTTAAAGGTTGAGGTTTGTGTCTGTATAGCTCTTCATCGGAGCTCTAGGCGGTGGCCGTGGAGGCCACGGTGGTAGGGGTCTCGTAGGATTTACGGAGAGTGAACCGAGTGGGGTTTCGGGGATTTTGGTCTAGGTCTCAGCCTTGGTGGCCGTCGGGAGTGATGGCTAGCGGATATGTGAGCTTCATCGAGCCATGATGGCTGTTAATTTTGTTGAGATTGAGAGAGAAGGACGACGGGGCTGTGAGGGTTTGGGCTTCGTCTGGTCAAGCTGAAATAAAGAAAGAATAGAGAGAGGCGAGTGAAGCGGTGGCCTTCTATCTCGTTTAGGGTTGAGAGACAGGAGGGCAGAGAGGAGATGGGAGAGGCAGAGAACGGCGAGGGGATTTATTTTCTGGCTGGAGAGGGAAATGAGTTTAGGTTAGGAAATTTACCCTAATTTCCACTATATTAATACGTCAAAACGACGTAGTTTTGGGTAGTGTTGAAACGACGGCGTTTTGTTATCGTGGGAAAATATCCCGTGTTTTGAGGGAGGGGTTAATCTCGTTCAGGGCCCATAGATTTTAAGTCCATTTCGCTTTGGCCCAAAGTAAACTTTGCTGTTTTTTGATTTTTGCCTTAAATTTCCAGCGGTTTACACTTTAGTCCTGAATCCTGCTAGGCCGATTTTATTGTTGTTTTTACATTGGATGCATAGTTTTAGAAACTTGCATTTTGATCCTATGTAATATTTTGGTTATATCATGTTTGGACTGCATAGAAATGAAAATGTTATGAAAAGATCATATGATTTAGTTTCTTTGTATTTTAGTCCTATGTTTTGTTGTATTTAAATCTTTGTTGTCTTAAACATTTGACATCCACATTTTTGTATGTTGCATTTTAGTCCTGAGTGTGTTTTGTTTTATTTTGTTTTTAGTCCCTTGTAATGAGAATAGTTTCATTTCAGTTCTTAGTATTCAGTATGGTATAATGCTAGCATTTCTACCTTAATTTGTATTTTATTCATAATTAGGATATTAAAGTTTAATTTAAATATAATTATTTTCTGAAATTTTATAATTTGTTATGCTATGTTTTCGTTGGTTGTGTTTAGGTCACCTTTATTCATTAAGTATAGCTATGTATAGAGTATATATATATATATATTTTATAAAATATGTATGTGATTTTTATTGAAATATCACATTCCGAGCATGTTGTTAGTGTTTGTATATTTAGGTGTAGTTTTTTATGCATGTTTAGCCTCATGTGCATGACTCAGCCTGATCACATAATTGGATTAAGGGTAATACCCTTTTAATTTAAAATCGTCAGAATGACTTTTCTTAACTTACAGAAAAGTCATTTTTGACGATTTTAAATTACAAGCGTATCCTGTCATTGTCACCAAAAAAGGTTGATTTCTCACTTTAAAATTTTGGGAACGAAAGAAAAGGAAATATTCGGTTATTTAAAATTTTCGAGAAAAGGTCGTTAGAACTGAACTAAAGATTTGGTCTCGATATTTTTAAATAATCGAATATTCTTTATCTTTCTAATGACTTGGTAATTTTAAATTAAATCATATTTTGTTGCTTTTCAATGTTACAAATTTGCATTTTTGTTGTTTAAAGGGATCATTAATCAAATTAAATTTGAACTTGTGAAATTCGTTGCAAAGACATTAATTAATCGACTAGGTACCAATTTAGGGCGTTGTGGGGGTGCTAATCCTTCCCCACATGTAACCGACTTCCGAACTCGGATTTTGGTAACGTAGACCGTAAATTTGTCGTTTTAATTAAAATTAATTTTTATTTAAAATGACAACGTTTTTGGGTGCCCAATCACACCCTAATCAAAGATTGGTGGCGACTCCTCGAACCATATGTTTTTATCGTAAAAGGAATTCCAAATTTTTGAAACGAGAGGTTTTCTAAAATTGCATTGTTTTTAATTAAAATTTAATTGAAAAGAGAATAATTAAAGATGATGCGGTTTTCAAAAATCTCGCCCCCCCCATCGCGTTAAAAATCGTTTCGACATCCATAAAACTCCACCTTTAAGAGTAAACCATCTATTTATGGAATAAAAATCTTTTTAGGAAATTTATCACTTAATTCCCTAAACTGTTTCCCAATATTCTACTTTGACCATCAAACTTTCCAAATTTTCATTTTGGTCATTATCTAAAGTTTTTGGATATTACAAAGATTTTCAAATTTAGTTTCATGATCACTCCTAACACTAGTTATTGAGTAACCTTTTTCGTTTTGGATTACTTTTGAAAACATGATGAATTTTTCTAATGCTTCATCTTTAGTACTTAAGAATAGAACCCAAGTATATCTAGAATAGTCATCTACCAATACAAATGCATATTGTTTTCCACCCAAGCTAGTAGTTCTAGATGACCCAAAAAGGTCTAAATGGATTAATTGTAATACTCTACTAGTGAATACGTCATTAATGGATTTAAAAGAAACTCACTTTTGTTCTCCTTTAGCACAAGCATCACATATTTTATCATTATCAAATTTTAGCTTTGGCAACCCTCTAACTAAGTCTCCTTGAATTAGTCATTGCAAAACACTCATACTAGCATATCCTAGTCTCCTATGCCATAATCAACTATCATGCTCATCCTTAGCAACTAGGCATAAATTAGTCATATCTATAGAATCTAAATGCACCATGTAAATGTTTCATATTCTATGACCAACAAGCATAATCCGATTAGATGCAATGTCAATGACTTTACAACCATTAATATCAAACATGGCATTCAATTCCTTATCTCACAATTGACTAATACTCAATAGATTATTTTTAATCCATTCACATATAAAACATTCTTAATTTGTATGGAAGAGGTATTACTTATAATGCCTATACGTTCAATATAACTTTTTGAGTTATCACCAAAAGTCATATCTCCTCCATTTTTAGCATTAAGCTCTATGAACCGGCTCTTGTCTCCGGTCATGTGTATTGAGCATCCATTATCAAGGTATCATGAGTTTGAATTTATTTCCCATGCCTTGTAGCAATGCTCCTTTTCCTACAAACATAGATTATTTTTTTGATTTTTGGTACCCAAATTCTTTTGGGTCCATATTCATTAGTTTCCAAAATCTTAGTCCCCTTAGGTATCCATTTGTTTAGGATATCCTTATCTTTAGTAGTAATGAGTTCTTTAGGAACCCATATACTTCTAACGATTTTTCCATTAGAGGTTCTTCGGGGACCTCTATGATTGTAGTTTTTAAAACTTTTTTCTAACAAAGTTGGATTTTGAATTTTCTCCATTTTCAAAACGTTTTGTTCCAACTTTATCAAAAGAAGCTTTAAGATCATTAATTTTCTTTTGATGATCATCATTGACCTTTGAAAGTAAATCATGCAAATCAAAATTTTTCTTCTCAAACTCTTCTAGTTTGATTTGCAAAATTTTGATTTTACTTTCAAGATCATTGTTGGTCTTGGATATGAGATCATTTTCATTTTTCAATTTTCAAATATCATTTTTATAAGCCAACCCATTATATTCCTCTAATAGCTTATCAAACGAATAATCTTTAAAATTAAATGAGCTAGAGGTTACCTGAGAATCTTCCCCGAATGCCATCAAATACAAGTTTACTACTTCTTGTTTCTCTTCATCAGAATCTTCTTCATCGCTCCATGTAGCCACGTGAGCCTTGTGCTTATTCTTTGATTAACCCTTTCTATTCAATTGTGGGCAATCATATTTGACATGCCCCAGCTTTTTGCATTCATAGCAAATGATCGGGTCCTTCTCTTTTGGTTCATTCTTGAAGCCTTCATTTCGTTTGAATTTTCTTCCTCGGTTTGACCTCATTAATTTTCTGAACCATTTGGCAAACAATGCCATTTCCTCATCATCGTCATCTTCATTCGAATCACTCTCTTCCTTTGTTGATTTGAGAGAAACTCTCACGTTCTTCTTATTCTCTGTCTCCTTCTTTGGTTCGTCTCTTTTCTCGAGGTCTTCCTCTTCTTTAAGTATCATTTCATGCATGAGGAGAGAGCCAATAAGCTCATCGAGAGTCAAGGATTTTAAGTTCTTAGCCTCGATGATCACCGTCTTCTTTGATTGCCAAGCTTTTGGAAGAGAGTAAACTAACTTCCTTACAAGCTTGTCATTTGGAATGATTTCTCCATATGATTTGAGACTATTTACAATCGTGGAGAATCTATCCGTCATAGCTTTGACATCTTCATCCAGTTTCATCCTAAAATTTTCATAGCTATGAGTTAGAAGACTAATTTTAGATTCTTTTACCTCATTTGTGCCTTCATGAATGACTTGTAGTTTGTCCCATATCTCCTTGGCGGTTGTACAAGATGAAAATCTTCCGTATTCATCCGGTCCAAGAGCACAAAAGATAATATGGATGGTTTTGGAGTTGAGCTGAAACATTCTTGTCTCTCATTCACTTCACAATCTTGGATGGGTGGAAGGTTTAATGTATCCGTATTCATCCGGTCCAAGCGTCGGCCATTGATGACTTTAATATCGATGTAACTCTTCCCGAATCAACTCAAGAGGTGATTAAACCTTCAAATAAGTGAGGCTCTGATACCAATTATTGAGTTAATCGATCGATGGAATTGGCCAAGAGGGGGTGAATTGACAATTAAAAATTTGGTGGAAGCTTTTGTAGAAATTGAAAGTAATTGCACAACGATTTAGAGTTGTTCAAATTTCTCAATCAAAGTCTACGTCCACTACCTTAGCTATCCACAATAAGGATTTTCTAACAAATTCACTAATTTGTTGTTTCTTTTGAGGCCAAAGAGATAACCTTACAACTCCCTCAAGAATATACCCCAATTCTTGAGAACACTCTTTCTCAAAGAGAAGATTACAAATTTGCAAACTTAAGGAAAAACCTCACAAGGCAAATGTGTTTGCAAAATTCTAGAACAAAGAAAGAACACTCAAGAATAATACAATTAAGCATAATAAGTATTCTTGAAAGTAAAAATGAATATTGAATGAAATAGGCTTGAACGTGCTCAAACTTGAGGTTTGATGCTTTCTCTTTGATTCTTGTTGATTGTTGTTTCATGTTGTTGATCAATGGCTTCTAAGTTTGTTTAAATACTCCTTCAATTGATTCTGAACATTGGGGGATGATTAGTGAAGTCAATAGAGCCATTTAAGTGTGAAAATAATTAATAAAACTACTTGGAGTGTGGGGGAATTGGTACCTCCTCAAAGGGAATCGGTTCCTACAGTGTAAAAATTCAAATATTTCGACCGTTACACAAGGGAGGAATCAATACCCCCTGGGGGGGGAATTGGTTCCCTCCGAGCAATCTTTTATTTCTCAGAGCCAAACCATTCAGGGGGAATCGGTACCCCCTGGGGGGAATCAGTTCCCTCTGGGCAATCTGCCCATTTTGGTTTGAGATTTATTAAAAAATGCTTTTTGGCTCGATTAAGGCTCGAAATACTTTGTAAATTTGTTTAAAAGATTAAAACAAATTTTTTACACTTTAGTAAGGATTAAAATGAACTTTGAAAGACTTGGAGTAATTTTTGATGTTCGAATAATTATATCGAATATACTTAGAAAATCTTTTGTAAAATCTTAAAATTCATTTAACTTAATTTGTTATATCGAAACATAAAAATGTTTTCAACACATTCGACAAATATCCTTTTATTTCTTCAAAAGCTCCTTAGCAATCATCGTTCTATACCCCTGGGTTATTTTTATGGAGAAGGCAAAAAATGGGATCGCACTTCTCGGTTATTTGCAAAATAAATCGGGCAATATAATTTAATCTTCAGAGAATCCTTGAACTTCTTTTTGTGTTTGTGGGGGTGGTAAATTCTGAACAGCTTTGACCTTGTCAGGATCCACTTCAATCTTTTTTTTTGCTTACTACAAACCCCAAGAGTTTTCCCGATGTTACCCCGAAGGTACACTTGCTTGGATTGAGTTTTAACCAGCATTTCTTTAATCTTTGGAAGAGTTTCCTCAGATTCGCGATGTGTTTTCCTCCGTTTTAGCTTTAACAATCATATCATCGACATAGACCTCTATTTCCTTATGCATCATGTCGTGGAATAGTGTTACCATGGCCCTTTGATAAGTTGCCCCTACATTCTTTAGTCCAA
The DNA here is from genome assembly GCF_006381635.1 of Hibiscus syriacus. Taxonomy (NCBI): domain Eukaryota; kingdom Viridiplantae; phylum Streptophyta; class Magnoliopsida; order Malvales; family Malvaceae; genus Hibiscus; species Hibiscus syriacus. Next base: position 48,159 of record NW_024063520.1, on the reverse strand, counting down.
ATGACATCACCTTGTAATAGAATGTTCCCCACATAGTGATAAATATAGTCTTTTCCATATCATATGGATGCATCTTTATTTGATTGTGACCTGAAAACCCATCCAAAAACGAAAATATAAACTTTCCAGCCGTATTGTCCACCAGGGTGTCTATGTGTGGTATAGGGAAATTATCTTTCAGACTGGCCCGATTATGATCTATGTAGTCGACGCACATGCGAACTTTCCCATCTTTCTTTGGTACTAGAACAACGTTTGCTACCCATTCTGGATACTTGCTACTTTTAGGAACCCAACATCGAATTGCTTCTTTACTTCTTCTTTAATTTTAAGCAGTATTTCGGGTCGCATCCTTCTGAGCTTTTGTTGTACCGGTTTATATTTGGTCTTTATTGGTAATTTATGTACCATTAACTCAGTGTCTAAACCTGGCATGTCTTCATAAGACCAAGCAAACACATCTCTGTACTCTCGAAGCAGCTCAATCAGACTTTGTCGTTCATCAGCAGATATGATGGTGCCAATTTTTATCTCATTTTTATCTTCTTCTAATCTCAGATTCAAGATCTCAATGGGCTCTTCATGAGACATAATTTATTTATCTTATCTCTCTACCATTTTTAGTAGTTCAGAAGGTAAGTCATTTCCCTCATCATTATCATAACCTCTAACTTCCCCTTGATATATGGGCAACTCAAAATCTATCTTCGGGTCAGAGTCATCAGTATTCATACTATTGATACCAGAGGTCCTGAAAGAATAACGAACGAGAGGATATATATACATATACAAATATATGTGAATCTATCCCATATTAAAATAGAAAGAAATAATAATATATAATAAATAAATAAAGAAATAAATAAATAAAATGCAAGAGAGGATGTTTGTCATTTCGTGAGTTAACATGAATGCATCATTCATTAAAAAAAACAGATAGATTAACCCCTTACAAAAGATCACCTATTTTCCGGGGTTTAGACAATAGGGAAAGTTTTTGTGCATTACTCTGAAACAGTTTTGTAAACTACAGGTAATTCTTCTGCAGTCTAATTATTTAGCACAAAGTCTGGTGGTGCGGGGTAGATGCCCATAGTCCTTCTATCTGTGATTCCTTCCTCCAATATCACATTTATTCCCAAATCCCTCATGGCATTTTCAATAACAAGCTCTTTGGATGATCAAGCCCCCTGAAACATGTGGCCCTCAGATATGAAGGTGTCACGCAGCAGTGGGAAAATCATGGGCTCCCACTTAATATCCTCCTCAGCTAACCTTGCTTTCTTCCTTTCCTGGATCTTTTGAACATTTTTCAACTTTTCCTTTAAGGTCGGGTGATATCCCAGACCAAAACGATCTCGCTTAATACTGGGAAAAACTGGACTACTATTCCCATGTAAGCGACTCCCTAGCCCTCTTCCAACATTGGCTCCTCTTCCCAAAGTCATTTTCAGTCCCATTATGGTAAAATTGGACAACCTAGGCTTCAGAATTTTCTTTCATTCAGAAACAAATGTGGCATTAACTAATTTTAGGGATCTGAAAGAACACTCGAACGTATTTTCATCCACTTTGACATATAGAGCGGTAGTAGATATGGAAGCAATGATGTCTTCCTCGGTATTAAGGCATACCATTCTCCCCTCAATTACAAATTTGAGTTTCTGATGCAGAGTGGATGGCACGGCTCCTGCCTGGTGGATCCAAGGTCTTCCTAATAAGAAGTTATAGGTGGGCATTATATCCATTACAAGGAATTTGACCTCGTAGGTTGATGGGCCTATGGTTAAAGGAATATTGATTTTCCCCAGCATCTCCTTCTTCTTTCCGTCAAAAGCTCGGACAATGCTTTGACAATTTCTCATGTGTGTTTTATCGACCGAAAGTTTCTTCAAGGTCACTAATGGCATCACATTCGGGGCAGAGTCGTTGTTGATTAGTACTTTTAATAACACATGTCCTTTATACCTGATGGTAATTTGCAGGGCTTTGGGATTGCCCATCATTTCGGACGGGATCTCGTCATTAAAGAAAGTGATGAAGTTATCCACTTGAATATTCGCAACAAGTCGATCTATCTTTTCCACTGGCACATCTTTCGGTACGAAAGCCTGATTCAAGACTTTCAACAAGGCATTTCGATGTTCCTCAGAGCTTAATAGTAAAGCCATTATTGAGATACGAGCTGGTAATTTGTGTAATTATTTGACAATGATGTACTCGCTATGTTTCAAGAATTTTAAAAACTCTACAACCTTATTCTCGGTTACAAGCTCATTAATTGTCGGCTCATCATCTTTTAGTAATATATCAACCCTTTTTTCTTTATCAGCGGCCACTCTTTTCTCGGGTTCACTGGTCTGGTTGGGAGAATAACATATCCCACTTCTGGTGAAGTGGCCTACCTCATCCACATCTTCTTTAGCAACCTCTGAACTCTCAATATTCTCTAGTTGGCATCCATACCTCTAAGGGACCTACTTGTTTTCCTTATAAGGAAAGGCCGACGGAGGCATGATCACCACTTTTGGGATTAACCTTTCCATAGTTCGGGCTTTCGGTGTGATGACTAAACGGCAGTTAGTATTGTAAACTCCCTTAGATGTTCCTTCAAAAGCGCAAATCTCCATCGCTTTCTCTTTCTCTTTGTAGCTTCATGGTAAAATTCCATGTCTTTACTATCCATCAGCCTTTGAACCAAGGCCTTGAACTCATCACAGTTTTGAATGGCATGATCCTCGTAACGGTGGTAGGGGCAAGTGTGCTTATTCCTGTTAGCATTAAAGGTCAATCAGGCTACTTTGACCATTTGCCCCCATACCCAATGCATGGGTGACTTTACTTCATTAACTTTGGTTATGACTCTATTCCCTCTTTCTTTAATAACAACATTAACCCCTATCCCTGCATAGTTTGGTAGAGGGTTCTAAGCCACATTGGGCTGCTCACTTTCACCGAAGTTGATGACATTTCTTTTTCTTATTCTCTGCACCAACTTTTTAAAGGCTAGATAATTTTCAATTGAATGCCCCGATGCCCCTGCATGATACTCACATTGAGCATTGATGTCAAACCATTTTGGGTAAGGAGATTGCATTAGAGAAGTGGGGTAAGTTGACACCACATGTTTGTCTAACAGGATCTGGAATAGTTCTTTATAGGTCATGGGGTAGGGTCAAATTGAACCCTTTCCTATCTTGGTTCTTTTGTCCCTTGCCTAACAGGATTTAGTGCAGACGACGCGGTGGCTTGAGGTTAAGATAGTGTAATGTTATTAGAATCATATTTCTTCATATTACTGACCCTCATTATCCTTCCTTCTCACTAAAGGCTTTCGGCTAGATTCTCCCCCGTCTTGCTTCCCGCTTTTGATCGTAATCTCGATCATTTCTTCTGTATTTACTATATCGGCAAAATTCTTGGATGAATTTCCAATGATATGTCCAAAGAACGGGGCCCTCAGAGTATTTATAAAAAATATATTAGTTTCTTCCTCCTCTAACGGTAGATGAACTTACATATCCACATCTCTCCACCTTTGGGCATACTACCTAAAGCTCTCATTGGATCTTTTTTCTATACTCTGTAACAGAATTCGATTTGGCTTCACATCTTTTACTTGCTTATATTGCTCTAGAAAAGACTTCCTTTCAAGACTTAATCTGAGCCCAACTTAGCTGATTGTACCAATGGATTACTGAGCCTGCTAGGCTTTCTTGAAAACAATGAATTAATAGCTGATCGTTTCCTACATAGCCTGTCATTTTTCTGCAAAACATGGTAATGTGTACAGAATGACAACTGGTGCCATCAAATTTCTTGAAGTCTGGAACTTTGAACTTCGGTGGCAACACTAAATAAGAGACCATGCTTAGCTCTCTAGCGTCGATTACATATAAGCTAGAATCTTCTTTCGTAGCTCAGAATTCATGTTTCATTTGTTACCATTCTTTCTTAAGCTCTTTATCATGTTCATTTTTGGATTCCTTATCCAAATCAGGGGCATCTTCAATTGGTTGTGGGTTTGTAGAAGAGCCAGGTAGGTTCACTTGTATTTTTTCCAGTTGGACGGTCGTGGCTTGTAGTGCATGGACATGCGGTGGTGTGAAGCCAGGGGGATATAACGGTTCCTCGGCAGTATGATCGATAAATGGAGTCTCTCATCAGATTATACTATTTCCTTGTAGCAAACTAACCAGTTTTTTCATTATGTCGTTTTGAGCCTTCATCATCTATTTGTGCATATCCTCTTGCGCTTTCTTTAAATTCTCTTGCATTTTAGCTTGAGCCTTCTCTATTTGGGCAATTATGTCATCCATTTCCTTTTTTCGCGTGTTGTACAGATGCTTGTAAGTGTCTAGTATTCTGCCACATAATCTTTTTTTTATTAATATTGGTGTTTTATTAATGAGGTGTGAAAAATATGATTAAAATGTTATTCGTAAAAGTAAATGCGATGCAGATGCAATATGAATACAAGGTGTTGATTCTGGGACGATTCCTTAGAACAACTTTTTATATAGGAAACAAAGCTCGATTACAAGGATTAAACATATCAAAGATACATATGTGCTATCTCTTCTAATTGTTAGATGTGTCCTAGTAATTCCACAATCTTCTAGTTTTCTTCAGCCTCAGGATCCAGTTCTTCGATCACACTATCAGCTTCCTGTGATAGGTCAACCAAGTACTGAACCACTCCTTGAGCCTGTTGTAGGTATCTTGCAATGAGATCCTCCATTTGCCTAACTATCCACTGAGCCTGCTCCCAACGATAGCGCCATTGTATAACTCCTTCATAAGGGACTAATGTAAGTTCATTTGCTCTTATTTGAAAATCTTGAACTAAGGCCTCGAGTTCATCCACACGCTTCGTCAATCTTTCCACTTCAGTACAATTTGAATTACTTTATCAACTTCGATATCGTCGCACATCAGTCTCTAAGCGCAAGACTTTATTCTTTAATTTCTCATTCTGGGCTTGACCTTCTTGTAATAGCTGCTCTAAACAACTCTTTTCTTTTGACAAAATCTTAACTTGATGCATGCTTTGCTTGAGGTCTTTCTGACTCTCCCCAACTTCTCTCTTTAAGCTCATCACTTCCTATCTCCACGCAACAGATGATTTACTTGAACTGAAAGCTATATGTTCTTTCAGTATTTGCTGGTAAGATAATTGAAGATCGTCAAAATCTAGCCGAAGTTGCTTCTCACCTTTTTAATTCAATTTTCTATACCCTTTTGAATATCAATCTCCAACCCTCTCTGATACTCTTCATCTTCTAGCTTTTGCAAAATCGCTCTCCATTGTTTCATTTCCACCTCAAAATCACACTTAACTATCTCTAATGGAGATGTCACCATCCTCAAATGTTCTTCCACATGCTGAGTGTTTTCAGGATTCACCACCGAGATGTTGTCATTCACTCGACTGCTTCTCCACTACTCATACTCTTAAGATAATTCGATATCATAGGTGAATAGATTTACACGATGAGTTTGCTTCTAAGCCTCAGTAACCCCCTTGACTTTGTTCTTATACTGATCTCCTTTGAATGCAAAATCTGATCTTGACAAGTCCCATATGATTGGAATGAACTGCCTTGACCCATACTGTCTAGAAACTAATAGCGGTGCATACCCGACAAAGCCCCAGATACCTTGCAAAGGGACCCAATCTTGCTCTCCACACCTGTAAAGTATATCCGAAGTGACATTCCATGAAGCTCGCCACAAAATATCACTATACCTGATATCTTTGAAGATAACTATCCATTTCTCTTCGGTGAAGCCCCAAGCCATTCTTTAGAAAGGAAATCCTTCAAAGGTGAAAACCTGTCAAGAAACACTCGTCATGGTGCTCTTTCAATTTGCTTGAAATGACTAAAAATTCACACTAGCAGTAGGGGTGCACACCCTATAAAGCATCATTCTCCTTCCCGCCTACAAGAACTCAAAGAACGAAACGTCTCGGCTAGAATGGCTGGAACAAGATCCACATGCTTGTCTAATCTTTCGAACAGGTCGACAACTGATATATCTACATATCCTAGAACCTTTAGGAAAATAATGAGCCCATAAATCCCTAGAGCAAACAGGTCAAGCTTTTTCCTCTTGTCAAGGTGACGATTAATTACCTATTTCAGAGCATTCCAAGAGATGCACTCACCGTCTCATTTCTTCTTAATGCTTCTAACAACCCAATCCTTGCTCGTTCTGGTCATCAATAACAATTTCTTTTTGAACGAAGGAGTGACTGGTAGCTTGGTATAGATTCTATTCATTTGGGACCTCGGATGACATAATAAAGCTCGGTACTCCTCTATTATTGGTGTCAAATCCACTCTGCCAAATGTAAAACAGCTATAAGCAGGATTCCAGAACTGCGCCAGGGCCCTAAACAGATTTCGATTGATTAGAACATTGAGAAGATAAGGTATATCACCATATAAATGATAGAACATCTCTTTATCGACTGCTTCCCATCTTCCCCATATCTTTTTTAGCTCATTTAAATCATTCTAGCGTACATTGATGTGAGTGTAGCCAAACAACTCTAACACGTACCCAGGCATCAAACTGTCTCTGTTGGTCAACTGAGATTGTTTCGACCACCTCAGAATATCTACATTGTCTTCAACCTCTTTCTAAACCTTTCGTTCCATATTACTAGCCTTCTATATGGACATCGATTCCAAATCAACTCCATGAAATGGATAGTGCAATGCACAACAAAACGAAATAAAGTAAAGAAAAAGGAAATTAGTTAGTAAACATAAATCAATTAATCAGGGATAATAATTTTATAAAGAATCCTACCCTCACATACTGGCTACCCAATCATGCTTTATCAGATCCTACCCAAACATGATATCTACCCCCATGCTTTATTTGAACATTAAAACCCTAACCACATGATATCTAATTCGCATATTTGTTTGAAAAATAAACCAAACCACATTATCTCTAGTTCGCATACATTTATTCAAAAAAACGAAAAATAAATGACTCAAATGGCTTTTCCTTGTGTACCTTTCTCACAGAACTTCTAATGTTCGGGTTAGGCTCGATCTAAGTTCAGGCTCTATGTTCACTATATGCTGGATTCGATTCTAAAGTAATAGGTTCTCGAATTGTCCTTGTCGGTGTCCCCTTGGGCTATCGAACCCTTAATCCTAACCCATCACAGGCTTTAGGGGATCGTGTTCAATTCAAGGGAACACACCTCCTTATGTCTGTGCGGAGGTGAATACCATCACGATGACCATAAGGCATGAGCTCCAAGAGCGATCAACTATCCCATGTGGAGGTGAAAACCACACGAGAGAGTAATCTCTCACTCCAATTTAAATAGGAAAGAGCGGGGGTTTTAGCTCATGTCATGAGAATACAACTATGTAGTGTGTGAGAAAAAGCGAAAATACACATAATCACAACACACTCAAAAAATCAATCCTATTTAGACACATAATTAATCTGAAACCATTAGCAAACAGATCAGTACACTATTTATTAGTTAATCAAATTCGAAACAAACAATATTAAAACCAAATGGGGGGGGGGTTAAAAACCAAATTAGAACGAATTTCTAAATTTCAATTGCAAAGACAATCAATTAATCGACTATGGCTTGACTCTCTAAAAAAAGTCCATAGTAAAGTCGCCAAGCTGTCAAAACGGTCTTTTTCTCAAAAAGCGAGATTTTGAAAACCACACCATTTTTAATTATCTTCTTTGTGATTAATTTTTAATTAAAAAGTAATATGATTTAAAAAAAACCTCTCGTTTCGAAAATTTGGAAATTCCTTTACGATAAGAAAAACATACGGTTCGAAGAGTCGCCACCAATATTTGATTATGGTGTGATTAGGCACCCAAAAAAGTTTTTGTTATTTTAAATAAAAAATAATTTTTATTAAAAAACAAATAGAGGTCTGCGATACCAGAAAATGAGTTCGAGAGTCGATTACGCGTGGGGAAGGATTAACACCCCCACAGCGCCCTAAATCGGTACCTAGTCGATTAATTAACGTATTTGCAATGAAATTTACAATTTCAATTTTAATTTGATTTATGATCCCTAACAAAACAACAACATACGAATTTTACAATATTCAAAAGCACCAGAATAGATTAAATTAAAATTACACAGCCTTTAGAAAGATAAAGAATATTCAATTATTTAAAAATATCGAGACAAGATCTTAAATGAGTTATAACAACATTTTCTCAACAAATTTAAATAGCCGAACATTTATTTTTCTTCCATTCCCAAATTTTAAAGTGATAAATCAATTTTTAGATGTCACTTTTATGATACACTTTTAATTTAAAATCGTTAAAAGCGGACCTCTAATGAGTTAAGACAAACTACTTAAAACGATTTTAAATTAAAAATGTATTACCCTTAATCTAATTATGTAATAATGTGGAGTTATGCACATGAAGATATCATACATATTATGCAAAATGATGCTAAAGGAAAACCTATATCTAGATAGACATACGAATAAATAATTATAAATACCTTAAAAAACCTATCCTATTAAGAAATTAATTAATTGATATAACTAGATGTAAAATAACCTAGGGTCATATATTTTCCAAGGGAATTAGTAAATTTTTAATATTTTAAGATTATTACCTATCATATTCATATTTACATGTAACAAGGTCTTTTATTCCAAATCAATTAATAACTAGAATAATATTTATCTCATTAAAATATTACCTAAATTAAAGTGCGTTTACACAATACATTCATACATACAATAAAAAGCTCATTCATTAAAATAAAATAAAAACCTAAGGCCAATAACCTAATCTTAAATTTAATATTGCCATAAAGGATGAAAATAGCAAAACACCAAAATTCCTAACCAAAATACAAATTGATTAGTACATTAGTCAAGTCTGCTATACGACTAAATTATCAAATAACAAAAATCACAAGCTAAAAATGAAAAATAGCACAAACCGAGGACTAAACAAGAAGCTCTTGTAAATATGAAGATCAAATTAAAAACATGGAAACTTCAATTCGGTAACCAAAATACAATATTTTAGAATTAGCAGACCCATCACCGTAATTAACTCACCATTTCCTGAAACACGGATGATATTCTAACCTCAAAGTGTCGTCGTTTGGCACTCCCAGCAGCGACACCGTTTTGGTCACAGGATATATCCGACAACTAGGGTAAAACGTTTACCCTAAAACCATTTGCAAATTTCCCCTGATTCTCAATGGCGCCGTTCTCTCAACTTTCCCCCTCTCCTCTCATCTTCTCGACGAAATCAGGGGCCAAAAACTATGGCCACCGTCCTTTCGAACCCCCGACAACCCCCTAACCACCGTATCTCGGTGGTAGCTCATCCATCCGACCGCCGTTAGGAACTACCTAAGAAACCTAAACGAAGACCCAACTCCACTGTTTTTTTCGGTGACCCCAGGAGACCTCGACTCCGACGATGAGCACTCACATAGAAAGGTAAGCTAGATCGAGACCCTCTATTACTCTTACTCCTTTTATTTTTAAAAACCCAGATCTAAAAACTAAATTTAATCTACATGCAAGCCTTTCAAAGGATACCAGACTCCTCGGCCTTGAACCCAGCTCCGGCGACTTGGGTCTACCGTTAAGGTAAACTCAAACGACCCTCTCCTTCTTTATCTGTTTATTTCGAAACCCTAAAATAAAAACTAACCCTAATACTATTATGCAAGGTTCCCGAAGGAAACCCAACACTCCATCCCGGGACTCCGTTGGCTCAAACAGGCTCTCGGTAAGTTTCTAGCCCCCATCCTCCTTTCAAACAAAAACCAAGCACACACGAATCTCTCCTGGAAAGTAAATAAAATGAGAGAAATACCTCTTAATGCTTTCCTTTTTTTTCTGGATTATTCTTGGTTAATATTCTTTGTTTTTTTGGTGTTGTTTTTGCTGGAAAATGCTAATGCCCTTATTCAAAATTATTTTCGATTTGGAGAGTAAAAACAAAACTTGCTTCTATTATTTTCCGGAAAAGAGGGCCGAATCCCTTTTACACACTGTTTTTTCTTTCTTACAACGATTCCCTCTGTTCTTTTCCTCCTTTGCTGATCACTGCTTTTCTCTCGTTTTTTTTCTGTGTAGCCTTCTCCTCCTTTTTCTGATCCTTCGATCTCTTTTTATCCTTTTCTAGCTGATAACTGATTTATTTTCCGATTCCTCCCACTGCTCCAAACCTTGTTTTGCTAAATGTCTTCATGTTTGCAGGCTCGGGTGACTATTATAGAGTTTCATGTGGGGTGCTCGGTTGTGGTGCTTCACATGGGAGGCTTGGGCTCGACAGGTATGGCACGAGATGGGGAGCCGAGCCTTGGTCTGCTCGTGGGTGACAGCAGCATGCGTGAGGCATAGGTTGCTGCTATCGGGCTCGGATCGGGTTGTAATCGGATCGAATTTGGCCTGCTCTTGTGCTCCGAGTTTTGGTTGTAAATCGGGTTTGGGGTTTGGGTCAAATGCCCATTTGTAATTGGGCTCAAATTGGGTTGTAATAAAGCCTGCTATAATAAACAATATTAATAGTAATAGTAATATTAATAATAAATAATAAATAATAATAGCGTTGATGTTAAATGGGACGAAAAAACGAGTGTTGACAGATCCAATTTATAGGCTATTCATTGAAAAGAAAAATAAAAGCTTAGTATTAATTCTTCATATAAAAGTTGAAGTGTCAACAACCATGTCAATTGTTGGTAAAAATAGTATTTTTTAAAAAAAAATCAAAATTTAATAATTATATCAATAATAATAATGTTTATAATATCAATCAAATTACAATTTTAAATTAGATATATGTAGAGTATCAGCTTTGGATTTACTTATCTAAGCTTTGTTCAGCTGGAATATGACCTCAAATTATGGCCAACCATTCCTACAAATGGATAACTCAAACTCGTTTAGATCAATTCATATAATATTTTTCCAATTTTTAAAAATATTCTACTTCTATATGTAGTTTCATATGATATAAATGACTATAAATGGTCTTTACACACATATGTACACATAATTCAAAAATAAGTTTTCAAGCTATATCTAAAATTAATTTAGTTTTTAAAGAATTTTAAGTTAAAAATATATACTTAACGTTTTCTCAATTATACTTTTAGGTGAATATCATTAAAAAAACAACTAAATGACATGTGTCACCTTATATTTTTTTTGAAATTCTTTAAAAATAAAATATTATTTAAAAACTTTTTTTTCAAAATCTAAAGTGACAAATATCATTTAATATATTTTTAACAGCATACACCTAAATGTGTAACGGAGAAAACGTTAAACATCTATTTTTAACGAAAAATTTGTAGACACCAAAAATTAAATTTGAGTATAGTTTGTGCATTTATTTTTATATTAAGCGTTCGCTCTAAAATTTAAATTTCTTTTTTAAATTTTAATAGTTTTTGTTAATTATTTATTTTTTTATTGTATTTATCCCAAAATTTTATTTGTCTTCATTCACATACACAGATTTTACATATATATATATATATATATATATATATATATCCTAAACAAAATTATAAATGCACTATTACATATATATAGAAAATAATTATAACTAAAATATATTATTATTTCGGTGAAAGTGATATGGAAGTACAAAAATAAACTAATGACTTTCTGGTTTTCATTTTAATATTAAAAAATTCATTTTATCCATTTCTTTTGAAAATGTGTACACAATTTTATGATTATTAATTTCTTTTACCTCACTTTATCCAGTTTGGATAATAGTATATGGTTTTATTGAATTTCTTGTTGGACGGACAAATGAACATGGTAGTTGGGGAAATGCCACATGGGTGACTGAAAGAGACAAATTTTGTTGTTTGTTATTTTATTTTAATTTCCCTCCACTTGATATCATTTTCAACATGGTTGTCATTTCTAATGGGGTATGAAAAAAAAAATCTGATCCCATCGATTTATCCGTTGATATGATGATTTGATCTAAATATTTGGATATCTAATTTATTTTTTATTTTGGATAATTTAGATTAAATATTTAAAAGAATTTAAATAATCGGATTATATACGGATATGATAAATTTCAATTTTTGATTACACGAAAATCTGAAAATATATTGAGATTTTAGATACCCTTTACCCAATAAATGAGTAACCTACAAACCCATGAAAGCTCTAATCTAATAAAAATTATGGTATTTAATTATTTATTGTATGTGAGTAATTAAATATATATAAAAATAGAGTAGAAGTATCAAATAAGTTACATTAAATCACAAAATTTAAAATTAATTTTTTTTGTCAAATGAAATTTTAAATTTGTATTCGGATCTCCGATCCGAATATCTCATTTTTAGGACCGGATACTAATCACTATTTTATGTAAACGAAATTTTCGGATATCCGAATTTTCGGATCGGATTTAATACGATATATGAATTTGCACACCCCTAATTTCTATTCATATATACTATTGTGAAAATAAAATAGACATATATTTTTAGTTAATGTATAGTCTTAAACTTATATTTGATAAACACGTACATAACTGAAAAAATTTACTTCTAATACAAAATAAATTATATTGATACATATTATTTTATAAATTTTCAGTCTAACTAAATAAAAATATATTAAATAATTTTTAGATATTTTACCGATTTATAATTAAATTAGTATGTGATGGTTGAGTAACGTGTCACTAACTCGGTTATGATCTATATATTGTATAAATAATATTATAAATATTTTTATTTTTTATATAAACATTAGTATATGATCTATTTGTATCACATAATATTACGACCCATTATGAAAATCATTCTCTTAATAATTTTTTTTTTCATTTGTAACGTTAAATTTTGACCTTCTGATTATATTTAAGTGATCTAATACATCATATTATTTTTTTGACTAAATAATACATCATATTGTTAAATTAATTGATTGTTGATATATTTGATATTTGTATTTGTAGATGCTCGATTTGTCCGGGGCGTTATTTAATTTTAATTGGGTTTTACTATTATCGTTATTAGGGTTATTAGCATAAGTTTGGTATTTGTTAGTTATTAACATGAAAATATATGGCATAAAATTGCAATAAAATAATAATAATTATAACATGGATTAAGTATATTTATTTTTACTATTACAGGGCCTACACCAGAGTTACAACTAAAACGGGCCAGACCAAACAGGCCCAAGTATAAGAGAACCCTAAAACCCGTTAGGGTTTCCAGCTTCTGGTTCCAGCCGCCGCTCACCCTGGACTGTTGGATCTGCTCCTAATCCAACGGTCCAGATTAAAGGACCATTAGGGTTTTTGCCCTATGCCCAGCGCCGCCTTCCACGTCCAGAATGAGCCTCTGTCGACCGTTCGTCTCCACCAGTCAGCTTCCACCGACTGCGCAGACTCACAGAGTCCTCCCTGAAGCCCGTGACCAGCTCGCACCCGTGACCAGCTCGCACCCGTGACCTGCAAGCACACCAAACAAGAGACAGAGCACAAAGACAAAAACAAAACAAAACGCAAGAAAAGAGGGCTTTTTATGAACAGTTATCATCAAAAGGAGGGGGGGTAACAGTCTCTCTCGGTCATCGGCAACAGGAGAGAACAGAGAAAATAGAAAGAAAACGGGAATCAACAACAACAAAAAACACACAGAGAGAACACCAAAAGGAGTAACCATAATCATCTTTGAGATCCATCAACAACCCAAAAAAATCCATAGACCCAAAAACGAAACAACCAAAGATAGAAGTGAAAACTTTTACCTTCCTGGAGCCATCACTGTCGCTTGAAAGACCTAACCCGTTGAGTAACCAGGGGTAAGCCGTCATTTCCTCTTCTGTTCTGTTCTTTGGTTTCACCCGGGTTTGGGCGAGGAAGGAGGGATTTGATTTAGAGAAAGCTAGGTCTAAGGTCTGTAGGAAGGAGAGGTTGGTTTTGTAAGGGTATTAGAGGGTAAAGCCGGCTGAGAGGTTCTGTTAGGGGGTTTTCGGGAAGTCTAGTGTTAGTCTCGTGATGGGGTTGAAGTTTCTGGTAGGGGTTAGTCTCGGTCTTAGACGGGTCGTGAAGATCTTTGGGTTTTGAGGCGGCGGAGGCTTTGGTTTTCGGGGTTGTAGAGGAGTTTTGAGAGCCTTGGCTTAGATCTAGGCCTAGGTGGTTACTCTTGAGTGGAGGAGAGAGCTCGGGCCGCCTTAGACTCCTCATCGGAGCCCTAAACGGCGGAGGCTGCGGCGACTGATAAGATTTCTGTTAGGGGTGCGAGATTAGGAGAGAGTTTGAGGGAGAGAAGAAGGAAAACGGCGGGGCTTGGTTTGGTCTGGCTGAAGGGAAGTGATTTAGGGTTTCAGATTTTACCCTAATAACCTATATAACAGAACGCCAGAACGGCGTCGTTTCGTTTAGGCCCAAAACGGTAGCGTTTTGATAGCTGAGGGGAAAACTGTGCGTTTTAGGAAAAGGGTTAATGTCTGGCGTGGCCATCCCAACCTTGTTTCATTTCGATTTGGTCCCTATACCGAACTTTGTTATCTTTTGATTTTGTATCTTAATTTTCAGCGTGTTACATCTAAGTCCAGAACCATGTTAGGGCCATTTTAATGTTGTTTAGGCATTGGATGTGTAATTTGAGAAACTTTCAATTTGGTCATTTGCAGTATTTTGGTTGTATTATGTTTGCAATACCCAAAAATGAAATGTTATGAGAGAACTTGTTATTTATTTTTTATGTTTTAGTCCTTCTAATATTTTAGGCATGTTTGTTAGGCTAATTAGATTTATTTTAAATATGTTGCATGTGTATAGTATTTCGAGCATGTTGTCCATACGCACTTAGGTGTATTTCTTTTTAAAGCATGTTAGCCTCGTTTACTTTAATCGCGTGTTCAATTAATCTCTGCATTAACATCACTTTGTATGATTTGCATGATATCCTCATATGCATAACTTGACATTATTGCATAATCGGAATTTAGGGTAATGCCCTTTTAATCTAAAATTATCAGAATGGTCTTCCTTAACTTACAGGAAAGTCGTTTTGACGATTTTAAATTAAAATGGTATCCCGTCAGTAACGCCTAATTAAATTTGGATATATCATTGTAAAATTTGGAAGCGAAAGAAAAGGAAATATTCGACTATTTAAACTTTTCGAGAAAAGGTCGTTAGAACTGAACTAAAGATCTGGTCTCGATATTTTTAAATAATCGAATATTCTTTATCTTTCTAATGACTTGGTAATTTTAGATTAAATCTATTTTGTTGCTTTGAATGTTGCAAATTTGCATGTTTGTCGTTTAAAGGGATCAGTAATCAAATCAAATTTGAACTTGTGAAATTCGTTGCAAAGAAATTAATTAATCGACTAGGTACCGATTTAGGGCGTTGTGGGGGTGCTAATCCTTCCCCACACGTAATCGACTCCCGAACTCAGATTTTGATAACGCAGACCTTTACTTGTCATTTTAATTAAAATTAATTTTTATTTAAAATGACAAAATGTTTTTGGGTGCCCAATCACACCCTAATCAAAGATTGGTGGCGACTCCTCGAACCTTATATTTTTACCGTAACGGAATTTCCAATTTTTCGAATCGAGAGGTTTTCTAAAATTGCATCGTTTTTAATCAAAAATCCAATTGAAAAGAGAATAATTAAAAATGACGCGGTTTTCAAAATCTCACCCAGCGGTTTAAAAATTGTTTCGACAGCTTGGCGACTCCGCTGGGGAACTTTTTAGAGAGTCAGGCCTATAGTCGATTAATTAATTGTCTTTGCAAACGAAAGTTGTAAGTTCACTCAAATTTGATTTTTGATCCCTGATTTGTTTTAAATTGTTGTTTGCATTTTAATTTGCGTTTTAATTAACAAATAAATAGTTGTACTAATGTGTGATCTACATGTTTTCAGTTTTCTGACTTTCACTTTAGTCTATTGTTTCTCTTGGATCGAGGCAAAGGATTATGAGTTTCCCCACTGTTGCTGTAAACCTTTAATATTTAGAGCATTCTAATTGTGCTCTGTCCCGTTAGGTAGGGGTGAAAGCTACGCTTACGTGAGAAAAATTACTTTTCTCCGCATGGGCTTTAGCTAGTAACCTCTGGGATACATGCCTTATGTTTACGAGTGAAACATTGAGTTTCCTCGCATGGACATAGGGAAATGTATCCTCTCGAAATTGAACTTGATCCGTTTTAAGCCTATAATGGGCGAGGATCGAGGGTCTGGCAAGCCCAAGGGGGCACCAGCAAAGGACAATTCGAGGACCCTTTTAGAAATACTGAAACTCTGCCCATCTTATGTTGAATCTCTGTCCACAGACACAAAGGGGAAACTCATTCTAACTTTTCCCTCGAATTTTTTTTTTTTTTTGCAAAAAGTATGCGAACTAGAGATCATGTGGTTAGGTTTATTTTTCAAACATGCATGTGAATTAGATACCATGCGGTTAGGATTTTTTAGGAGTAACAAAACATGTGGGTAAATATCATGTCGGGTAGGATCTACTAAAGCGTGATTCGGTAGACGCCATGTTGGGTAGATACCATGTGAATTAGGTTTAGGATGTATATATTTTCTATCTTCATGTTGTTTGTTTATTCTTTGACTATACTAACACAGTTTTATTTTTGTTTGTGTTTTATTTATTACCGCTGCATTGCATCATCATTCATGAAGAAAGGTGTTGATTCACAAGGTGGTCATAAAAGTAGAAGGCGGTCATAAAATGGACAAGAGCTTTCATAACAAGGAAGTGGATAACGCAGAAGTGAGGTCGTGGTCCGAGGAAACTCAGAGGAAGAAAGGCGACAGTTTGACTGAAGATTACATATCAGTACTACAAGAGGTTGCTCCGGTCAGTCTAAAGCAAAACGATTTGCAAGAGTTACGCGAAATTTGGGAAAGTTGGAATTCTGAGGTGAAGTACTCTTTCTGGCAAAAGTATGGTGACATCGCCCTTCTGTTGTATGTGAAAGTAAACGAACCCCTAATCAAAGCTCTCGTCCAGTTTTGGAATCCCGCATATAGCTGCTTCACTTTCAACAAGGAGGACATGACTCCCACGTTAGAAGAATACACCTCCTTGTTTCATTTCGAGACGATACACTTGGACCGTATCTACTCAAAAGCCTCAAGGACCCAATCCTTTAAGAGCAAGCTCGCAAGGATTACTGGGATGGGAGAGAAGTGGGTTGCTGATCGAATCCAAAAGAAGGGAGAGTCCGATTGCTTCCCTTGGTCATGCCTCAAGGAGCTTATCGTCAAGCATAGCGATATCGAGAAGAGCATGGAGATGTTCGCCTTGGGAATTTATGGTTTGATGATTTTCCCGAAAGTTCTTTATCACGTGGAAGCCGCAGTGGTCGATTTATTCGAGCGTTTGGAAAGGAAGGTAAACCCTGTTCCTGCGGTTTTGGCTGAAACATTCAGAGCACTTAGCAGTTGCAGAAGAGCTGAGAGTAGCCGCTTCACCGGGTGTGTCCAGCTGCTTACTGTTTGGATACGCAGTCACTTCTGGAAAATTGACCGAGAGTATAGTCGACGGTTTTCTACGGCCTATTCACCCTTAAAAGATTTCCTCACTAAAGAGTGGCCAGAGCATCTCACCAGGAAAGATTGGGTTTCACTCTTCAGAAATTTACAGGAACATGATATAGTGTGGCGTGTCCCCTGGTTAGCTTTTGTGGATGTGTTGTACAAATGCGGGGATTCCGATTGGGTAACCCTATTAGGGTTATGGGGTGGAGTAGGTTATGCGCCACTGATGGTACTAAGGCAATTTGGGGCACGCCAATTCGTCCCAGCTACATCCGGTCTGAAGGCATCTGAATTTGTGTACTGTGGAGATCATTACAAGAAGACTGCTCGTGCAATGTCAGAGGCGTGGAAGTCAACCTTTAGAACTGATTTCATAGCGGCTGAGGTCATGCTGACACCAGATTACGTGGCATGGAGGGCGGTGCGAAAGAATGATATCCTTCCGTTGGCGGATCGCGACCAAACAATTCCTTTGGAAGTACAGTTTAAATACGTACCGTCTAAGTTGGAGATACTAAAGAGTGAATTCGAAGCGGAAATCACCAGGAAGGAAGCGGAGTGTGAGGCCCTTAGACAAAAGAATTTCATGTTGGACATCGATAGGGGATTCTATAATACACAGTTTGAGCTTATGCGCAAGAGAAAGGATGAAGTGGAGGCCAATCTCACTAGTTTACAGAGTGATTACCAAAAGATGAGTCGAGCACGGGCAATTGCTGGCCTCGGGAGAACTTCAGAGCAGTGGCGGTTAGAGCTCCGGGCTGAGAGGGATCGTCGAGTTAGAGACGTCAGAGCCGAGAGAGAGCACCGAGTCAGAATTAGAGACAGAGAAGAAGAAAAGAAATCAAGAACTTGAGTCCGAGAGAAGGTCCTGGGTTAGGGCACTGAAGAGCGAAAGGACAGAGGCTAAAGAGTTAAGACAAAGGTACACCTTGAGCAAGAAGCGAGAAGAAGAATTGCATGCTAATATTGAAGAACTCAGAATGAAGGCAAATAACATGCAACTTGAACTTGAGGTTAGAAAGCAAAGAATCGACGAGCTCGAAACTGAGAAGAGGCAAAGCAAAGAAGAGCTAAAATTAGAAAGGCAACATCGGGAGAATGTGCTCCAAGGCAAACAGGATGAAGTATTCCTCTGGATACAGAGGTGCGGAGCAAAGAACGAACGGATAGAGGTACTCAATCAAGAGATGCACGAGATGGAATCAAGGCATGAGGAAGAGTTAGCTCGAGCCAAGGCAAAGAATGAAGAGTACAGTGCCTACGTTATGCAGCTTGAAAGTTCCTTATCTGCAGAAAACAGTCAGCGTTGCCAAGTGGATCAAGGGGTTAGCCTCGAGGAGAACGCTGCTTTGCAAAAGAAGATTCATGATTTAGAGGCTGCCTTACGAAGCTGCCATACACAAATCGCTGGTCTCGAGCGCACCGTCCAAGGCACCAGACTGCAATGGCAAAACTCAAACGATCACTTTAGAGACTGGAAGACAAACGTGAATCACGTGATCCGAGAGACCATGAATCAGTTAAGTGGCGTTGCGAGGCAGTTGGGAGAGATGGACCTCCAAGCAAAAGTCATCCAGAGCTATGCCAATCCAGCATCAGGCGTTGGAAAGAGGGTCGATTGGCTTGTCAATCAAATAGTAGAGCTGAACATGAGAGCTAGGCCATTTCTGTAGTGGACTTTTCTTGTAAAAAGGATGCTTTTAGTCCTAAATGAAAGTTGTTCTAAGACTGATCGCGTCTTATGAATCAATGCCTTTCTGCATGCATTTGCATTTTATTTGCACGTTAAGTTTTGTATTGCATTTTTATCGCACTTTACATAATTTGCATTCATCCTCAAAGCATTAAAATTAACAATAAGGGATACATTACAGAATACTGGGAAATTTCAAGCATCACTATAACACAAGGAAGGCCATGGATTGCAGTTGCAAGATGATCTGAGGAAAATGCAAGAAGAGATGCTTAAGGCTCAAGAGGATATGTTGTCTAAGTTGGCAAATATGCTGGGAGGGAGAAATCCAGAGCACGGAAAGGCCCATGAGCAAACAAGTGAAGAACCACTTTACCCCCCAGGGTTTACCCCGGTACAGTCTCCGAATATCCAAGGAACATCTGTCCATACCAAAGTACACATAAATCCTGACGGCATTGCAGTGAATCCGCAACCTGGATCTTGTTCGCATCCCGAAGAAAGCCCATATCACCAGGTCCCGGACCTTGATGAAGAAGCAAAGAAGAGAGAAAACAAGTTATTGCAGGAGCAATATAAGCAGCTAGCAAATGAAGTACAAGCTATGAAAGAAGATACCAGCTTGTATGGTCTCGACGCTAAAGAACTGAGTTTAGTTCCTGATCTGGTCCTACCTCCCAAGTTCAAAACTCCTGACTTCGAGAAATACGACGGTACCCAATGCCCTTCTGCCCATATCACAATGTTCTGCAGGAAAATGACTGGTTACGTAGGGGACGACCAGCTGTTGATCCACTGTTTCCAGGAAAGCTTAGTAGGCTCAGCATTGCGATGGTATAATCAACTAAGGAGAGTTGATGTCAGGACATGGAAAGACCTGGCCAAATCTTTTCTCGACCAGTATAAACATGTGAAGGACGTCAGGCCTAACAGAATGGTGCTGCAAGCAATGGAGAAGAAGCATAGTGAAAGTTTCAGACAATATGCTCAGAGGTGGAGAGAGATAGCAGTACAAGTCCACCCACCGTTGGTAGAGGAAGAAACGAACCTACTTTTTGTTAATACCTTGAAGGCTCCATTTTTCTCACATTTTGTTGTTAATCCTTCTCGAAGTTTTGCTGATATAGTTACGGCGGGAGAAATGATTGAAATGGCGATCAAAAGCGGGAAGCTTGAGGGAGGAGATTCCAGCAAGAAACAACCGATGAGGAAGAAGGAAAACGAAGTCAACAAAATAAGGCAGTATGATTCCCATAATATCACAGTGTCCCGACCATAGGGAACGGTAGCATCACCCCAAATTGACAATAGGCAGGGGGCAAGAGATCCAAGGAGAGAGAGGCCTCAATTTGATCCGATTCCCATGACTTATAAGGAGTTATTCCACGAATTATATGATCGACATGTAGTCTCACCTTATCATGTGGACCCTATACAACCCCCGTATCCCAAGTGGTATGATGCTAGTGCTAAGTGCGAATACCATGCAGGGGTTTCCGGACATTCTATTGAAAATTGTCCCGCTTTCAAAAAGGTCATCCAAGCTCTGAGAAGAAGAAACGTCATCAACTTTGGTGACAGTGAACAGCCAAACATAGCCCAGAATCCATTGCCAAACCATGCAGGAGCCGGGATTAATGCAGTCGCTGAGGAGAAAGGAAAAACGACTGTAAAAGATGTTAGGGAGGTGATGTCACCCATGTCTTGGGTGTGGCGCCAAATGGTCAAGGTAGGACTATTAAAGACTAATCTGCCACGTGAACATTTCAATAACGAAGAGATGTGCCACTACCATAACTGCACAAAACACAGTATACAACAGTGTTCTGATTTCTTAGGGCTGGTACAAGAGATGATGGATAGTAAGGAAATCGAGTTCTTCAAAGAAGGGGCTGAGAAAGAAGAAGCGGAAGTTTACGCCTCTGAGGGATCATCCAAAGTGGTCTATAGTGCTAGTTGTCCCCTCGTCATTACTCCCAAGAATCGAGTGCCTGAGAAGGTAGCTCCAAAGGTGATTATTACACCTCCCTCTCCGTTCCTGTACAAAGACAACAAACAGGTACCCTGGAGATATACTTGTCAAATAGGAGAGGTGACAAAGCAACAGGAAGAGGTAGATGAAGTGGGACACATGACCAGGAGTGGTAGATGTTATCACAAAGAACCTGAGAAAAAGATTGCTGTCGAGAAAGGAAAAAGTATCGATGTGCAGATAAGAGAAGATGAACCCATCGTCAATGAGCCAGTAACGGAGAATGAAGCGATGGAATTTTTAAAATTTCTGAAACATAGTGAATACAGTATTGTTGAGCAATTGCACAAGCTGCCGGCCCGTATTTCTGTCCTATCACTTCTTCTAAGTTTAGAGGCTCATCGCAACGCCCTGTTAAAAGTTTTAAACCAAACATTTGTCCCGAAGGAGATACCCACAGAAAAGCTGGACCGACTAGTTGCCAACATCCAGGCCGATAATTTTTTATCTTTTTCTGAGGACGAGATCCCTTCTGGGATGATTGGCAATCATAAGGCCCTACACATCACAGTTAGGTGCAAAGGGCATGTTCTATCCAGAGTACTGATAGATAACGGTTCGACGTTAAATGTGATGCCCTTGGTGACCCTGGAAAAATTGCCAGTGGACAGCACCCTGATGAGAAGCTGTCAAAGTGTGGTTCGAGCTTTTGATGGAACGAAGAGAGAAGTTCTAGGCAAGATTGATATCCCTTTGACTATTGGCCCGGCGATATACGAAGTGGAGTTTCTTGTGATGGACATCATGCCTACATACAACTGTTTATTGGGAAGGCCCTGGATTCATCAGGCCGGTGCGGTTCCGTCAACGTTGCACCAAAGGATAAAATTTGCAATGGATGGGAGGCTTATATGCATTCATGCTGAGGAAGACATTATTGCTTCGGTTTCTACTACTGCTCCATACGTTGAAGTGGAAGAGCAAGCTGTTGAATGTTCTTTCAGATCGTTGGAATACGTCAATGCCATGTTTGCGGCAGAAGGAAAGAAGATCCCGAAGCCTAGATTGTCAAACTGCACCAAAATGGGGCTTAAGCTGACTCTTGGAAGAGGAGCAAAAACTGGCAAAGGGTTTGGACGTCGGTTGCAAGGACTGGTGGGCCCAATCTACCCTGTAACTAAAAGAGACAGGTTCGGTTTAGGGTATCAGCCAACTTTAAAAGAAAAAATGAGAAGCATCAAGAAGATTCAGGAATTGAGAAAGGCAAGATTGACTGGTGAGGACCCAAGCTGGGAGCCCATGACATTCCCGCCATTGAGCGGCATTTTCGTATCAGGAGGATATATGTTTCAAGGGACTTTGGAAAGTAGTAAAGGGATAGTTGAGAATGCCTTGGAGGACTTGGGCATTAATGTCATAACCGATGAGGAGTTCAAAGAAATGAGAGCTATGGGCATTTACCCTGCGCCACTGGGCTTTGTGTTGAACAACTGGACTGCGGAGGAATTGCCCGTAGTTTACAAATCTTTTGCAGAGTAATACACTGGAACTCTTCCCTATTGTTCATACCCTGGGACAGTAGGTGATTTGATGTAAAGGGTTAAGTTGTGTGTTTTTACTTGCTTTCAATAAAGATGTGTTTTGTTAATTCCCGAATGGCAAACACTTCCTCATGCATTTTTGTTTGAATATACACATATATTATTTCTTTCTATTTGTTTATATGGGAAAAGATTCTCCCATATGTATATATGTATATATGTATATATCTTCTTTTTCGTTATCCTTTCAGGAACTTAGATATCAATAATACGAATGCTAATGACTCTTACCCGGAGATTGATTTCGAGATGCCCATATGTCAAGGGGAAATCGAAGGTTGTGATGAGGATGAGGGATGTGAACCACCCTCAGAATTACTAAAGATGGTGGAACAGGAAGATGAGCAGATCCTGCCTCACGAAGA
Organism: Hibiscus syriacus; assembly: GCF_006381635.1. Classification (NCBI taxonomy): domain Eukaryota; kingdom Viridiplantae; phylum Streptophyta; class Magnoliopsida; order Malvales; family Malvaceae; genus Hibiscus; species Hibiscus syriacus. Next base: position 24,954 of record NW_024063520.1, on the reverse strand, counting down.
GCTTACAGAGATCTTGAACCTGGGTACAGATGAGGATAGAAAGGAAATAAAGATTGGTACCACCCTGTCCACTGAAGGGAGGCAAAGCTTGATAGAATTACTTCAAGAGTTCAAGGATGTATTTGCTTGGTCATACGAGGACATGCCAGGGCTGGATACAGAATTGGTTGTCCATAAATTACCAATAAAGCCTGATTGCAAGCCCGTACAACAGAAACTGAGAAGAATGAGACCCGAGATGCTGCTCAAGATTAAAGAAGAAGTGAAGAAACAATTTGACGCTGGGTTTCTCACAGTGGCCAAATATCCTGAGTGGGTAGCAAATATTGTCCCAGTACCAAAGAAGGATGGGAAAGTACGAATGTGTGTCGACTATAGAGATCTGAATAGAGCTAGTCCAAAGGATAATTTTCCTTTGCCACATATAGATACGTTAGTGGACAATACTGCTGGAAATTCCTTATTCTCATTTATGGATGGTTTCTCCGGCTATAATCAAATTAAAATGTACCCTGAAGATATGGAGAAAACAACGTTTATCACTATGTGGGGGACGTTTTGCTATAAAGTCATGCCGTTTGGATTAAAGAATGCAGGGGCAACCTATCAGAGGGCCATGGTGACGTTGTTTCATGACATGATGCATAAAGAAATTGAAGTCTATGTCGATGATATGATTGTCAAAGCCAAGACGGAGGAGGAACATGTCGAGAATTTGAGGAAGCTCTTTCAAAGATTAAAGAAGTGCCAACTAAAACTTAACCCAAATAAGTGTACTTTTGGGGTGACATCGGGAAAACTGTTGGGATTCGTAGTGAGCCGAAAGGGAATCGAAATAGATCCCGATAAAGTAAAAGCCATTCAAGATTTGCCAGCCCCAAGAACACAGAAAGAGGTTCGAGGATTTTTGGGGAGATTAAATTACATCGCTCGGTTTATCTCACAGCTGACCGAAAGATGTGATCCCATATTCCGCCTTCTTCGTAAGAATGATTCAGGAGAATGGAGTGAAGATTGCCGAGAGGCTTTTGAGGCAGTAAAGAGATATCTTTCGAATACTCCGATCCTAGCGCCACCTATCCCAGGAAAGCCTTTAATTCTTTACTTGTCCGTTTATGACAATTCAATGGGATATGTGTTGGGGCAACATGATCAAACTGAGAAGAGGGAGAGGGCTATCTACTATCTCAGTAAGAAGTTCACTGAGTGTGAGGCCAGATACTCACCAATTGAAAAATTGTGTTGCGCTTTAGTATGGGCTACCAGAAGACTTAGACAGTATATGTATATACTACCTGGCTCATATCTAAGCTGGACCCTTTAAAGTATCTAATGGGGGTACCCGCATTGTCCGGAAGGTTAGCCCGTTGGCAAATCCTGTTGTCCGAATTTGATATCCAGTATGTAAGCCAGAAAGCAGTTAAAGGGAGCGCCATAGCAGAATTCATTGCGAGTAGGGCTTCAGAAGAATATGAACAGTTGAATTTCGATTTCCCGGATGAGGATTTAATGGCTATCTCAGAGAAAGAAACAATTGCTCTTGCCGGTAAATACTGGAAGATGAACTTTGATGGTGCTTCGAACGCCTTGGGGCATGGGATTGGGGCAATCTTGGTCTCACCAAGTGAAGAGCATTATCCTTTTACCAGTCGGCTCAATTTTGATTGTACAAACAATATGGCGGAATATGAGGCTTGTGTTATGGGTCTTAGAGCAGCTATTGAACTCAAAGCAAAAATGCTGAAGGTATATGGGGATTCAGCTTTGGTAATTTACCAACTCAGAGGTGAATGGGAAACCAAAGATCCCAAACTTGTGGAATATCGTAAATTAGTTCTGGGACTTATTGAAGAATTTGAAGAAGTGACTTTCAATTACCTCCCCAGAGAAGAAAATCAAATGGCGGATGCCTTGGCTACTTTGGCAGCGGCCTTTAAGATGAACGAGCATTCAAATATGATGCCTATTGAGATGAAGGCTTATGAATATCCAGCCCACTGCTTTGACATTGAAGAAGAAGATGATGAAGGACCTTGGTACTATGATATCCTCCAGTATATAAGATATCAAAGTTACCCCGAACAGGCAACTGAGAATGACAAAAGGACCATTAGAAGAATGGCAGCAGGGTATGTGCTTAATGGTGAGATCTTATATAAGAAAAGCATGGATCAGGTCTTATTAAGGTGTGTGGACAATAAAGAAGCGAAAATGATTCTTGAAGAAGTACATGAAGGAATATGTGGCACCCATGCTAATGGGCATGTAATGGCCAGACAAATTATGAGATTTGGGTATTATTGGTCAACTATGGAGACTGATTGCATCAATTATGCCCGAAAATGTCACAAGTGTCAGATTTATGGGGATAGAATGCACACCCCTCCTCATCCGTTGCATGTGATGACAGCTCCGTGGCCGTTTTCTATGTGGGGCATGGATGTTATTGGGCAAATTTTTCCAAAAGCGTCAAATGGTCATCGCTTCATTCTGGTAGCAATAGATTACTTCACCAAGTGGGTAGAAGCAGCTTCCTATGCAAGTGTTACCCAGTCAACGATATGTAGGTTCTTGAAGAAAGAAATCATCTGCCGATATGGCTTACCAGAGAGAATTATCTCTGACAATGCGTTGAACTTAAACAACAAGATGATGAAATCTGTATGTGAGCAATTCAAAATAAAGCATCATAATTCCACGGTTTATCGCCCAAAGATGAATGGGGCAGTGGAGGCGGCTAATAAGAACATTAAGAGGCTTATAGAGAAGATGACTGAAACTTATAAAGATTGGCATGAGAAGTTGCCATTTGCTCTGTTCGCCTATCGGACTTCTGTACGAACGTCTACTGGGGCAACTCCGTTTTCTCTAGTTTATGGGATGGACGCTGTCCTCCCTATTGAAGTGGAAATTCCCTCGCTCCGGGTTTTATCAGAGGTGAAGCTAAATGAGGCAGAATGGGTACAGGCCAGATATGACCAATTGAATCTGATTGAAGAAAAGAGATTGAAGGCTATTTGTCACGGTCAGATATACCAGAAGCGGATGATACGAGCACATGATAAGAAAGTTCGCCCTCGAGAAATCCACGAAGGAGATTTGGCTCTCAGGAGGATATTGCCCATTCAAAAAGATTTCCGAGGGAAATGGATGCCCAAGTGGGAAGGACCCTATGTTGTCAAGAAAGTTTTCTCTGGGGGAGCTCTGGTCTTAACTGAGATGGATGGGTCTGAATTACCTCATCCAGTGAATTCTGACGCAGTTAAGAAGTATTTTGCTTGAAGAAAAAAGAAGAAGAAAAAATGAGTGAAAATGAAAAAGTAAAAAAAAATAAAAAAATAAAAAATGAAAAAATGGAAAAAAAAGAAGAAGGGTTCAAGATGAAAACTCGAAAAGGGCGTCTTGAAACCAAAGGAGGTCTCGAGTTGAAAACCCGCAAAGGGCGACTTGAGTTTTAAATTCAGAGTTCGTGCATGGTGGATAATCTGAATTGTTTTTGGAAAAAGGAAGAGCTCCTGACATGAGTAACGACAATGGCAGTTGGGATTGAGACCAAAGATTAATGGGAGATTTTAGGGTTCAGAAAGAGCTTCGTACTCGTAGGTGTCATCACAATTTTGGAGATCCTTTTCACAGAAGCTACACTCGAGTCATTCTGACAGCCAGTTCAAAAGCATTGGTGTTATTGATATTTGAAGACACCTATACTTTGGTTCTTTTCCGATTAAAAGTTTGTCATGTAGTTGCCTAAAAATTCTTCGCATTTATATAAATAAAGAGATATTTTCCCTTCTTAATTTCCCTTTTACAAGCATCTAATTTTGAAAAAGTTAAAACGCATAGCTTAACTTGTGGTGCATGAGATCATGTTGTATTATTATGCAAAAGGTTTTGGAAATGCATGTATTCTGAAGCTAGCAATGGTTTTACACATAAGCTTGTAAGGTTGCGAAAAGCTAAAACTTTGGAATTCGCAGACAATCTTAGCCATTAATAGATGACCCAAAGGAATGGTCATTTATCAAAGAGTTGGTCATGTGTACCAGCAGATTTCAAGAAAGAAAGAAGTCAAAGTCCGGTCGAGCCAAAAGATATGGTATTGAGAATGTCAACTGGGGTGAACGGGTGAAATGCTCTATGCCCGAAGCGAAACCGAGTTCCATTGAAATCAAAGGGGATAATATTCTTTCGAAGAAGAAAGTGTATTAAATTTCATAATTGCATACATCGTAGGCATGAATAGGACCATGACATTGCATGATTATTTTAAATGTTTGCAGATTTCCCAGCAATTATTGAAGATTGTTCGAGTCTCATACTCTCTGAAGAAATAGGGAGCAGACGCAATTGATGAAGATTGTGGGTCTTATACTCTCTGAAGATGTAGGGGGGCAGACACGATCGTTGAAGATCGTTCGAGTCTCATACTCTCTGAAGAAATAGGGAGCAGACACGATTGTTGAAGATATTCGAGTTCTGTTCTCCTTAAAGAAAGAAGGAGCGAACCCGTTTGAAGAGATGTCTAAGTTCCATACTCCCTAGAGAAAGAGGGAGCGAACCCGTGTGAAGATATCCGAGTCCCATACTCCTTAAAGAAAGAAGGGAGCGAACCCGTTTGAAGATGTTCGAGTTCTATACTCTTTAAAGAGAGAAAGAGCGAACCCGTAAGAAGAAGATTTTTGAGTTCTATACTCCCTGAAGAAAAAGGGAGCGAACCCTGTCGAAGATGTTCGAGCTCTATACTCCGTAAAGAAAAAGGGAGCGAACCCAGTTGAAGATGTTCGAGTTCTATACTCCCCTGAAGAAAGAGGGAGAGAACCCGTTTGCAGAAGATTTTCAAGTTCTATACTCCCTGAAGAAATAGGGAGCAGACGCGATTGATGAAGATTGTTTGAGTCTTATACTCTCCGAAGGAATGGGGAGCAGACACGATTGTTGAAAATTGTTCGAGTCTTATACTCTATGCAGAAATAGGGAGCCGACACGATTGTTGAAGATGGTTCGAGTCTTATACTCTCTGAAGAAATAGGGGGAAGGCGTGATTGATGAAGATTGTGGGTCTTATACTCTCTGAAGAAATAGGGGGCAGACGCGATCGTTGAAGATTGTTCGAGTCTTATACTCTCTGAAGAAATAGGGGGCAGACGCGATTGTTAAAGATTGTTCGGGTCTTATACTCTCTGAAGGACTATGGAGGTTTTTGAAAATGTTCGAGTTCTATTCTCCTGGAGAAAGAGGGAGCGAACCCGTTTTCAGAAGATTTTTTCAACTCTCACTCACCCTAGAGGAAGAGCGGAACGGATGAGTCTATCAAAGTTCTCATGGTCGGACAAATTTGAACATCTAGTGATCTTTGCTCTATTCTCGTTGCACGACAAAGAACAAAGAGGGGCAGCTGTAGATGCTCGATTTGTCCGGGGCGTTATTTAATTTTAATTGGGTTTTACTATTATCGTTATTAGGGTTATTAGCATAAGTTTGGTATTTGTTAGTTATTAACATGAAAATATATGGCATAAAATTGCAATAAAAAATAATAATAATTTATAACATGGATTAAGTATATTTATTTTTACTATTACAGGGCCTACACCAGAGTTACAACTAAAACGGGCCAGACCAAACAGGCCCAAGTATAAGAGAACCCTAAAACCCGTTAGGGTTTCCAGCTTCTGGTTCCAGCCGCCGCTCACCCTGGACTGTTGGATCTGCTCCTAATCCAACGGTCCAGATTAAAGGACCATTAGGGTTTTTGCCCTATGCCCAGCGCCGCCTTCCACGTCCAGAATGAGCCTCTGTCGACCGTTCGTCTCCACCAGTCAGCTTCCACCGACTGCGCAGACTCACAGAGTCCTCCCTGAAGCCCGTGACCAGCTCGCACCCGTGACCAGCTCGCACCCGTGACCTGCAAGCACACCAAACAAGAGACAGAGCACAAAGACAAAAACAAAACAAAACGCAAGAAAAGAGGGCTTTTTATGAACAGTTATCATCAAAAGGAGGGGGGTAACAGTCTCTCTCGGTCATCGGCAACAGGAGAGAACAGAGAAAATAGAAAGAAAACGGGAATCAACAACAACAAAAAACACACAGAGAGAACACCAAAAGGAGTAACCATAATCATCTTTGAGATCCATCAGCAACCCAAAAAAATCCATAGACCCAAAAACGAAACAACCAAAGATAGAAGTGAAAACTTTTACCTTCCTGGAGCCATCACTGTCGCTTGAAAGACCTAACCCGTTGAGTAACCAGGGGTAAGCTGTCATTTCCTCTTCTGTTCTGTTCTTTGGTTTCACCCGGGTTTGGGCGAGGAAGGAGGGATTTGATTTAGAGAAAGCTAGGTCTAAGGTCTGTAGGAAGGAGAGGTTGGTTTTGTAAGGGTATTAGAGGGTAAAGCCGGCTGAGAGGTTCTGTTAGGGGGTTTTCGGGAAGTCTAGTGTTAGTCTCGTGATGGGGTTGAAGTTTTCTGGTAGGGGTTAGTCTCGGTCTTAGACGGTGGTCGTGAAGATCTTTGGGTTTTGAGGCGGCGGAGGCTTTGGTTTTCGGGGTTGTAGAGGAGTTTTGAGAGCCTTGGCTTAGATCTAGGCCTAGGTGGTTACTCTTGAGTGGAGGAGAGAGCTCGGGCCGCCTTAGACTCCTCATCGGAGCCCTAAACGGCGGAGGCTGCGGCGACTGATAAGATTTCTGTTAGGGGTGCGAGATTAGGAGAGAGTTTGAGGGAGAGAAGAAGGAAAACGGCGGGGCTTGGTTTGGTCTGGCTGAAGGGAAGTGATTTAGGGTTTCAGATTTTACCCTAATAACCTATATAACAGAACGCCAGAACGGCGTCGTTTCGTTTAGGCCCAAAACGGTAGCGTTTTGATAGCTGAGGGGAAAACTGTGCGTTTTAGGAAAAGGGTTAATGTCTGGCGTGGCCATCCCAACCTTGTTTCATTTCGATTTGGTCCCTATACCGAACTTTGTTATCTTTTGATTTTGTATCTTAATTTTCAGCGTGTTATATCTAAGTCCAGAACCATGTTAGGGCCATTTTAATGTTGTTTAGGCATTGGATGTGTAATTTGAGAAACTTTCAATTTGGTCATTTGCAGTATTTTGGTTGTATTATGTTTGCAATACCCAAAAATGAAATGTTATGAGAGAACTTGTTATTTATTTTTTATGTTTTAGTCCTTCTAATATTTTAGGCATGTTTGTTAGGCTAATTAGATTTATTTTAAATATGTTGCATGTGTATAGTATTTCGAGCATGTTGTCCATACGCACTTAGGTGTATTTCTTTTTAAAGCATGTTAGCCTCGTTTACTTTAATCGCGTGTTCAATTAATCTCTGCATTAACATCACTTTGTATGATTTGCATGATATCCTCATATGCATAACTTGACATTATTGCATAATCGGAATTTAGGGTAATGCCCTTTTAATCTAAAATTATCAGAATGGTCTTCCTTAACTTACAGGAAAGTCGTTTTGACGATTTTAAATTAAAATGGTATCCCGTCAGTAACGCCTAATTAAATTTGGATATATCATTGTAAAATTTGGAAGCGAAAGAAAAGGAAATATTCGACTATTTAAACTTTTCGAGAAAAGGTCGTTAGAACTGAACTAAAGATCTGGTCTCGATATTTTTAAATAATCGAATATTCTTTATCTTTCTAATGACTTGGTAATTTTAGATTAAATCTATTTTGTTGCTTTGAATGTTGCAAATTTGCATGTTTGTCGTTTAAAGGGATCAGTAATCAAATCAAATTTGAACTTGTGAAATTCGTTGCAAAGAAATTAATTAATCGACTAGGTACCGATTTAGGGCGTTGTGGGGGTGCTAATCCTTCCCCACACGTAATCGACTCCCGAACTCAGATTTTGATAACGCAGACCTTTACTTGTCGTTTTAATTAAAATTAATTTTTATTTAAAATGACAAAATGTTTTTGGGTGCCCAATCACACCCTAATCAAAGATTGGTGGCGACTCCTCAAACCTTATATTTTTACCGTAACGGAATTTCCAATTTTTCGAATCGAGAGGTTTTCTAAAATTGCATCGTTTTTAATCAAAAATCCAATTGAAAAGAGAATAATTAAAAATGACGCGGTTTTCAAAATCTCACCCAGCGGTTTAAAAATTGTTTCGACAGTATTTATTTATGATCTGAAATTTATATTTAATAAATGTGTATTATTTTTTAATAGTATATAATATTAAATTTGTAATTGACATCTGGTAAAATTATAGATAACTCTTTAGCTTTCTCTCTTAATAAATGGAGAGGAAAAATGTGTGAATAATTTGAATAAGGGTAGAATACATACATTAGTCCATGTTGTGTTTGGGCGTGGTTTAGATTATGTTAAATGTTTTTTTAAGTGGGTTAATACTTAATATATTATTAGTGAACTATGTCAATTTCGCAAGTTATACATGTTTTATTTTTATTATATCTTTTATGTTACATGTCAGGATAATTTACACAGATATTGCACTGTCTTTCTTTTTTATTCAAAATATTGTAATGATATTTTTATTTTTCAAAATATTGTAAAAGTTATAGTAAATTTAAAGACGGAAAGAAAGTATAGCTCTTCACTATTTAAAATAATATTTTGAAATAAAAAAAATTCAAGATACCAGAGTTGCGTAACGTCTTCACCGTTGATGGGTTTTTAAAATAAATAATTGGAAATGACATACTTACATGACATCTTTACTGTTCACCGAATTTTACAAATAAAAAATTTGGGACGCCATACTTTACTGTTCGAATTCAGCAGGCTTCACGGGTGTAGTTTGCCAGGCGGGGGAGCAACAGCAGCAAGAAATAATTGCAGGCATGCAGTTAATTTGGGAATCTTTCACGTGAGGGCAATAATTATTGGTGCCATAATTTGACGGAATTGGGCAAATAATCAAAAACATAAAATTTATTTTTGGGTATTTGGGATATATGGTAAATGTTACAGTGTTCATAGAACTTGTCATGCTAACGTGATGAGTTTCATGAGATATATTTTTTAATGGTTCATATCACGTGGGCTTCACAGTCCGAATTTATTTAATATATTTTATAGAACTCGTCATGCTCGTGTGATGAGTTCTAATAAATTTTTTTTTTAAACTTTTAAAAACTTTATTTAAAAATATATATTATTTTAAAGGTGAAGGATCTCGTCACGCCGGTGTGACGAGTTCCAACGACTAGAAATTTGAAAGTTTAGACCGTTGGATTGACCGTTGTTAACGATCATTTTTTTCAAATTCAATGGAACTCGTACACAACACACTCTTTCATCTCTTACACAACACACTCCTTTCATCTTCAATCTATTACACAACAAACTCTTTCTTCTAACAAAATACATTTCAAACAATGAATAACAAATTCTTCACAGTTGTCGATTATAATGGCAAAATTCTACAAACTAATGTTGATGTTGTGTTTAAGTCACATGTCGAAACGATTTTTACACGGAGCGGGGGGGGGCGAGATTTTCGAAACCGCGTCATTTTTAATTATTATCTTTTCAATTGAATTTTTAATTAAAAACGATGCAATTTTAGAAAACCTCTCGTTTCGAAAAATTGGAAATTCCGTTACGGTAAAAATATAAGGTTCAAGGAGTCGCCACCAATCTTTGATTAGGGTGTGATTGGGCACCCAAAAACATTTTGTCATTTTAAATAAAAATTAATTTTAATTAAAACGACAAGTAGAGGTCTGCGTTATCAAAATCTGAGTTCGGGAGTCGATTACGTGTGGGGAAGGATTAGCACCCCCACAACGCCCTAAATCGGTACCTAGTCGATTAATTATTGTCTTTGCAACGAATTCCACAAGTTCAAATTTGACTTGATTAATGATCCCTTTAAACGACAAACATGCAAATTTGCAACATTCAAAGCAACAAAATAGATTTAATTTAAAATTACCAAGTCATTAGAAAGATAAAGAATATTCGATTATTTAAAAATATCGAGACCAGATCTTTAGTTCAGTTCTAACGACCTTTTCTCGAAAAGTTTAAATAGTCGAATATTTCCTTTTCTTTCGCTCCCAAATTTTACAATGACATATACAAATTTAATTAGGCGTTACTGACGGGACACCATTTTAATTTAAAATCGTCAAAACAATTTTCCTGTAAGTTAAGGAAAGCCATTCTGATAATTTTAGATTAAAAGGGCATTACCCTTAATTCCGATTATGCAATAATGTCAAGTTATGCATATGAGGATATCATGCACAAATTATGCAAAGTGATGTTAATGCAAAAAATAATTAAATATGCGATTAAAGTGAACGAATTCAAACATGCTCATAAAAATAAATTACACCTACGTGCGTATGAACAACATGCTTGAAATAATATATACATGCATATATTTTAAAATAAATCTAAATTAACCTAACAATCATGCATAAAATATTAAAAGGACTAAAACATAAAAAATAAATAACAACAACCTTTTTCATAACATTTTCAATTCTGGGTACTGCAAACATAATATAACCAAAATATTGCATAGGATCAAATTGAAAGCTTCTCAAATTACATATCCAATGCAAAAAACGGAAAGAAAATGGCCATAACATGATACGGGACCAAAATAAAACATTCTGGAAACCAGGAGGTAAGATTAAAATTCCCATAAAGCTCGGTTAAGGGACCAAAATGAAACAGGCCGAACATACTGGGCCTCACACGTGATTACACCACCCATCCCAAAACACGGATTCCCTCAGGCTATCAGAACGTTGCCGTTTTGGGGGTATCTAAACGACGCCGTTTGGGTATATGGGATAATAGGGTAAGTCCTATACCTAATTTCATTTTCTCTTCTCACCCTAAGCCAAACAGAAGAGCCCCAGCCGTTTTCTCTCATTTCTCCTTCTTCCACCTTCAAACCCCAGACGAAGCATGGCCAACGCCGTGGCCACCACCGTCTAATGGCTCCGATGAGGAGCCGAGCAGGCGGGAAACCTACCCCGTAAACTTTGAACCCCAAAACCTTGAGTCTCTCATGACAGAACCCAAAACCAAAGGGGCTAAAACAAACCCCAACCCTCACCACCGAACCGCGCAACCACCGTGTGTTCGCCTCTGTCAGAGCCCCGATGGGAGACCGCAACCTCACAATCTCACTCTTCCCTCTCTACAGAACCAAAATCTCACAAGCCCGAACCTAAACTCTACCGAGACCCCCTCCTAAATCCCTGAAACAGACCACATATCCAAGGTTAAAGGGAGTTACCTTGGGTGACTCTGGATGGCTTTTGGTTCCGGGCGACGAGGGTGAGTTTCCACTGACAGGGAGTGTAAGGGGTTTTCTCCCTTTTTGTTTTTACTCTCTGGTGTCTTCCGGTGGGTAATAGACTACACGGTTGTGGTATGCTAATGGATCTTCCTCTCCGTTTTTTTTTTTTTTTTTGGTTTTCCTGTTCCAAATTTTTTTAAATATTGATATTTATTGCTTTTTTCTTCTCTGGAAAATATCTGAGGGTCCAACCCTTTACAACATTTTGGTTCTCGTTTATATAGAACCAGATTTACAATATTTTTGTTTTCTGATTTCTCTTTCAAAATCCCGTGAGTCTACTGCGAGTTTATCTTCATTGACTTGGGTTTTGCTGCCTTGAAACTTGGTTCTGAGTCTTCTGTCGTGTTTCTCTTGATATTGCAGGTTGCTAAGGTTCACGTGGGATGGTCGACCGTCGTAATTGGGTCCAACGGCGGTGGCAACTTAGTGATCGAGATGGGTTGGCAACAGAACGTGATCTGGACCGCTGGATGGGTCCAGATCCTAAGGTTGCGCTTCAAGGTGGCGGCTGAAGGGTCCTAAAACCCTAATGACTAAAGCCTGCATGCCGTTGGATCTCCCTGAATCCAACGACTCCTGATGACCCTTTGTAATTTGGGCTCTGCAAAAGACAAAGACAATGTTTAGTGCCTTTTTAATTGTTTAATTATTTACTTATTTACCGCTTATATGTATATATATATATATATTAATAATTATATAATATCACACTTATAATAATATTAATAATAATAAACTCGAATTAACTTTGAATAAGACCCCGGACAAATTGAATATCTACAGCTGCCCCTCTTTGCTCATTGTCGTGTAACGAGAATAGAGCAAAGATCAATAGATGGACAAATTTGTCTGGTCATGAAATATTCAAAAGATTAATCCGTTTCCGCAACTTCGGGATAGTGGGACTTAAAAATATTCGGAAAACGAGTTCGCTCCCTCATTTTTAGGGAGTATAGAACTCGAACAATTTTCTGCGAACGAGTTCACTCCCTCTTTCTTCAGGGAGTATAGAACTCGAACAATCTTCTGTCAACGGGTTCGTTCCCTCTTTCTTAGGGAGTAGGAACTTGAAGAATCTTCATCAATCGTGTCTGCTCCCTATTTCCTCAGAGAGTATAAGACCCAAACCATCTTCAACAAATCTTGTCTGCTCCCTATTTCTTCAGAGAGTATAAGACCCAAACAATCTTCATCAATCGTGTCTGCTCCCCATTCTTTCAGAGAGTATAAGACTTGAACAATCTTCATCAATCGTGTCTGCTCCCTATTTCCGCAGAGAGTATAAGACTCGAACAATCTTCATCAATCGTGTCTGCTCCCTATTTTGCAGAGAGTATAAGACTCGAACAATCTTCAACAATTGCGTCTGCTCCCTATTTCTTCAGAGAGTACAAGACTCGAACAATCTTCATCCATCGTGTCTGCTCCATATTTCTGCAGAGAGTATAAGACTCGAACAATTTTCAACAATCGTGTCTGCTCCCTATTTTTTTCAGAGAGTATAAGACTCGAACAATCTTCAACAATCGCGTCTGCTCCCTATTTCTTCAGAGAGTATAAGACTCGATCAATCTTCGATTATCGTTGGGAAATCTGCAAACATTTAAAATAATCATGCAATGTCATGATCCTATTCATGCCTACGATGTATGCAATTAATCCACTTTCTTCTTCGAAAGAATACTATCCCCTTTGATTTCAGTGGAACTCGGTTTCGCTTTGGGCATAGAGCATTTCACCAGTTCACCCCAGTTGATGCTCTCAATACTATAACTTTTGGCTTGACAAGACTTTGACTTCTTTCTTTCTTGAGGCCTGCCAGTACCCCTGACCAATCTTCTTGATAAATGACAACATCCTTGGGTCATCTATTAATGGCTGTGATTTTCTATGAATTCCAAAGTTTTAGCTTTTCCCAACCATACAAGCTTATGGGTAAAACCATTGCTAGCTTCAGAATACATGCATTTCCAGAACCTTTTGCATAATAATACAAAATGATCTCATGTACCACCAGTTAAGCTATGCGTTTAACTTTCTCAAGATTAGATGCTTGTAAAAGGGAAATTAAGAAGGGAAAATATCTCTTTATTATATAAATGGCGAAGAATTTTTAGGCAACTACATGACAAACTTTTAATCGGAAAAGAACAAAAGGATAGGTGTCTTCAAATATCAATAACACAAATGCTTTTGAACTGGCACGCCGTCAGAATGACTCGAGTGTAGCTTCTGTCAAAAGGACCTCCAAAATGGTGATGACACCTAAGAGTGCGAAACTCTTTCTGAGCCCCAAAATCTCCCATTATTGGATGCCATAAACCAATATTGAATCTCACGTGCATTCAATTCCTCCTCTGGTTGTCCTCATCGAGACTCATTGATCTTTGGTCTCAACCCCAATGGCCATTGTCGTTACCCATGTCAGGAGCTCTTCCTACTTCCAAAAACAATTCAGATTATCCACCATGCACGAACTCTGAATTTAAAACTCAAGTCGCCCTTTGCGGGTTTTCGACTCGAGACCTCCTTTGGTTTCAAGACGCCCTTTTCGAGTTTTCATCTTGAACCCTTCCTTTTTTCCATTTTTTCATTTTTTTATTATTTTTTTTTATTTTTTCTTTTTTCATTTTCACTCATTTTTTCTTCTTCTTTTTTCTTCAAGCAAAATACTTCTTAACTGCGTCAGAATTCACTGGATGAGGTAATTCAGACCCATCCATCTCAGTTAAGACCAGGGCTCCCCAGAAAAAACTTTCTTGACAACATAGGGTCCTTCCCACTTGGGCATCCATTTCCCTCGGAAATCTTTTTGAATGGGCAATATCCTCCTGGGAGCCAATCTCCTTCGTGGATTTCTCGAGGGCGAACCTTCTTATCATGTGCTCGTATCATCCGCTTCTGGTATATCTGACCGTGACAAATAGCCTTCAATCTCTTTTCTTCAATCAGATTCAATTGGTCATATCTGGCCTGTACCCATTCTGCCTCATTTAGCTTCACCTCTGATAAAACCCGAGCGAGGGAATTTCCACTTCAATAGGGAGGACAGCTTCCATCCCATAAACTAGAGAAAACGGAGTTGCCCCAGTAGACGTTCGTACAGAAGTCCGATAGGCAAACAGAGCAAATGGCAACTTCTCATGCCAATCTTTATAAGTTTCAGTCATCTTCTCTATAAGCCTCTTAATGTTCTTATTAGCCGCCTCCACTGCCCCATTCATCTTTGGGCGATAAACCGTGGAATTATGATGCTTTATTTTGAATTGCTCACATACAGATTTCATCATCTTGTTGTTTAAGTTCAACGCATTGTCAGAGATAATTCTCTCTGGTAAGCCATATCGGCAGATGATTCTTTCTTCAAGAACCTACATATCGTTGACTGGGTAACACTTGCATAGGAAGCTGCTTCTACCCACTTGGTGAAGTAATCTATTGCTACCAGAATGAAGCGATGACCATTTGACGCTTTTGGAAAAATTTGCCCAATAACATCCATGCCCCACATAGAAAACGGCCACGGAGCTGTCATCACATGCAACGGATGAGGAGGGGTGTGCATTCTATCCCCATAAATCTGACACTTGTGACACTTTCGGGCATAATTGATGCAATCAGTCTCCATAGTTGACCAATAATACCCAAATCTCATAATCTGTCTGGCCATTACATGCCCATTAGCATGGGTGCCACATATTCCTTCATGTACTTCTTCAAGAATCATTTTCGCTTCTTTATTGTCCACACACCTTAATAAGACCTGATCCATGCTTTTCTTATATAAGATCTCACCATTAAGCACATACCCTGCTGCCATTCTTCTAATGGTCCTTTTGTCATTCTCAGTTGCCTGTTCGGGGTAACTTTGATATCTTATATACTGGAGGATATCATAGTACCAAGGCCCTTCATCATCTTCTTCTTCAATGTCAAAGCAGTGGGCTGGATATTCATAAGCCTTCATCTCAATAGGCATCATATTTGAATGCTCGTTCATCTTAAAGGCCGCTGCCAAAGTAGCCAAGGCATCTGCCATTTGATTTTCTTCTCTGGGGAGGTAATTGAAAGTCACTTCTTCAAATTCTTCAATAAGTCCCAGAACTAATTTACGATATTCCACAAGTTTGGGATCTTTGGTTTCCCATTCACCTCTGAGTTGGTAAATTACCAAAGCTGAATCCCCATATACCTTCAACATTTTTGCTTTGAGTTCAATAGCTACTCTAAGACCCATAACACAAGCCTCATATTCAGCCATATTGTTTGTACAATCAAAATTGAGCCGACTGGTAAAAGGATAATGCTCTTCACTTGGTGAGACCAAGATTGCCCAATCCCATGCCCCAAGGCGTTTGAAGCACCATCAAAGTTCATCTTCCAGTATTTACCGGCAAGAGCAATTGTTTCTTCCTCCGAGATAGCCATTAAATCCTCATCCGGGAAATCGAAATTCAACTGTTCATATTCTTCTGAAGCCCTACTCGCAATGAATTCTGCTATGGCGCTCCCTTTAACTGCTTTCTGGCTTACATACTGGATATCAAATTCGGACAACAGGATTTGCCAACGGGCTAACCTTCCAGACAATGCAGGTACCCCATCAGATACTTTAAAGGGTCCAGCTTAGATATGAGCCAGGTAGTATGATACAACATATACTGTCTAAGTCTTCTGGTAGCCCATACTAAAGCGCAACACAATTTTTCAATTGGTGAGTATCTGGCCTCACACTCAGTGAACTTCTTACTGAGATAGTAGATAGCCCTCTCCCTCTTCTCAGTTTGATCATGTTGCCCCAACACACATCCCATTGAATTGTCATAAACGGACAAGTAAAGAATTAAAGGCTTTCCTGGGATAGGTGGCGCTAGGATCGGAGTATTCGAAAGATATCTCTTTACTGCCTCAAAAGCCTCTCGGCAATCTTCACTCCATTCTCCTGAATCATTCTTACGAAGAAGGCGAATATGGGATCACATCTTTCGGTCAGCTGTGAGATAAACCGAGCGATGTAATTTAATCTCCCCAAAAATCCTCGAACCTCTTTCTGTGTTCTTGGGGCTGGCAAATCTTGAATGGCTTTTACTTTATCGGGGTCTATTTCGATTCCCTTTCGGCTCACTACGAATCCCAACAGTTTTCCCGATGTCACCCCAAAAGTACACTTATTTGGGTTAAGTTTTAGTTGGCACTTCTTTAATCTTTGAAAGAGCTTCCTCAAATTCTCGACATGTTCCTCCTCCGTCTTGGCTTTGACAATCATATCATCGACATAGACTTCAATTTCTTTATGCATCATGTCATGAAACAACGTCACCATGGCCCTCTGATAGGTTGCCCCTGCATTCTTTAATCCAAACGGCATGACTTTATAGCAAAACGTCCCCCACATAGTGATAAACGTTGTTTTCTCCATATCTTCAGGGTATATTTAATTTGATTATAGCCGGAGAAACCATCCATAAATGAGAATAAGGAATTTCCAGCAGTATTGTCCACTAACGTATCTATATGTGGCAAAGGAAAATTATCCTTTGGACTAGCTTTATTCAGATCTCTATAGTCGACACACATTCGTACTTTCCCATCCTTCTTTGGTACTGGGACAATATTTGCTACCCACTCAGGATATTTGGCCACTGTGAGAAACCCAGCGTCAAATTGTTTCTTCACTTCTTCTTTAATCTTGAGCAGCATCTCGGGTCTCATTCTTCTCAGTTTCTGTTGTACGGGCTTGCAATCAGGCTTTATTGGTAATTTATGGACAACCAATTCTGTATCCAGCCCTGGCATGTCCTCGTATGACCAAGCAAATACATCCTTGAACTCTTGAAGTAATTCTATCAAGCTTTGCCTCCCTTCAGTAGACAGGGTGGTACCAATCTTTATTTCCTTTCTATCCTCATCTGTACCCAGGTTCAAGATCTCTGTAAGCTCTTCGTGAGGCAGGATCTGCTCATCTTCCTGTTCCACCATCTTTAGTAATTCTGAGGGTGGTTCACATCCCTCATCCTCATCACAACCTTCGATTTCCCCTTGACATATGGGCATCTCGAAATCAATCTCCGGGTCAGAGTCATTAGCATTCGTATTATTGATATCTGAGTTCCTGAAAGGATAACGAAAAAGAAGATATATACATATATACATATATACATATGGGAGAATCTTTTCCCATATAAACAAATAAAAAGAAATAATATATGTGTATATTCAAACAAAAATGCATGAGGAAGTTTTTGCCATTCGGTAATTAACAAAACACATCTTTTATTGAAAGCAAGTAAAAACACACACTTAACCCTTTACATCAAATCACCTACTGTCCCAGGGTATGAACAATAGGGAAGAGTTCCAGTGTATTACTCTGCAAAAGGTTTGTAAACTACGGGCAATTCCTCCGCAGTCCAGTTGTTCAACACAAAGCCCAGTGGCGCAGGGTAAATGCCCATAGCTCTCATTTCTTTGAATCCTCATCGGTTATGACATTAATGCCCAAGTCCTCCAAGGCATTCTCAACTATCCCTTTACTGCTTCCAAAGTCCCTTGAAACATATATCCTCTTGATACGAAAATGCTGCTCAATGGCGGGAATGTCATGGGTTCCCAACTTGGGTCCTCACCAGTCAATCTCGCCTTTCTCAATTCCTGAATCTTCTTGATGCTTCTCATTTTTTCTTTTAAAGTTGGCTGATACCCTAAACCGAACCTGTCTCTTTTAGTTACAGGGTAGATTGGGCTCACCAGTCCTTGCAACCGACGTCCAAGCCCTTTGTCAGTTTTTGCTCCTCTTCCAAGAGTCAGCTTAAGCCCCATTTTGGTGCAGTTTGACAATCTAGGCTTCGGGATCTTCTTTCCTTCTGCCACAAACATGGCATTGACGTATTCCAACGATCTGAAAGAACATTCAACAGCTTGCTCTTCCACTTCAACGTATGGAGCAGTAGTAGAAACCGAAGCAATAATGTCTTCCTCAGCATGAATGCATATAAGCCTCCCATCCATTGCAAACTTTATCTTTTGGTGCAACGTTGACGGAACCGCACCGGCCTGATGAATCCAGGGTCTTCCCAATAAACAGTTGTATGTAGGCATGATGTCCATCACAAGAAACTCTACTTCGTATATCGCCGGGCCAATAGTCAAAGGGATATCAATCTTGCCTAGAACTTCTCTCTTCGTTCCATCAAAAGCTCGAACCACACTTTGACAGCTTCTCATCAGGGTGCTGTCCACTGGCAATTTTTTCAAGGTCACCAAGGGCATCACATTTAACGCCGAACCGTTATCTATCAGTACTCTGGATAGAACATGCCCTTTGCACCTAACTGTGATGTGTAGGGCCTTATGATTGCCAATCATTCCAGAGGGGACCTCGTCCTCAGAAAAGATAAAAAATTATCGGCCTGGATGTTGGCAACTAGTCGGTCCAGCTTTTCTGTGGGTATCTCCTTCGGGACAAATGTTTGGTTTAAAACTTTTAACAGGGCGTTGCGATGAGCCTCTGAACTCAGAAGAAGTGATAGGACAGAAATAGGGCAGGCAGCTTGTGCAATTGCTCAACAATACTGTATTCACTATGTTTCAGAAATTTTAAAAATTCCATCGCTTCATTCTCCGTTACTGGCTCATTGACGATGGGTTCATCTTCTTATCTGCACATCGATACTTTTTCCTTTCTCGACAGCAATCTTTTTCTCAGGTTCTTTGTGATAACATCTACCACTCCTGGTCATGTGTCCACTTCATCTACCTCTTCCTGTTGCTTTGTCACCTCTCCTATTCGACAAGTATATCTCCAGGGTACCTGTTTATTGTCTTTGTACAGGAACGAAGAGGGAGGTGTAATAATCACCTTTGGAGCTACCTTCTCAGCCACTCGATTCTTGGGAGTAATGACGAGGGGACAACTAGCACTATAGACCTCTTTGGATGATCCCTCAGAGGCGTAAACTTCCGCTTCTTCTTTCTCAGCCCCTTCTTTGAAGAACTCGATTTCCTTACTATCCATCATCTCTTGTACCAGCCCTAAGAAATCAGAACACTGTGTATACTGTGTTTTGTGCAGTTATGGTAGTGGCACATCTCTTCGTTATTGAAACGTTCACGTGGCAGATTAGTCTTTAATAGTCCTACCTTGACCATTTGGCGCCACACCCAAGACATGGGTGACATCACCTCCCTAACATTTTTTACAGTCGTTTTTCCTTTCTCTTCAGCGACTGCATTAATCCCGGCTCCTGCATGGTTTGGCAATGGATTCTGGGCTATGTTTGGCTGTTCACCGTCACCAAAGTTGATGACGTTTCTTCTTCTCAGAGCTTGGACGACCTTTTGAAAGCGGGACAATTTTCAATAGAATGTCCGGAAACCCCTGCATGGTATTCGCACTTAGCACTAGCATCATACCACTTGGGATACGGGGGTTGTATAGGGTCCACATGATAAGTGAGACTACATGTCGATCATATAATTCGTGGAATAACTCCTTATAAGTCATGGGAATCGGATCAAATTGAGGCCTCTCTCTCCTTGGATCTCTTGCCCCCTGCCTATTGTCAATTTGGGGTGATGCTACCGTTCCCTGTGGTCGGGACACTGTGATATTATGGGAATCATACTGCCTTATTTTGTTGACTTCGTTTTCCTTCTTCCTCATCGGTTGTTTCTTGCTGGAATCTCCTCCCTCAAGCTTCCCGCTTTTGATCACCATTTCAATCATTTCTCCCGCCGTAACTATATCAGCAAAACTTCGAGAAGGATTACCAACAAAATGTGAGAAAAATGGAGCCTTCAAGGTATTTAAAAAAGTAGGTTCGTTTCTTCCTCTACCAACGGTGGGTGGACTTGTACTGCTATCTCTCCACCTCTGAGCATATTGTCTGAAACTTTCACTATGCTTCTTCTCCATTGCTTGCAGCACCATTCTGTTAGGCCTGACGTCCTTCACATGTTTATACTGGTCGAGAAAAGATTTGGCCAGGTCTTTCCATGTCCTGACATCAACTCTCCTTAGTTGATTATACCATCGCAATGCTGAGCCTACTAAGCTTTCCTGGAAACAGTGGATCAACAGCTGGTCGTCCCCTACGTAACCAGTCATTTTCCTGCAGAACATTGTGATATGGGCAGAAGGGCATCGGGTACCGTCGTATTTCTCGAAATCAGGAGTTTTGAACTTGGGAGGTAGGACCAGATCAGGAACTAAACTCAGTTCCTTAGCGTCGAGCCCATACAAGCTGGTATCTTCTTTCATAGCTTGTACTTCATTGCTAGCTGCTTATATTGCTCCTGCAACAACTTGTTTTCGCTCTTCTTTGCTTCTTCATCAAGGTCCGGACCTGGTGATATGGGCTTTCTTCGGGAAGCGAACAAGATCCAGGTTGCGGATTCACTGCAATGCCGTCAGGATTTATGTGTACTTTGGTATGGACAGATGTTCCTTGGATATTCGGAGACTGTACCGGGGTAACCCTGGGGGGTAAAGTGGTTCTTCACTTGTTTGCTCATGGGCCTTTCCGTGCTCTGGATTTCTCCCTCCCATATTTGCCAACTTAGACAACATATCCTCTTGAGCCTTAAGCATATCTTCTTGCATTTTTCTCAGATCATCTTGCAACTGCAATTGAGTTCTTTCTATTTGAGCAATCTTATCATCCATGGCCTTCCTTGTGTTATAGTGATGCTTGAAATTTCCCAGTATTCTGTAATGTATCCCTTATTGTTAATTTTAACGCTTTGAGGATGAATGCAAATTATGTGAAGTGCGATAAAAATGCAATACAAAACTTAAATTGCAAATAAAATGCAAATGCATGCAGAAAGACATTGATTCATAAGACGCGATCAGTCTTAGAACAACTTTCATTTAGGACAAAAGCATCATCTTTACAAGAAAAGTCCACTACAGAAATGGCCTAGCTCTCATGTTCAGCTCTACTATCTGACTGACAAGCCAATCGACCCTCTTTCCTACGCCTGATGCTGGATTGGCATAGCTCTGGATGACTTTTGCTTGGAGGTCCATCTCTCCCAACTGCCTCGCAACGCCGCTTAACTGATTCATGGTCTCTCGGATCACGTGATTCACGTTTGTCTTCCAGTCTCTAAAGTGATCGTTTGAGTTTTGCCATTGCAGTCTGGTGCCTTGGACGGTTGCGCTCGAGACCAGCGATTTGTGTCTGGCAGCTTCGTAAGGCAGCCTCTAAATCATGAATCTTCTTTTGCAAAGCATCGTTCTCCTCGAGGCTAACCCTTTGATCCACTGGGCAACGCTGACTGTTTTCTGCAGATAAGGAACTTTCAAGCTGCATAACGTAGCACTGTACTCTTCGTTCTTTGCCTTGGTTCGAGCTAACTCTTCCTCATGCCTGATTCCATTTCATGCATCTCTGATGAGTACCTCTATCCGTTCGTTCTTTGCTCGCACCTCTGTATCCAGAGGAATACTTCATCCAGTTTGCCTTGGAGCACACTCTCCCGATGTTGCCTTTCTAATTTAGCTCTTCTTTGCTTTGCCTCTTCTCAGTTTCGAGATCGTCGATTCTTGCTTTCTAACCTCAAGTTCAAGTTGCATGTTATTTGCCTTCATTCTGAGTCTCAATTAGCATGCAATTCTTCTTCTCGCTTCTTGCTCAAGGTGTACCTTTGTCTTAACTCTTTAGCCTCTGTCCTTTCGCTCTTCAGTGCCTAACCCAGGACCTTCTCTCAGACTCAAGTTCTTGATTTCTTTTCTTCTTCTCTGTCTCTACTTCTCTGACTCGGTGCTCTCTCTCGGCTCTGACGTCTCTAACTCGACGATCCCTCTCAGCCCGGAGCTCTAACGCCACTGCTCTGAAGTTCTCCCGAGGCCAGCAATTGCCCGTGCTCGACTCATCTTTGGTAATCGCTCTGTAAACTAGTGAGATTGGCCTCCACTTCATCCTTTCTCTTGCGCATAAGCTCAAACTGTGTATTATAGAACCCCCTATTGATGTCCAACATAAAATTCTTTTGTCTAAGGGCCTCGCACTCTGCTTCCTTCCTGGCGATTTCCGCTTCGAATTCACTCTTCAGTATCTCCCAACTTAGACGGTACGTATTTAAACTGTACTCCAAAGGAATTGTTTGGTCACGATCCGCCAACGGAAGGATTATCATTCTTTCGCACCGCCTCCATGCCACGTAATCTGGTGTCAGTATGACCTCAGCTGCTATGAAATAGTTCTAAAGGTTGACTTCCACGCCTCTGACATTGCCACGAGCCGTCTTCTTGTAGTGATCTCCACAGTACACAAACAGATGCCTTCAGACTGGATGTAGCTGGGATGAATTGGCGTGCCCCAAATGCCTCAGTACCATCAGTGGCGCATAACCTACTCCACCCATAACCCTAATAGGGTTACCCAATCGGAATCCCCGCATTTGTACAACATCCACAAAAGCTAACCAGGGGAACGCCACACATATCATGCTCCTGTAAATTTCTGAAGAGTGAGACCCAATCCTTCCTGGTGAGATGCTTGGCCACTCTTTAGTAAGGAAATCTTTTAAGGGTGAATAGGCCGTAGAAAACCGTCGACTATACTCTCGGTCAATTTTCCAGAAGTGACTGCGTATCCAAACAGTAAGCAACTGGACACACCGGTGAAGCGGCTACTCTCAGCTCTTCTGCAACTGCTAAGTGCTCTGAATGTTTCAGCCAAAACCGCAGGAACAGGGTTTACCTTCCTTTCCAAACGCTCGAATAAATCGACCACTGCGGCTTCCACGTGATAAAGAACTTTCGGGAAATCATCAAACCATAAATTCCCAAGGCAACATATCCATGCTCTTCTCGATATCGCTATGCTTGACAATGAGCTCCTTGAGGTATGACCAAGGGAAGCAATCAGACTCTCCCTTCTTTTGGATTCGATCATCAACCCACTTCTCTCCCATCCCAGTAATCCTTGCGAGCTTGCTCTTAAAGGATTGTCCTGAGGCTTTTGAGTAGATTCGGTCCAAGTGTATCGTCTCGAAATGAACAAGGAGGTGTATTCTTCTAACGTGGGAGGTCATGTCTTCTTGTTGAAAGTGAAGCAGCTATATGCGGGATTCCAAACTGGACGAGAGCTTTGATTAGGGGTTCGTTTACTTTCACGTACAACAGAAGGGCGATGTCGCCATACTTTTGCCAGAAAGAGTATTCACACCAGAATTCCAACTTTCCAAATTCGCGTAACTCTTGCAAATCGTTTTGCTTTAGACGGACGGAGCAACCTCTGGTAGTATGATATGTAATCTTCAGTCAAACTGTCACCTTTCTTCCTCTGATTTTCTCGGACCACGACCTCACTTATGCGTTATCCACTTCTTGTATGAAAGCTCTTGTCATTTTATGACCGCCTTCTACTTTTATGACCCCTTGTGAATCAACACCTTTCTTCATAAATGATGATGCAATGCAGCAGTAATAAATAAAACACAAAACACAAACAAAAATAAAACTGTGTTAGTATATACAATGAATAGTCGAAGAATACTACAACAAACAGGAGATAGAAAATATTACATCTTAAACCTTATTCACATGACATCTACCCAACATGGTCTCTCTCTCAGGTTTCGTTATTCATAAAAAATCCTAACAGCATGGTATCTAATTCACATGCCTGTTCGAAAAATAAACCTAACCACATGATCTCTAGTTCGCATACTTTTGCAAAAAATAAATTCGAGGGAATAGTTAGAATGAGTTTCCCTTTGTGTCTGCGGAAGAGATTCGACTAAGATGGGCAGAGTTTCAGTATTTCTAAAAGGGTCCTCGAATTGTCCTTTGCTGGTGCCCCCTTGGGCTGCCAGACCCTCGATCCTCGCCCATATAGGCTTAAAACGGATCAAGTTCAATTTCGAGAGGATACATTTCCCTATGTCCATGCGAGGAAACTCAATGTTTCACTCGTAAACATAAGGCATGTACCCCAGAGGTTACTAGCTAAAGCATGCGGAGAAAAGTAATTTTCTCACGTAAGCGTAGCTTTCACCCTACCTAATGGGACAGAGCACAGTTAGAGTGCTCTAAATATTAAGGTTTACAGCAACAGTGGGAAAACTCATAATCCTTTGCCTCGATCCAAGAGAAACAATAGACTAAAGTGAAAGTCAGAAAAACTGAAAACATGTAGATCACACATTAGTACAACTATTACTCATTAACCCAAATTACAAATTAAGATGCCCACAAAACAATTCAAACAACTAGGGATCAAAAACCAAATCAAAGCGAACTTATAACTTTCGTTTGCAAAGATAATTATTAATCGACTATAGGCCGACTCTCTAACAGCGTTCCCCAGCGGAGTCGCCAAGCTGTCGAAACGATTTTTAAGCGGGTGGAAAAGCGCGTATTTTTAATTATTTTTTTTTCAATTGGATTTTAATTAAAAACAGTGCGATTTCAGAAAACCTCTCGTTTCGAAAAATTGGAAATTCCTTTACGATAAAAATATACGGTTCGAGGAGTCGCCACCAATCTTTGATTAGGGTATGATTGGGCACCCAAAAACATTGTCATTTTAAATAAAATTAATTTTAATTAAACGACAAATTTACGGTCTACGCTACCAAAATCCAAGTTCGGAGTCGGTTACGCTGGGGAAGGATTA